>NC_090921.1:703306631-703608506 GCF_040938575.1 Ambystoma mexicanum
GCCACCATTTAACATCAGCCCATTACTACATTCATGGAGGAGAAGCATAGATTAGCAAAAAACAAAGTGATTAATGCACAAAAAACAGAGACTAAAAACAACATCTATGAAACAACACCTAAGACAGCGGCTAACACAGAGGATAACATGGAAGCCCGATTGCAGACTGTGTCTGGAAGTACTTTGGAGCTGACAAGCGTACCAGCAACAGAACTTCTAACCAAAGAGATCTTAGCCAATACTGATACGGATACTGATGTAGTAGCACCAGGCCAAGGTATTATCAAGAGTGACAATCTACAACAACCAAGATTGCAAGACTCCTGCTTTACACCATCATTGCAAGAGAGAGCAAGGATTGCAAAACAACATTGGCAATCAACATATCGCCCGACCAACTCACTTTGCGATAATAATATGCAGACTCTACCTATCAGGATAGCACGCCTGTCACTTGACATTAATGAAATAGACGCAATAATGGACTCTCAAGAGAAAAGACAAGTAGTATTCAACGGGATCCATCCAACTCCCCATACGAATCAAATAAACACCTCTACACCGATAATCCATAAAGAAAGCCATACAACAACGAAAGCATGTACTGAAAAAACAAATAACCATGTAAAGATACAAAGAAAAGATTCTACTGAATCCTTATCCATAAGTAATCATTCCGACCTGATGAGGGACCTGCCTAAATCTCCTCAGAGATTACCTACCACAATGTTAGATTTGCAAAATACCTTGATTGCAGTACTATCACAAGCAATGGTTCCATTTTTGAAAATACAGGAATCCATGGTCGACGCTACAAAAGATCAAGCAACGCTTTTAGCGATGATCATGACGAAACAAACTCAGTTAAAATCATTTACTAATACCATACAATAGCGAATGAAATACGAAGCAGAAGCATCCAGGGCATGGCAATCACGATTAGCGGACATGGCAAGAGTGGACCGCATAGATAAACAGAATTTACTGGAGACAGTGTCAACAATAACAAAAAAATGAACAGACGAAAAAGCGAAAAAACAGCCACTTATGACAACTCAATCACAATCATCAAATCAAGAAACTCAAACTGAGGAAAAAGGCTATGGTAATAGAACTAACACTGATCAGACAACACAGTATGAAATGCAACCTTTGACGATTGAAACAAACAACCACTTACTACCGATAATTCAAGGCACAAATGAACCCCCAATGTGCACACCATTTGATAGATTTGATCTTTCCAAATGAGGCACAGTGGAACAAGCCGCCCTGAATAAATCAACTCACAAAAAAGCGATTGAGAAATTGCAAACCGGATATCGAGCGTTCCTAAGAAAAATGCAAAGTGTGCAAAAAGCATTAGGTGATAAAACAGTCAGCTAACCAAAGTAATGTTCAAAAAGGTCCAAACCCCAATTCGGCTATAGTAAACATCTCGAAATCAATATCACAAATTGTTGAACAAGTACCAAATGGACCATTGGAAAAGCAGAAGAGGAAAAAAAAAAAACCTGACACACCGATGTCTAGCAGATGAGAGACCGAAGTTTCAAAACCCCTTGAGTACTATGTATGTGCATAGAGTAGCTCTGTTTCAAACAACGACAACTACAGAAGCACCAGTGATACTCAACAGATTTAACACTCTACGCTTACTAAAAGCCATCCCAGCTCTTAGCGAAATCGAAACGGACGACATTGAAGTAATCATTTTCCCGAATAAAATCACATGGAGGAAGCTCATATTGACTTCTATTTAGAAGAAACCATGCAGAGATTCCTAGCGGCAAATCATAAACTTAAGAAACTTGGATTTAAAGTAGAAGAAATCTTTGTATCCAGAATGATGGCTAGGAAAAAATCCAGGAATATTTCACTATTTGATCAAAGAAAACACTATAACCAAAAAAAGGAGATAAAAGAAAACAAAAATCAGAGCGACAGTATATATACCGCCAAACTGAAAAATGTTTCCGAAAGAGAGAATCAAACTTCCCGACCAAATAGAAAAACATACTTCTAACCACCAAAGAATAAAACTAACGACACAAACACAATATCCCTAACATCTTGGAATACAAGGGGTTACAAACATCTCTTAGAAAACCCATTGATAACCTTAGCAGAATCAGAAATAATCTGCTTACATGAAACTTGGTTGACCATGGAAGTCCTTTGTGATCGATATATAACTTGGCTGAATCCTGCAATAGCGTTGAGTTTAGGCAGACCGGCATCAGGGATGCTAATACTAATGGAAATCAATGCGACGTGGTCAATATTAGCAAGAAAGAACATCAATTCCTGGGCACAATATATTACTATCAGCATGCCAGTTTATAACTCGGAACATAACGATAACAATATGACTCAGTGTTTGGAAAACAAATGCATCTCAATCTTTAACATATATTGGAACCCTACTGCGATTAGTGACAATAAATTAATCGACTCCATATGTGAGGAAATTGACTCCATTGCAAGATCTAACACTGGAAACAAATTCATCACAGCTGGCGATTTCAATGTACATTTAATCAATGAAGAAGGCAATAAATGTACTCTTGAAGAAATGTCACCCCGTGCAAGGAAATGGATGAAAGAAATGAGAATTCGTAATATATTCTTAGCCGAACAACCTAAGAATGCTGAAGGAATACCATATTCGACCTGGACAAGCAAAACATCCACTTCAATATTTGACTATATATTTGCCTCCGAAACCCTACAGAAATCAGTAATTGCAACTAACAACATTCCACACTGTTCAAGTGATCACCATCAGATTTCAATTTCATGGAGAGCCCAAAAAACTATCGCTGAGCGAATACATTTACCAGAAATCGAAGTCTTGAACGGACTGAAGAAGTTAAGAATCCAAAGACATCAAGCCACTGAAATACTTTCCACATTTCAAGAAACACCCTTGAATGACCAGGAAAAGTTGAACTATGGATGGATCCTAGAGAAATACAAACATTCTCAGGTTAAATCTATGAACATAAAGACTACTCATGGCCATCCATACAATCCAGAAATTAAGCTAAAAAAACAAGAGCATCAAAAGAGACTATGGCTTTTGAAAAAGAAATGAAAGATCCTGACTTTGAAAAACAAATAAAAAAAGAAAATCAAAAATACACTAACTATTTAAAAGCAAATAAGGCTACTATGAAACAACATGATGCCGAAGCGATTTTAAGAGCTCTACAAAACAAAAACACAAACCTATGGTCAATGATGAATGATGATTCAATCCAACAAACTATGATACAATAAGTGGAAGCCCACATCTGGGTTAAACACTTCCATGAAGTATACAACACCAATACAGCAAACTTGCCTAAAAGCAAAGAAAACGATACAAGTACTTGGAAATTTAATTGGGATGTGGATGACATAACAAACAAAATTAATGCCTTGAATCCATCCAGAGCTCCAGGGCCTGATGGGCTTTCAAATGCTATCCTCAAAGCTACTCCGGAAAGTTGGGCAAAATTCTTCCATCTATTGTATCTAATAGAAAAAAGAAAAGAAATTCCTTACACTTGGACAGTTGCGATTCTGATTCCGATTTACAAGACTGGAGACCGAAAGAACCCGAATAATTATAGGCCAATAGCCCTCCTAGATCCGCTAGGAAAACTATTTGTAAGCTATTTACAAAAACAACTGAACAACTGGGCTGCAAATAACGAAAAACAAGCGAAAAGACAAACAGGATTTGTGACAAAAATTGGAACTAATATAAACCTATTGATATTGAATTTGATAAAAACGGAAGCAATCATCAGAAAGCAACAAGTCTATGTTATGTTCATAGACCTGAAAATGGCATTTGACTCTGTAAACAGACATAAGCTCTGGGAAAAACTATCAGCATGGGGTTGTCCTACTTGCATCCTCAATCCGATAATACAGCTCTACTCAAATACATCTGTTCGAGTTCGCCTAACAAAAGATGGTATGGTCACACAATCCATTCCCACTTGGAATGGACTGAAACAAGGATGTCCATTAGCCGCTTGTTTATATAACTTATACACCAATGACTTTGAGGAACAAATCCAAAATCCTAAAGCAAATCCACTGAAGATTAACAATGAGTCAATACAAACACTAATCTATGCTGAAGACATCATCATATTAGACAAAACCACAAAAGGCCTTCAAGAAACCTTGAATAAAACACAAATGTATGTGTACAAATGACCTGCAAATGAACACAAGTAAAACAAAGGTCATGAAACTTGTCACTCAAAACCGGAAAATCCAACATTCCGTAAAAATCTTTCTTGAAAATAAAGAAATACTGGCAACAAAGTCAATAAAATATCTGGGCGCTCCGATTAATCCCTCTACCAATGAAAAAGAATGGTATGAATGCATCGAAGAAAAGACAAGATCCTTAGCCAGACAAGGAAGGATTTTTTCACCTGAAATACGGCACATATTCAGTACAGGCTACAACCCTATTATACAGACAAAAGGTAGTTCCAGTAATAACCTATGCAAGCGAAACATTAATCAACCAGAAGATGATCAATTGGTCTTTGCTAGAAGGTCTATACTGGCGAAAAACACTAGCTCTCCCAAAATAGTTTCCCATTTCAAGGATCAGTTTTGAATTGCCCTTACAGTTTATCGAGTCTATAGTTTCATGGAAACAGATGGACCTGTATAGAAAAATAATTTCGGATGAGCAGATTCCATCACTGGAAATACTAAAAAGAAAAACGCAAGCTTTTCAAACGACGGCTCTTTCGAAATGGACAACAATAAAAAGAAAATTCCAACTTGAAGAAATATCAGAAGAAATGCTAACAAAGAGGCCACAGTAAGGGAAACAAAAACTAAAAAACGACGATTGGATAAAAACAGTAGAGAGCCAAACAACCTACAAACGTTACCTCAAATGTGACGCCGAGACAAGAGCTCTAAACGAACTACCTGACTATTTAAGTCAATTTCCGGACAGAAATATATGTGACTTATTTCTAAGATTTCGCCTGTACATACTACCGACCAGAGACTATCTAGCAATGATAGATAAATCTGACACCGTTTCCTTGGATTGTAGATTTTGCAAAGAAGTGAAAAGAGAAACATTATTTCACATAATCATGGAGTGTCCGATGCTGAAAGAAAAAAGGGAACTCTTTAGAGATTTTTTTTTTTTTTAAATCTCGGCAAAAGCAAAGACTGAAGAAAGATGGTCTAATCTCCTACTAGGAAACTATCAGTGGCTTATTACAATAATTAAATTCTGGATTGAGATTACAAATGAATCGGAAAGGGTCTGAATTAAATGACTTGTTCTTATTCTAATTAAACGTTTGTAAAATCAAACAAATCATTTTAAATAATTTTGAATCTGTTACATAAAGGGAACAAATTGACACAGCTATAAATCAGGGCCTTAATAAACACATCCACCGAACTGATTGCAAAAATTAATCAAATGGAAGGATTCCTATGTGGCAAAATGGCAGGTGGTAGTGTTTCGAGCAAAGCTACTTGCGACAAAGCCTTACGCCCTCCAGCTCAATCTAGGAGCTCTGAAACATACGGTATGTCTGTGAATGCAAAATACTTCAGACATATACCGCAGGCAATTGTTTTCCTTTCCCGAGACAATCCTTCGTGCAGGCGGTAACTTCCTCGGGGTCCTATGCGGCAAGAGCCGAGATTAGATGGGAGATGTAACACCGAGATAAACAATGGCCTGTGCTGTATGCAATTAGACAAACTTGAAAACATAATTACACAACTTGCAATGCACTTATCACAGGTTGCCAACCAGATTGGAGTATGTTTTGGTGAAGGGGCAACTGCTTACTCCAATGAGACTCCCGATAGTCCATCTGCTTTGATAAAGATAATAGAGCAGCAAGAATTAGACCTCATTCCCGGAAACTGAAACCATTCATGTAATTGGCAATAGTCTTGATGAAAGTGGCATGGATGGGTCATCTACTGTTTTTTATTTTTTCCTCATAAGCAAAAATGCTTGCACGTAAGAGCACTTAAAAGACGAGGTTTGAAAAAATCTCTTATGGAAAAAAAAGGCACCAAAAATAAGGTACTCCCCTTACCATCGGTCACAATATCCAAACTCTTAACCATAAGAAGGTTAGTCCCCATGTTAATGATGATGTAGTTCTTGATTTGGAGCAATTAAATGAGAAATGTTGTAAAGCTCTGCAAGTGCCTGACCCCACATCAATTCCCTCTACGAACACGGTGCTTGCGCTTCCGTCCAAAGAAAAATGTTTTAGGTGAGGGAATTGTGAAATTATTTCCAGAATCTAAAGTAGTGGGAAATCAAATCCAAAAAGCTTCAGATGTAATAGAATCCAAACCAATCTTTGGTACCGCTGTAGTGAAGGGCGGTAAGCAATCTCAACTATCGTCCTTCTATCCTCTAATGACAACTAAGACAAAATTGGGTACGATCAACAATGACACGCTCTCGTCAAACTATGGATTGGACAGAACCACTACATTATTGACACCTATCCTCAATAATAACTTTAGTAAACAGCCCGGCCAAACAATGCAGGTACATATGGGTGGCATAAATTTCACAAAAGTAACAAGGTGTTATTATCTGATTCTAGATATTCTGATAATAAAGCAACCTTAGATCTTAAGGTTGATATGGAAGAAGTGGTCTAACGTACAGGAGTTGTCGATAATAGCAGCTGATACTTCCATCATTATGGGATGGATCAGTGATCCTGCAATTCATGGCAAAGAATTCCTTAATTGATCATTTATATTTAAAACTTTCATCATGATCCCTATGTTAAGAATACTCAATCGAATGATGTGGAATGGGTAAAACTCGCTCCTGAAAATAACTAGAGAATGATATGTCAAGTAAACTCTCTAATAATACTTATGCAAATATGGGAATTTCGCGAGGATCTTGAGTTGCTTGGAATTCATTTGGTTCTATTCGCAAAAGATGAACACTCACATTAATTTATTGAATATCTGCTACCGCAGGCCGTTCGTGCCAGGGAGAAGCCAACTAATGCTGGCTCATCTGATAGTTCCCTACCCAAGATCATATCGCATTTGACAGCCATGGTGACAAATATAAAAGACTGGTGCTGGGTTGAAAATTTGGTAAAATCCATATGGTCTATAGAACCTTCAAAACCAAACTCTTAGCTATACAAAGAATAAATGCCATTCTTGGAATGTGTGTGGGTTCAGTAACCTTTTTGCATGCTTGCACTCGCATTCTATTTTTGTGAAGTGGGTTGGAACCCTATTTTACAATGGCGCAAGTTCTGGTGTTCACCGGTTGTTTTTTCGTCGGTTATGCTTTCTTTCTTTAATGATTACTGACACAATTCTTGAAATTTTGTGAAAACACTGTGTGTTTATTTTGCCTGTTGGTCAAGTGCACGTTTTCGTCAGGCAATATTAGTCACGTTGTGTCATGCCTCTAAGTGTACAGTTTATCAGACAGTTTTGAAGCTGATTGCTTGCACTTTCTGTGCCGACACGTGTTTCAAGAATGGGGTTTTCTCAAGGCTGTTCAGTTTGGGGATAGTGGTGCATAAGTGCAGTGATTGTGACAGTTAATTGCAATTCATGATTGTTTTGGTACATGCAGGAAGACCATTTGATTAATGTTTACATTGGGTACATGTTATACATATTTCCAAAACAATGTTGCAGTATTTTGGTTTTAGTGCACCGTGAGAGTGGTATACATATGTTACACATGTGTCACATATAGTCAATGTTATAATTAATGATTCATTCAATTTGCCTTCACATATGTTTAACATTCTGTTTTTTTAATCATTTCAGGGAAGAGAGGAAAACAGGGGAGTATTTATTCTAAAATAGGTGTGTACTATTAATGGTTTGGTTACTGTTTAGTAGGCTGTGCTTACCCAAAGTATGTATATTTCGTGTCCCGTGTGGGTCTGTCTCTGCTGTGTTTTCATTGATGGTACCTCAGTGGTATCTGTGGGTAACAGGTAATGTTTAGGGGATTTCTGATAATGTTGAGCATGGCGCATGGGCCAGAATGATCGGAATATAAGTAGGGCTTGTTGTTGGTTTGTTGTGGATAAAGGTGGTTGTGACCATTATATAATGGGTGTGATAGGTGAAATTCGGTGGTTTGCCCGTGTGGCCGCTTGTGGTTGGCGTTGGGTGTGGCCCTGGTAGAGCATTATGTTCCTGGTTAGGCAGAAAAGAAAGAGTGGCGAGGGTGGTGTTGCTACACCTTCACACCTTCACCTTCACAGTAGAATATGTAGGTTCTCTTATAACGGGCATGTTATTAGTGAGGCCGTAGGATGTAGCCCCCATGGAGCCTTGTGTCCATGGGTAGGAGACGGAGATTGGCATTGGCGTTACAGTAGTACCTGGCAGTATTCCATAAAGGGTCCTGTTGCGGTATGGTCGACCGCCGCTGGTGAGGGCTAATGCCTGAATGGTGCCAGAATGGGGCGAGGGTTTGAATGTGGTACCTTAGTGAAATTATTGATGGAATCCTTATTGGACCGGAGATGGCCGTGGTTCCGAATGAATTCTGGAGGCTAGATTGGCAGCTTTGTGTGCGTGCTGCGGTGGGCCTAATATGGAATGAACGCTATAAACTGATAGTGCATGGTGGAGCGGCTGTGGTTCCATGTGGTTGGTGTGTGCTCATGGACTGAAGTATGATTGTCTTTAGCGTTCGGTTGGCCCCCTGGGAGATAACCAGTGCTGCGTGCCCGTGTTCGCATGGCATGCGAATCCCGCAGATGCGCTCTGAATGCAATTATACCTGCTGGGGGAGGTCAGTAATTAGCAAGTGGTGGGGGTTAGGACCAGTTGAGCGGCTGTATTGTGTATTGCACATACCGTGCTCATCTTAATAAGTGTTCCAGCTGGGGGAATATATCCTATGTTGGCGTGCCTCCAACACCAGTGGCTGTAAGTGGGGAAGGCATTGACCTATTATTGTGCCAGTAAATTTGACTTACCCGTAGCGCATGGTCTTTCCAGGATTGTCTAGTTGGCGATCACATAGGATGTTTACTAAGCACATATAAAGCCTAATTGCTATTGGCTGAAGTTAGGTCATTGATAGGTTGGCGGCCTGTGTGGGCGGATGACGTGTGGGCTGTCGGTGGCCCGATGGTGATGCGTTTGAGGTGTGGTACCAGGTTGAGGGGACGGGACATGTCCCTGCCAGCTGTTTGTTACCTATTGGAGGAGCAGCATTGTTTAAGAATCTCATGCTGCTGCACCTGGCGTGTTGTACCGTTTACCAAGTGCAGTACCACGATTGGGGTGACGAGGGGGCATCCCCTGTTACTAATAGGTGTGACGATTATCCAGTTAGAGGTGACCTGCAGCGTGGCGCGCCTATGTGAATGACCCAAGCTCTGGTTGGTGAGGTTTCAAATAGGTGGGCTACATATATGTGAAGTCCCCGCTGTTGGTGGCAGGGGGCATGGCCAGTGTGGCCGTGACAGTTATGCTTTCTGCTGTGGTTGGGATAAGTGGGATTGTGTGTGGGCGTTGACTCATCTGGCATGATTCCGGGTAAGCCCAGGGTCTACTGTGCTGATATTCAGTGGGGGTGTATATCCCTCTTGTCTCATCTGAGTGGGATCCAACTGGGTGCGGACCCCTGTTGTCGTACCATTGTGGTTAGATGCGGGGTCATGTTTTCTAGATTTTGGGCGGACTGCATAAGGTTTTGGGTGTGGGAAATGGTGTGCTGTAGCCAGTGCTGGGGGGGGCTGTTTCTGGCTGCGTGTTGCCATCCCATTCAAGGCTTGTGGTGAGGCAATGGCTAGATCATTGGGGGCTGGATCATTAGAGGTGGGCTTCTGGTCTGGGTCCCTTGAAGGGTGTGTACCTTGTGTTGGGTTGGTAGGTGTGTCCCAACGTGGATCCTGAGTGCTCAGCTGTGGCTGCTTGGTGTGCTCACCCAACGAAGGGCCTCTGGTGAGGCGGTGTCTGTGTTGAGATTGTTTGGTGTGCCACCTGCTGGGTTTGACCGTAAGCAGATGCCGAATCAATAATGGATAGCGTGGCCACACTAGCCTATTATACAGCTTCATTTATCACCTGGGCGTTATAAGAGAACCTACATATTGCACTGCAAAGGTGTTGCAACACCACCCTCGCCACTCTTACTTTTCTTTTTCGCCTAACCAGGAACACAATGCTCCACCGGGGCCACACCCAACACCTACCACAGGCGGCCACATGGGCAAACCACCCAATTCCACGTATCACACACATGATATCACAGTCACAACCACCTTTATCCACAACAAACCAACAACAAGCCCTACTTATATTCTGATAATTCTGGCCCATGCGCCATGCTCAACATTATCAGCAATCCCCTAAACATTACCGGTTATTAACAGATATCACTGATGTACAATCAATGAAAACACAGCAAAGACAGACCCACACTGGACTAGAAATATACATACTTTGGGTAAGCACACCCTACTAAACAGTAACCAAACCATTATTAGTACACGCCTATTTTAGGATACTCACCTGTTTTCCTCTCTCCTCTGAAATTGTTAAAAAAACTGAATCTTATTGTACTTATGTGAATGCAAATTGAATGAATCATTAACTAGAACATTAACTATGTGTGACACACATCCAACATATGTATACCACTCTCACGGTGCACTAAAACCAAAACACCAACATTGTTTTGGAAATATGTATAACCCATGCAATGTACTTTAAACATGTACCCAATGTAAGCATGAATCAAATGGTCTTCCCTCATGTATCAAAACAATCATATGAATTGCACTTAACTGTCACAGTCATCGCACTTGTGCACCACTATCGCCAAACTGCACAGCCTTGAGAAAAACCCATGGTTGAAACACATGTCGGCACAGAAAGTACAAGCAATCAGATTCAAAACTGTCTGATAAACTGTACATTTAGAGGCATGTCACAACATGACTAATATTACCTGACGAAAATGTGCACTTGACCAACGGGCAAAATAAACACGTAGTGTTTTCACAAAATTGCAAGAATTGTGTCAATAATCATTAAAGAAAGAAAGCATAAACGACGAAAAAACATAACGGGTGAACACCAGAACTTGCGTCATTGTACAATAGGGTTCCAACCCATTTCACAGAACCTAACTCCCAAGCAGGGACTGCAGGAGCTCTGTCCCTAGGAACTCTTCATACAGGCAGCAGGTAAAGTAGCAAGTCAAAGGATGTACACGTGTACATTGATAAACTAAAGTGTATATGATAGCGTTGAGATCCACAGTTCCACCAAGATCCAAACAACAAATTCTATTTTGACTCACCTTTAATTATACTTCTGCAAGAAACTATGTGTCAAAACCAATTGTGTGTTGATAGACACACTTTATTTACTTCTCCCGCGGGCAAACCAGGCTTGGGATGTCCGATTGACGGTCTTGCTGTACTGGGGAGACCCCAGGCTGGCCCATAGAGTCGGGGATTGCTCCAGAGTACTTTAAGACAAGATAGCTGCACCTTTGAGATGGGTGGCGGTGCAGGTTTTCTACTCCAACACCAATCAATAAGGACAACTTAATGGTTTGGCAAAGGGAGTCCATTTAATGACGAGTACAAAAAACGGGGAGTCGTGGAAATCGACAGTGATGCGATAGTCCGTCTCACTTCGACTCTCTGAACTTCATCCAGACAAGAACATTTATACTCAAAACTTGTCATAATTGACGTGTAACACTTAAAAGTTAACATGCAATTCTATTGGTTTGGAAAAGGTAACTTTAATATAGGTAATATATCTGTATATGGTAACGGAGTCAGAGGATTGGATAAACACTATCGGGTGGGCGTCTAATCCCTTCCTTCTAACATCACTCTTGTAGACGTCATTAAGAGTACGACGTCCCATTGGTTCTACTATCTATAGGACCCTAGATTATTTGGTCCATTGTGATTGGGTTGGCTTCAACCCCATGCATACATTTCCACTTTACTTAGCAGCACGCAGAATGGTCAGCCAGGTGCAGGGTGCCCCACGATTCACCCGGCCTTCCTTCAATCAATCATTACTTTAATGGGTATGTTTCAAGTAGTTGGCTGTGGTTGGCCTTGAAACTGTATCTTCTGGTCAGGAGAAGCTATCTCTGTCTGGGCGGCTGTCAAGCATAGGTGTGAACCCGTGCCTCTTCTTGCTCGGATGTTCACGTGCTACTCACACTGTGAATCTGCCTAGTTTCCCTCAATTTGTGCATTTAATTCTTATTCGGCTAGCCACCTGCCTTACGCCTCCTTATCTCGACCTTCCAAAGATAGGATATTCTGTTTTTAAGTTTCAATTCTGCGAAGCTACTGTTCGCTCCATCTATTGGTCTGAACTTGGCTCTTTCCTGGCGCAAGTTGCAACCGCTAAGTTTCAATTCAGCCATCTCTTCTCGTTTTAGCTGGAATACGAATCTTGTCCTGTTTGGCCTCTAGTAACCTGAGTTGTTTCTGCTTTTGTGTAAAGTGGACTCGCACTTCTATAATGTGCTTCGTTGAGGTAGATATGTACAGGCGGCGCTTGCCGCGGTCTATCTTCTACTAAGCATAGCAAGCCACACTGTTTTCTTAGCTTTCTTGCGGTTTCAAGCATATGTACAGGCGTTAGCTGGTTGAATGACTTCATTCTGTTTTACAACTTAAGCTTCTTTGTATTTCAACATAGTCTCTCCTTCTAGAATCACGATATCCTTATTCATGGTGTTTCGTCTGTGTCATTTTTTGTTTCTGCACGTTAGTCCGGGCCCTCTTGACGTCACCATTCGTCTTCCATTAAGGCCTTTTGGATTTCTTCTGGGACAGTATTTAGGCTATCTTCATTTCGTCTTATTTGCTGGAAGGGTTTTCTCAATGGCTATCTTACTGTCCATGGTTTTCTAGGTATCAGTATTTCAACAGGTGGGGTTCTCCTGATAGGCACTGGCCAGAGCCCTACTGCGGCTCTCTACTGGTTTATTTGCTCGTCATACATCACATATTTTGGTGTGAACGTTCCTGGTACTTCAAAATGGGCGATGGGAGTGCGGGCTTTATTTGGGACCTCCTCTACATTGCTATTTTAATCAATAACTCTTTGAATATGCATGCCTCCTTTATACACTCCTCAGAGGCCGTACTATCCATTGAAACCAATCCCGTGGGTGATGATACTGTAGCATATCTCTTAATTGCACTATACTTTAATCCTCTGAGAATGGGGTTAGATGGTATAATGGATATCCTAGACTTGATTCTGGAAAATACCCTGTTACGTAATTCTTATTATAAAATTATAGTGGGTGGTGATTTTAATTCAAATTGCTCCAATCTTCCCAGACATATGAGCACCCAACAAAATTCAATGGCTGAACGGCATTCTGCTAACTTGGGATATCGCTGGAATCGATATTTTGCCACATGGAACATGTTTGTAGTTTGTTGTAGACAAGATGCTCCGAGTTTTACCTGGCATAGAGGGCATGCATACTCGAGTATAGATTTCTTCTTTTATATATCAGTGAATTTGATGGGTCTCTGCCAAATATGTGAAATTTCAGAAGTTCGCTATGGTGATCATTGTATCATTACAATTGAAATGATGAGCAATTGCAAATATTTGGAGAATGTTTCTGCTCTGAGCTTAGTGAAAATCGAGCCTCCGCTACTCTTGGTTCGTTGGAATAAGAAACTGTGTAATATGTTGGTCTGCAAGCTGGGCTCTACAATAAGGTCTGATCCTAGGATAACTCACTCAATTCAAGACAGTCTTATAGAGGCCACCAAAAATCGCCTTGTTAATGATCAGTTGGCAATTCTAGCATGTCATAATAACCCTAATGAGGTTGAACATCTACATAAATGCCAGTGGGAAATTGCCCTCTTAAAGCGTCAGAAGAACACAGACATAAGAGGGCTAGGCAAAATACATCATATTAAAAAAAAAGAAAATTTTCAGATTTACAAGAATGTCTGTGAGAGCCACAAATATACGTTTTATCTAGCTGACAATCAGTCAATGATTAAACATCTTTGTAAATGTGATACTAAATCCATATGGAATATGTTGAAAGAGAATATGAATACATATGTAAATTCTATGCAATTTACCATTTCAGTAAATATTTGGTCAAAGCATATTATCTTGACATTTCAGTTGTCGATAGCATTTCGTTCGAATACATTCCCTATTAGGCCCTTATCATCTTTACCTTGCATTAAATGGTCTATCGATGACATCATATGGTCAATAGGTAAACTGAATTATTCAAAGGCATCAGGGCTGGATGGCATACCTGCTTCTGTGTTGAAGGTGGACGCTACTTTATGGGCAGGTATCCTTAAGTTGAAACTTGAAAACATATTTAACATCAGTGCCATCCCTCGATCTTGGTGAACTTGCTTGATTGTAACCATCTATAAAAAAAAGGCAACCCTGCAGAACCCAACAACTACTGCCCGATTGCCTCGATGGATGCCTCTTATAAGTTCTTCATCATATTAATACTAAAGGAGATTGAAGACTTTATTTGAAAACATGATTTGTTAGCATTCTGTCTCATGCGCTACATGCAGTGAAGAATACAGCTGGAAGAACAGTCTATATGGCTTCGCTGGACTTTAGCTCTGCCTTTGACTGTGTAATTCGAAATTTTCTCTGGTCAAAAATGGGTAAATTGGGATTTTCTGTTACTATTATTCAAATAATTGCGATTCTACACTGACACTTGCTATAGAGTCTGCATTAACAAGCAAGGGACTCTTACAGTAGAAATCCCTACACATACTGGGGTGAAGCAGGGGTGCAGCCTTGCTTTGACCCTATTGTCCTTTACCTTTCAGATATCGAAGTCATTTGGAATCAAATGATCACATTTCCCATCAGAATAGGACATCTGCGACTTAATTGGCTCACGTTCGCAGATTATATCCTGTTATTCGATAGAACTCCTTACGGATTACAGAACGAACTGCAGGATTTTTCCAAATATGCTCTGGAATGGAACTTGCTGGCTAAAGTCTCAATCTAAAATCTTGGTCTTCACAGGGAAAAAGGAAATCTCTACATTTTGTTGGGCACTAAATGGTGCACCCATAGAAAGGCCTACGGAACTTAGGTATTTGGGGTATGGCTTGTCAGCTCCGTCCTCGCATGCCAACTGGCAGAGATCTGTAAACCATAAACTAAGGCCTTTGAGCTCTCAGCTTAAAATCATACTAAAAAAATATTGCAAGTTCTCTATTACCTGCTATTCAATTCTATTAAAAATAGAAGCCATTTTTCTATACGGTTTTATACGGAAACAATCAAACACTTATATACTGTAAAGATTATGAAAAACTAAGATTTGCCCATATGGGAGAAAATAATGGAAGAAATACGGCTTTGTCAAGAGAATCCTTGTGGTCTAAATGCATGGCAATTCCTAACATTTCATTTACACTTTCTCTTGGTCATCTTTTACTAAAAATTGAAAACTCTTTGTGGAATTTAATGACTATCACCTGCTCTACAAATGTGAAGTGTGTGGTCTTAGAGCTAAAGCTCAGTAGAGGTCGTTTTCGTCTAGGGTGGGCAATATCAGATGCACTGAGATCATTTTATCCAATGATTGAATTAAATTCAGAGCGGAGTCCAGAACTGTGGGACGATGTATTTAAACGTGAAACTAGAATTGTTGAGGTGTATATTTGTGTGAAACTGTTATAGGTCACATCAATGTTCTTACGAGAATGTGTGTTTTGTGATAATAGAAAATTGATAGAATGTTTAGAGTTTTGTGTCAGTGTTCACCAACTTTTGTTGGTAATTCCTGCTGCGAAGATAAAACTATACGTGGCATGTTTTGTGGTTGATCAGACTTGTATTATTAACAGGTTAAAGCTACTAAACTTCATTTTTGAATAAGTGGTATGCAAATTCCTATGCAAATTATTTTTTTTCAATTTCTTTTCTATGTGATATAAAATGTTGACAGGATGTGCCAAGATTTTAGTTTAACTTAAGCGTATAGAAGTTGGTTGATTAAATGTATTTTAGAAGCAAACCATTTATTATGTTGTAGCGATGGGATGAAATAATGTTTTAAAGATTTTATATTTGTGGACAAAAGAACAAGTTTAGTTTAAGGTGATTTTTTTTTAGATTATATATATTTTTTGTAGGTATATATGAATGTACACGTGTAAAACTTTTTAAAATTAAAGTTGTGTGATTAGTTTTTGTAAAACTAAATCGCACTAAAAAAAGAAATTGCTCATGGCTACTGCCTTCCTTTTCTACGACGGCCTCACGACAATCCACCGGGGAAGCACTCTTTGAGGGTACCGGATCCGCTCCTTGTGCAGGAGATTTTGACCCTGCTGGAGAACGGCGCTACAGAAGCAGTGCCTGTGCCATAGAGGAACAAGGGTTGGTATTCCCCGAATTCTTTTATTCCAAAGGAGGACCGAGACCCATAAAATGCTTGAACAAGTTCCCCAGGAAGGACAAGTTCAAGATGGTCACTCTTTCTTAGATCCGTCAGGCTCTCCAGCTTCAGGATTGGTTGGTGTCATTGGACTTGCAGGATGTATATTTTCATGTGCCGATCCATCTTAAGCACAGAAAATATCTGATGTTCGTGGATGGCGGCTCACACTATCATTTGGGATGACCGCTGCCCGAGGGTCTTCACCAAGCTCATGGTGGTGGTGGCAGCGCATCTCAGTAGAGCGGTATTCACATCTACCCCTACCGGAAAGATTGGCTGATCAGCGCGCGTTCTCCCAAACAGGCTTTGAATCATCTCAGCGTCACGTGCCACTTCCTTCACAAGCTGGGCTTCTCCCTCAATTTCAATGTCGCATATGACACCTTCCCAACACCTCCAGTACATCAGGGCTGTTTTCGACACGTCCTTGGGGGATGTGCTCGCCACCCAAGGGGAGGGCTCAACACATTCTCCAGATGATCACCAAATTTCAGCAAGCCCAGAGTCTTCTGGCTTTCGAATTCTTAAGGTTGCTCAGCCTCATGGGTTCCTGCATTTTTCTGGTGCAATAGGCCCAACTGAGAATGCAATCCCTTCATTGGGTTCTCAATGGTCCCAGTTCTTGGGCCGAAAATCAGATCTCCTTCATGTTCCGGTCAAGGTGTCGCATGATCTTCTGTGGTGGGCCAGCGAGGACAGTTTCATGAAAGGAGAGCCTTTTCGGAAACCAGGGCCAGAGGTAACGGTAGTGACGGACGCTTCCCTCACAAGGTGGGGGGGCTCATGCCAGCTATCTGACCATCAGCGGTCGTAGGTCTCCATCGGAGTCCAAACTACACATCAATCATTTGCAGCTGAGAGCAATCAGACTAGCACTGAAGGCTTTCCTGCCGTCTGTACTGGGAAAGAATGTCCTGATGATGACGGACAACACGGTGGCCATGCATTACATCAACAAGAGAGAAGGTGTAGGGTCACTCCCGCTGTGCAGGGAGGCAATGCAGCTCTGGTTCTGGGCAATTCAAGAACGAATCTCCCTTGCGGTGGTTCATCTGGCCGGAGAGGAGAACATGGCGGTGAACGCTCTGAGCAGGCAGAGCACCGTCTCTCATGAGTGCGAACTAGCTCAGGAAGTCCTTCAAAAGATCTTCGCCCTTTGGGGAACCCCACAGGTGGATCTGTTTGTGACCGGTGCCAACCGGAAGTGCGAAAGGTACTGCTCGAGGGAATTTCCTCCGAGAGGTGGTCTAGGATACGCATTCGTCGTGGATTGGTTATTCCCGCTTCTGTATGAGTTTCCTCCTATCCCCGTCATTCCTCAAGTTATCAGGAGCTTTCGACAGTTCGGGGCCCGCATAATCATCATTGCTACGGATTGTGCCAAGAGATTGTGGTACCCGGACCTTCTAGACATGTCCATCTGTCCTCCAATATTTCTTCCCCCAAAGAGAGGATCTTCTCTCGCGAGAGGAAGGTCAGGTTCTCTATCCAGAGGTCAAGACTCTCAACCTTGCCGCATGGTTTCTGAACGATTGAGACGTAAGGATTGGGACCTCCCGGATGACGTGATGGAGGTGTTGCTGTCAGCCAGGCGTCCAGCAACAAAGTCCCTGTACCGTTGCTGCTGGTGTAAGTTTTGCGACTGGTGCAGAGGAAAGAATGTTGATCCTTTTCAGTGCTCAATTCCGGAGGTTCTTTCTTTGGCCTAAAGGGGTCTTCAGGTGGGAACCATTGAAGGTTACCTGGCAGCGCTTTCTACCTTTAAATGCTTGTTTGAGGAATGCTCCTATTTTAAGATACCACTGATCACTCCGTTTCTGAAAGGGCTCACAAATGTGTTCCCGCCGCCGCCTTGTCAGGTGTCGGTTTGGGACCTTAATTTGGTTTTAAAGTTTCTGATGGGTGCTTCATTTGAACCTTTGCACTCTTGTCCGTTGAGATTGTTAACAATTAAGACTGTTTTCTTGATTGCAGTTATGTCTGCTCAGAGTGAACGAGTTGCAGGCACTTTCTTCTTAGCCACCCTTTACTTTGTTCCACAAGGACAGGGTTGTATTGAGAGTATGTCCGTCCTTCCTATTTAAGGTAGTGTCTGTGAAGGACCGGAGGGAGGGGTGTCTGTACTCCTGCTCTCTATATGGTAGAGGAGAGGCACAGAGGACCCCAGCAAGATTCTCAATAACGGTAGCTATGGTCGAGCAATCAAGGCCTAGCTTCTCAGGAGGTGATGTGAGCTGGTTCTTAAGTACAGTGTAGTCCCCAAGCACCCACAAAGGAATGTCTACACATATGTATAAGGTTCAAGGTTATGTACACAATCACGATAATACACTTTGTGCTCTGACAATTCTAAAATGGTAAATATATACAGTTCTAGGTGGTACCACTATTACTCTGATTCCATTAAAATGCATCAACTATACTCAGTTCAAATAGCATACGAATCAACACAGTAAAACAATATCAACCATAGATTTAGGAGAAAGACAAGTTGGTTAAACAATTGGCAGAATAATGAGCCCCTACCACTATGCACAGTTCCGTATGAGGATCCCCCCACCTGGGCAATCTGTAAATAAAGATATCATACAAGCCCAGTCCATATATAGTCTATTAAAGTCTTCACTTCTTCTATAGTTCTGCAACCCAAATGTACCTTACGTTGTAGAGTTCTTTGTCGGAGAATCGACGAGCCCTTCTTGAGTGTGCTCCCTTTCAAGCAGGAGCCACGGGTCTGCGAACTTCCGAGATGAAGAAAAGGTGAACGTTGCTCGTTGACGATCGGCTGACAACTTCCTGAAACAGGGGAGGTGTGCGGTGCACCTCGACGACGACGATTCATTGCCGCAAAGAGTCAGTGAAGAACTTTGGCCAAGCAAGGGCGTTAGGTCGTCTGCGTATGGCGTTGGCCAACGGGAAGTGACCACGGCTGGCTTTAGTAGCTTCGTCGGCATCTGAGCTCTTTGGGTGGTGGGAAATCCACCGGCGGATTCTCCTCCGTTGTTGATGACCTTGACTTTCTCCGACAGGATGAAAGCGGTCGACGAGGATGATCAAGGGAGTCCTTGGATCAAATGTTCTTGGGCAAAGGGAGCAGGGCGGCTCCGGTCTGCGACGGCGGTTGGCGATGGTGGACGGCTGTTCGGGGCTTCTCTTCGTTCTCCTTGGCGGTCCCCTTCTCTGGTCGGCAGCCTTTCGTAGGTCTGTCTACCAGGGAGCTTTGTCAAAAATCAGCTGGTGCACGATGGTCCCTCGTAGCTCGAGGAGAGGTCCTCTTTTGATAAAGTTCTTGAAGGCACAGCAGCTTTCGGATTGCAAGGAAGGGAACATCGTTTCACCTTCTTTTTCCGGCTCGGCTTCGAGAGTAAGCATCAAGTATCAACTTCAGCTTCTGGATGGTTTCTAGCAGTGAGAGGCCCCCAGATGAACTAGTTGATCTCCCATTCACTCTGCTGGGTCACACTCAGGCAACCAATCATTCAGAAGGGAATTCAGGCCATTCTTCTCCATCCAGACACTCATAACAATGAATGTGGATTCGGACAAGCACTCTGCCATTCAGCACTACACACTGCATTAAAACCAGTTTCAGGCAGGGCTATCTGTCATTGTCAACCACCAGATACTAGACACCCATAACACAGAATGCATATTCGTCACACACTCCAATGACACAGGTCCCACCCACAACATAGCCATTGGGAAGGCTCCAGCCAGTGTGGCCTGGACTTCCCCACAACACCATATATGGAACTTCCACCCAATAGCCAGTCGGGGAAAGGATAGAGTCCGGGCTTCCCTGGACTTTGGGAAAAGAAAGTAACAGGCGATAGAAAGCAAGAGGCCACAAGGCCATCTTGTTTCCTATCCGGAATCCACTGATTCCAATTAAAGGGCCTGGGCATCCCAAAATGGAGGATGCTCGGGGCACCGGTCAATTCAGCACAGAGCTGCCCCAGCCCATACCCTGCTCTGTGGGCCATACACAGGTGCCCAAAAACATACACTAGGAGTACAGGGTTGTACTCCCACCCAGGGGTTCCATAAGGGTATCCCAAGGGTCTTTTCACCAAACCAAATACAGGAAGTGCCGCACCGCCATGAGTCCAACGCATTTCCAGCATCACAGTGTCAGAAGTGGTGCTCCTCGCCTTGTATCCTCTGCATCTTATTAAGGGCGAGCAGTGACTCCATAGCTTGGATCCTAGGCAGGCATTGAGCTTATATCTTTCTAGAATGGCCAAGGTCAGAGTGGACTACCAACTCTTTGTGGGGTATACTGGACACTGATTGGACCAGGCTGTTTCTAAACAGACCTTGTCTAGGTGGATCATCCTCCTACTTCAGAATGCTACAGGTTGGCTGGCAAAGACCCTCCTGAGGGCTTGCGGGCTCATTCCACCAGGGGCATGGCTACACCGATAGCCCCGCAGAGGGTTGTACCAGTAAAGAACATCTGTGATGCTTCAACGTGGTCTTCCATACAAACTTGTTACGCATTTTTCCCTGGATACTTCCCATGCTCAGGATGTTGCCTTTGGTAAGGCAGTGCTTTACTCAGCCATTTAATTGGGTATGTCTAAATTCTTCTCCCTCCTCCACTCATAGATACTGCTTTGAGAGTCTGTCATAGATGAGGAATACGTTGGAGGACACAATCCATTCGAAGAACAAGTTACTTACCAATTGGTAACATTCTTTACACTGGATGTTCCTTCAATGTATTCCTCATCGCCCTCCCAGCCCACCCCTCTCAAGAATTTCCCATGCCATTACAGCTTTTGTTCCAACAAGGCTAAGTTCTGTGTTCTAGGCACGTGTGCCATACGTTATGAGGGGGAAAAACACAAACTGAGGCTACGATTACTACTATATTTCAGACTATATGCACAGCATGTGAATCTAAGCAGATACAATCTTCAGAAATGCTATTACGGTAAGTAATGCATGTCTTCTCCTGCATGGGTCTGTCATGGATTCACATGCAAACCCTCCCCCCGACCCCTCTTCTTGGTCATACTGCCACTTTACGTGCTTACCAAATCGGAGGCTGGCTGCCAGAGGACGGGCTTAGGGAGGTCTGTCATTGGATGGGGGCAGTATTACCCATAGGACAGTGATTGGTTTAGAGGAGAAATACAGTTTGAAGTTGAAAACTTTTTTTCCTTTTACCGCGGATTCCCAGCCTGACGACGAGGAATATCCATGAGCATATGAATCCATGCCAGACCCATGCTGGAGAACAATAGTTACAGGTAACTAACTTTCTCTCCCCTCATTTGATCATGTGTGCAGGCTTCAGTCTAAAGGAGGGATGCCACATAAGTAAAACAAACAGCATTAGTATAGTGGTACCAAATAAAATGTCAACCCAAGGTTCTTTAAAACAGGATCTTTAATTAAATTGGCAAGTCTTATGTCCTGTCCCATTTTCGCAATACACTTGGATCATCTTACAGAGCGAGGAACTGGATCAAAGCATGATGCAAAGCAGCATAGAATTAGAACTTTCTAGAAAGTATACTCACGAACACTCCTCCGCGTGGCTTCTCGTACACATGCCCCTCTCAACCATTAGACTCTTTCCCCTACTCTGACGGCAGGGTACATCGCACTGCTGTTGCACCTTGTTGCATCCAAAAAGCATTTTCCCTTTATGGTGCATGCCCACCAAGTTCAGACACTGTTCCGTGGATCTGCAGTTTGGATAGGCTGCGTTTGTGGCATTCTTGTGACTCTCCCTTCAGGCTCCTACCACACAAGCATACTGGGAGGAGGCCTTCGGCAAGCTACTCCCTGAACAAATCCTGTAGTTTGTTGCGGCAAGAGTCAAAGTGAAGGTAAGTGAAGTTTTGTTTTCAAGGGCACCTCTCTTGGCTGACTCCTTCCCTGTGAGAGGGGTCAGGGCGACTCGCCCCCCCCACCTACCCCTCCCCAGGAGCTGTGCAAACTCTGTGCACTTTCTGTGGAGCTTTGGCATGGGAGACTGATACCCCACGTGCTTGTTCTCCCTCTGCCTCATACCTTGGCAGTGCAGAGGGCCAAACCCCTCATTTTGCAGGGATCATAAAAGGCACAGCATACCCCATGCCTACAGGGAAAGTGTGATGGCAAAGGTCATCACCACCCCCACCTCATGGCTTGTACCTTGGAAATGTCATTGTGGTTTTTGTCCAGCCTATGGCCACGATACATAGAGCATTGCTGTGGCTCCAAGTGCCCTACAGCCCACATGTGCGCTAGTGTACTGAAAAAGGGAGATCCTACTCCACTTATGGAAGGGCTGGTTAAGTTGTTGAAACAGGATGCCTTAGAACGGATTCAGTTGGAGAATCAGGGGTGCTAGTTTTTGCATGCGTTGCTCTCCCAGAAAAGGACAATGCATCCTTTATGGGCTAGGGACTGGTCTTGGGGTCACTTGAAAAATAAATTTAAAAAACGATTTGCAATTGAAAGCCCTTGTTCCTGGCATTTCTTACAATGCTGGCTAGCTGGCAGGTGTTGATCTACAGTGACATCCCTATGGCAATTTTCTGTCTGAATAAACAAACCTGGCTGGGCAAATTCTCTCCTCCTGTGCTACCTGGCGGTGGAGATCTGGACCTGATGTCACGAAAATGCCATTTCCTTGATGACATCCCACTTGCCAGGTGAGTACAACATCTGGGGGCATGCGTCCAGTCTCAGAACATACACACCACACATGTGGGAACTCAATCGGGAGACATTATCACAGATTTTCCGGGCATGGCCTACAAGCCACTCGCAAAAACCAAATCTGCGACCGATGGGCATCATGGAAAGGGAATGGCACAGATTCTAATTGATGCTTTCTTTCTCACTGGGATGGTCAAGAATTCTACTTCCACTCCTTCCCTTAAACTCTAATGTGTTGCCCGAATCAGTTCTCCCTAAGAATTAAGAGAAAAAAGAAGAGGGGGTCAAGGGGAGGAAACACAAATCAGATCTGTTATTTCAGTGAGTACCATGTGCCTTTGACAACCACTTGGCTCCTCCTGTGCAAGCCTAGCCTGCTCCCCAACAAAGATCATTACAGGCCCATCGCCCTCACTCTCTGCCACCCCCAAGGTCAACTGAGGGAGAAGTTTCATGAGCTGTGGCTGAAAGAACATGTGCACTTTATCCCAGATAAAGTCCTAGAAAGGGGACCAGGTCCTTGAGAATTCTGGCATTCTGTCTTGATGTGAGAGCTGATAATTTCTCCATTGCTATAATTTCCCATATTTTCACCCACCAGTATGAAATGCATGGGCCTTCTCAGGTCTTCCAGAAGCAAGCACGTTTATTTCTCATGGCCATCAACAGGTGCGAGATGCGTTCCGCTCTAGGGCCTGACATCGGGAACGTGCCGTCCTCCGACATCCCCCAGGAGAAATGTTAGTCGGCACATGGGGAGCAGGCTACCCGTGATGCCTTTGATTTTGTATCAGATCTCCTGCCAATAGGTCTGCGTAATCGGGCAGTGCCACGACATGTGCGCCAAGTCCCCAAGTTAACCACAACCATGCCAACAGCGGTCCCGAGTAATCTGGGCGGATCGCATGCAGTCTTTGAAGGGTTGTATACCTCTGAAAACATATCTTAAGTGCTTTGAGTAGGGTGCAAAGGGATCTCTTATGCACCCAGGCCCAAATATTCTCCTATGATTTCTCTGGAATGTCCATACCTAGCTCCCTTTCCCAGATCGTCATATATGAAAGCTTTTCCACCGGGGGAAGCATTTTCCAGCAAGCGATAGCAGATGGAAACCTTATGCGACTCTTGCCCATCTAACACCTTGAGCTCAATCCTCATAGGGGGCGACAACCAGTCTGTTTAATTGAATAGTGGGATACCCAATGCCATAGCTGCGCATAGCAAAAACACTCTGCCCCTGTCCATTTAAATTTCTCCTTGCATTTCTTGAATGTGAGCGGTACACTCTTTACGCAATTCCCTCAATCTCAAGGTTCCTTGGGATTACCACAGTGTGAATACCCTGCTGTCCATACCAGGTGGAAACGCTGGCTTATGGATCTCTGGAGAATGGAAGCCCCCACCCAGACTTAAAACTCAGTTGAGCGCATACTTTATCCCAATGTTGTAGGGTAGTGCAAGTGGTCATTAGGAGGCCCTGTTGTAGGCAGCTAGCCTCTATGGGAAGGAAAAGGAGGTGGGCTATCCGAAAGAGTGAACAGGCTTGCTCTAACTCCTTTCACTTCAGAGTTTTTTCCTCCAGTGTCCAATTCAGCATTGAGGCAATCTGAGAAGCACAAAAATCCCTCTGAATTGACGGGACCTCAAGCCCAACCAAGGCCCATGGACCGAATAAGAAGTCGACTAGGAAGTCTAAGGAGTCTGCGATGCCAAATAAACTGCCTTATTTCCTGCTGCAAATCAAGTGCGTCTTTCTCTGGGATAAGGATTGACAGTGCCTGAAAGATATAAAGAAGCTTTGGAAGTAAGGACATTTTGACCGCACTGACCCAGCCCAACCACGATGTTTCGTGCATGTCCCATTGATGTAACATCTCTTTGGCTTCCTTCCATAGCAAAGGGATGTTAGCCCTCAGGAGGGAATTATAATTTGAAGTAATGTGGACACCCAGGTATGTGAACTCTCACTCCATCGAAAGGGGAAGATATCTTTCAGGGTGTTTACGACCTGAGAAGGTTCTGTAAAAAACAGCCCCACAGATTTCCCTTGGTTGATGTAGACCTTAATATCAAGGCAAATTGAGCCAATAGTTCCAGAAGCACCAGAATAGAGGATGGAGAATGCCAGAGGAAGCATAAAACATAATCGGCATATAATGCCACCTTGTGGGTAGTCCCTCCATAGGTGAACCCTGAGATGCGGTGGCGGACGTGAATTCTCTGTGCGAGTGGCTCCGTTGCTAGCGCCAACACGAGGGGCGACGGGTAGCCCTGCCTGGTGTCCCTGCCCAGTTGATGTAATGGAGACCATAGAGAGTTTACTTTAAGTTTGGGGGATGGGGGGGACAGATCTGAAAGTTCGCCACAACCAGCTTTGAGAACTTCAGGCCAAATCTGCAAGCTGGTAGCAGTAGTTTTAAATAGTCCCAAGACATGCTGTCAAATGCACTATGTGGGTCTGAGAGGGGGGGGCAATCCCCTGGAATGTGGGGGCCAAGGCGATAAAGTCCACAACCTGCCTAATGTCATGTGTTCCCAGTTTTCAATAAAACTGGTTTGCTCGCTATTAATAATATGTTGGAGGAACTCACCTTGCACAGAAATAAGTATCTTACTGTATAGCTTGGCGTTAAAGAGGGCTATGCGGCGGTAGGAGGATTGGTCCTCTGGGTCTTTCCCTGGCTTTAATAGCAGAATAGTGGCAGACTCTGCAATAGAATCGGTTACCATCCCAGAGGTTAGGAACAAGTTAAACAATTTGGTTAGTTGCGGGCTAAGGGCAGAGGCAAAGGCTTTATAAAACTCATTGGAAAAACCCTCGGGCTCTGGGTTTAGCCAGTTTGGAGGGCGCGGATCGCTTCACATACTTCTTGGTCTGTTATGTTCGCTTCGAGAAGATCCTTCATCTCTAGCGTAACTTTGTGCAAGTTCAATTGGGCGATAGTCATGGGTAAGGGTGTAGTTCCCCATGTGTGCCACTGAATCCGAGTAGCAAAACTCCTCCATTTATCTGCGGTTTTCCTGAATCCGTGACGACCCGTTCTCGGACCCAACCCTCCAAGCTCCTATGTAATTGTGAGTGACCACCTTTCACAGTTTGGCAGCTGGCAGCTTTTTGGCCTAGTTACCTGTAGCATAATAGTGTTATATCATGAGCAATGTGGACTGGACCACCTTCCCCATAAGGTGTGTTCCTAAGGCCTGTTTAGCCACTGAACGGTCTTCGAGGTGAGTTAGCTTCCTCGCTCTCCCCCAGACTGCAGATTGCTCTATAATGGTTCCCTAAATCAAAGCTTTATCTGAATCCCAAATTGTTCTAAATTCACGTTCCACTGTATCGTTTTCTCTGAATTAATTGGTTATGGCATCTGTTGTGTGGGTTTCGAACGCAAAATCCCCAAGGAGGGAGTCATTAAGGCTCTAGCGCAGTTTAGCGAGGGGTGTAAGTGGGCAGCATCAAGAGTAAGTTTAAAGGGTGCATGATCAGAAAGGGTTTTGGTTGTATGTCTAGCCCCACCACCGTCGGGATGATCGTGTTTGTAACGAGAAACGTATCCAACCTAGAGAACCCCTTTTGGACCGCCAAATAAAAGGAATATTCTATTTACCCAAGATGACAAAACTATCATGCCTCTATAAGAGCGTGTTCCCTCAGCAATGTAGTCCTGGCACGGAAATGCCTTTTGTCTTTAGGGATAGGAACTAGTGATTTGTCCAATGTTGGTTTAAGTCTCCCCCCTAGGATTACTTCCCCCTACCCCCAGCAGATTCAGCCAACACTCCAGACAAAGACTCAATAAACCCATCCGGTTTGCCGTTGGGGGTGTAGATTGAAGCCAACATAATCTTATGTTCACGAAGAAGAGCTGTGAGTAGCAAATACCTTGCCTCCCCATCCCACAGCACCTTTAGGACCCTTAGTGGTGTGTCTTTGTGAACCATCATGGTGTCTCTGTGCTTTTTTAGGCCACTGAATACTAAGTAAGCCTTGGGGTGTTTTATTATAAAGACATGCTTTGTTTGCAATGTAGACCACCCCCCTCCCCAACCCTCTCAGACTGAAATGAAGCAACAACCGTAATATAACAACCCTCAGAAAGTGGAAACCTAACACTTGAATACCTTGAGGCTTAGAAGCCGAGGCAGCCTATAGGAGTTTTTCTCAGCTGTCAGTTGGACAGCAAACCCTGAAGTGTCACTCTGGATCGTCAACCAATGACTGAATGTCGGCTCCATAAGATTTTATCACCAAGTCTCACCTCCCTCTGGGTTTCTTGGATTTATTGCGGCGTATAGGTTCTGTTCTGGTTCCATTGCCCTTTGCCTGTGGCTTTAGTGCAACTTCCATCAGTTCCGCCTCTGCCTGCTTCCGAGCTGATGGCATTATGCCGATTTTGATAGTCAAACAGTTTACTGGTGGTATCGGATTCTGCATGACTGCAGCCCAGCCAAAATGATATGCAGCTTCCGCTGATTGGCAAGAGTACGTGGCGAGAGGTCCTGAAATAGAGAGGGCATAGCCCCTCAGAATTCCACTGGCTCCCTCTTCCGAGCCGCCGCCATGATAGCCTCCTTTTGTTGAAAGAAATGCACCCTCGAGAGCAAGTCTGGTACCAAGTTGTGACGCGGCTTAGCAGAGGAATAGACGCAGTATGTTCTATCCAGAATTAGGTCTGCGATATCAGGGAGGTCTAACAGGGGCCGGGACAGATCTCAGACATAGTCGACCAGCTATTGATCCTGTTTGTGCCAAGGGACTTAATGTAGGCAGATAGTATTTCTGCGTGATCTCTCTTCCAGGTCCTCCTGCTTGGCCCTGACCAACTCCAACTCAATGCCCACCACGCTATTCGCCAATTCCACATGGTCATTGGCCTGATCACATACCTTAGCTTCCATGTCGTATATGCAAGACTCCAGCCCAGACAAGTGAGAGTTTAGGTCAGCAATGAATTTGGCCAGAGTTTCTTTAGTAGTTTTTTATTTAAAAAGTAATGTCCTGTTTTAGGGTGGACAACATTTTCCAAGAGGTACTGTTTCATAAATGAAGAATATATGTGGGCAGCCATAGGAGGAGGAGAGTTGACCTCTGCCTGCTTGCTTGCCTTTGCCATCCTGCGTGGCCAGTAGTGTTTTGATGTCTCCCACTTTAGCTCTAGCTCCAGAGATGAAGCACCCCTGAGACAAGACCAGAACAGTGGAGGGCAGAGGGGCCTAGAAGCCCAGATGAATAGCATGCAGTGGACCAGCCCCCGTCTTTTGCTCCGCACACAGTCCACAGAGCCCCCCTAAGCGTGGAGAGGCCAGAAATACGCTCACTAAGTATCCCCGTGAGGGGCGCCTCCGTTTCTCAGCACCAGTAAGGAGGCGCAACAGCACGGCCCATGGTCCCTTACTTAAGGCAGTTCAGGTAGAATGGATATTTACGTTGCCAGCAGATTGAGGCACTAGCAGGCCCCTTGGAGAAAGACCCAAGCCCGAGCTAAGTGGCCCAGAGAGTAGATCGGGGGTGGGGGGAGATCCGGGAGCAACTCCCCTGATACGACAAGGCAGGCCACAACCACGAGGGACAGGCAGAATGATTGAGGTTGCCCAGCATGTAGAGCCATCGGAGGATAGGAACCCCCAAAAAAGTCCTGGATGTTCTGTAGCTGACACCTCAGTCTGAAGGGGGTAATATTTATGAAGAAGGCACCATTTAGGATGCAACTGGATTCCACACGACAGAGCCTACAGCAGGCATGGCTTCATGCTTTGCTGCCTTGCCATGCCCCCTGTACTGTCCTTTTTAACAGACCTGGTAGAGTGTCTGTGGACTCCTGCAAAAGTACTTAGCAGCAGTGGGAGTCGAAAAATAAAGTGATGTCATTTGCAAAACCCCATTGTAAAAAGGCACTTCAGTGGGCTACTGACACTTGACTCACCAAGGAGGCACAGTAGTGCCTTGGATCACAATGTGATATTAGCAGCGCTCATGTGCAAGCTTTTCAAGCCTCTCGCCCTGTCGGATTTAAAGTGGTTACTCTAAAAAATATTTTTCTAATGCCTCTCACTTCTGCACGCAGAATCTCTGAATTGCAGGTCCACTGCATTGGAGACCTTTGTATCATTTTTTCACAGGAAAAAGGTTGTGCTTCAAACCATGCCAAACATTTTGGCAAAAGTTGTAAGTGGTTTTCATTTCATTAAATGAATATCAATACTCATTTTGTTTCCTCCTCCTAGCTCGGAGGCTGTAAAGAGCCTGCACACTCTGAATGTGTTTAGAGCATTACAATACTTCCCCGAATGAACATAAGACATCTGAAAAGGAACACATTTGTTTGTGACATCTGGGTGAACAGCACTGGTTTCAGTGGTATTGAAGGCCTCGCTGGCACAGTGGTTGATCTCCGCTACAGTGGAAGTGTACAAATTACAGGGCAAAAGCTCTCCAAAGTGGCTGCATGATCAACTCTTAAGAGGACAATAGGCCTCTGTCTCCTAACAGTGACGTGTTCCCTTCAAAGGGGCAATTTGCGCCTCTCCACATTCTCTCTGTAAGCCCTATTCTCTAGACTACAGTTGAAGGAACAATGCAGCCTTTTGGCACTGTGTTTAGAGGACTTTTTTTTTTTGCTGCAGAGATTCCGGTTGTCTCCATCTGATTCTGGGATGCTTCAGAATCTCCCCAGGAGTGCTGATGAAAGGGGACAGGAAGTAGGAGTACATAAAATGTACTCATTGTATTGCCAATGTTACTCTTAGACCCCATTACTCCATACTGCCACCCGCCTTCTACACAAATAATAATCCAAGTCTGACATGAAAAAGGGACTGATCTTTGGGCAGATTGCACTGAGGTGGTGCCACAGGGGTGGAATTTCATGTCCACCTTGCGGCTGCGGTGGTACTTTCTAGATAGATCTAATTTTATGCTGCCAGCCCAGTACCCTGTTCCGAGGGACATCACAAGAGTATTGAATAAAGGGGACTGAAGACTTAGAATATAATTGTCACTAAGGTGAATAACATTTAAAAAAATGCTCACAACTATTAAAAACACTACTACGCCATCCCTTCAAGTGTAAATCGAGAAAGAGGACTTCAGAATAAACGGGTATTCTAGTTTTGTAGACTGCAATGCTCAAGCAAATATTTTAGCAGCAAAATGTAACGGTTTATGGATATGTTTTTCAAAATACAAAGAAAGATTTAAACTTTACGAGGTTTCTTTAAAGTGGACTGGGGGGGGACAGGCGCTCTTAATCTAGCTGGGCTTGGGATACGGTCAAGCGCTAAGCCCGGCTTGTAGGAGATTTCTGACAGCAGTTGGGCATTGGGTTGGTGAACAGGCTGACTGGGTCCAACACCGGGTCTAGCCCAAGCAGCAACAGAGCGTACCACAACGGAGCTTGTTCAGTCTAGCTCAGAAGTGGTCTGAAGTATCTGAAGTACCAAAGGCAGCATTGCAGTTGTGGTTCGAAGTGAGTGGAGCACGGTTGAGCCGGCTCAAAAAAAGCGTATTGTGCCATTTCCTGTGTTTTCCAGACACTGACACCAAGTCCAGTGGTTCGGGGGCATTGGCAGTCCTTTATTCTGCCCTTCCCAGCCAGGAAAGCACTTGTAGGGTTCTGTCACCTTCAGTTGAGCAGCATCTTGGTACTGGTGTCTCACTTGCAGTAGACCCGATGAATCAACTGATTGGGGGGGGGGGTACGCTCATGAAGTTGTCAAAAAATGACATCATATGGGTCCACAACAAGCCTTTAAGGAGCCACATACTGACAGCTGTAACACTTTTCCTTTGCCTGTTTGTCATACCTAGAGTGTATTCTCTGCAGGATGAGGGAAGGGGAGTTTGGGGAGCCCTAGCAAAATCCATGATGGTTGGACCCCTCTGTGGACTGAACCACTCTTCTGGGCTTCTCTAACCCCACCCCTTCCTCTATCTGCCATCAACAGATTTCCATTAATCAGCACCCTAGTAAGAACTAGCTACTGTACTAAGAGGGGAGGCTTCCTAACAAAAAATCTAATGGTGTCTGGGTGAAACTCGGCCCAAACAAACTGAATACCCACCCCAGCCATACAAATAATCACTGCCCACCAGGTCAGCAATTAAATTAAACCTGGGGCTAGAGACAGTATACATGTGTAATCTCAGCGGCCCTTATGTCAAACCAGACATAAGATATCTTTAGATATTAACCTGTCCCCAGGACACACTTATTACTGTGAGAAAAGCATGCTGGTGATTACAAAGGCAAACGCTGCACACCTTTCTACCCCGGCCTGCTAGAAAAATAACATACGTGACCTTCTTACTGCCATGCTGCCACTGCAAAGCAGTTGCTGGGGGTTGTCGGGAGACTTCACTAGCAGAGGCACACGTGTACCCTATGCATTTTGCAGCATTTACTTCTTTCAGCACAGGTCAGCAGTGATATGAGCTACTGATGTTTAAATTGTAGATCTACCCCTTTCTTGGGGGAAGAAATATATATAACTAAATTATGACATTTTTGCATTGTCGATCCTTACTGCCCGTCATAAAAAAGGGCTCCCTGCTCCATTTGTGATTGTTTTGAGCCAATGATTAGGCGTGTCAGTGTGCTCATTAATAGTCTGCTTTATCATCCATACATTTTCAAGTTACTTTTGGGAATAAGGCATTATGCGCTATTAGCAGAACTACTGCCTCTGAGAAGTTCCTTTCTGGGACGCTAAATTCTTTGAGTTAGTCCTCTATATTCCAGATTGCAATTTCTTCAACTCCTGGAATTATAGTTGTATTTTGATGTGATGATAGAACAGTAAACAAAATGTTTGGACAAGAACACATTATTTTACTATAGCTTTCTTTGTCTCACCAACAGACATTAATAACCTTCCTTTTGTCTGCAGGAACAGGATGATCGAGCAATACCACAATCACAGTGATCATTACTGCTTGAACCTGGACAGTGGTATGGTGATTGACAGCTACCGTATGGGCAACGAGGCACGCTTTATTAACCACAGCTGTGATCCCAATTGTGAGATGCAAAAATGGTGAGTAATGGCGGGGGAAGCATCAGGCTTACTGAATTCTGATCTGCAAGGGATATCAAGTGAGTGTGTGTTGGTTCTGTCATAACTCTGTTTCTGATGTTTGTTAATCTGCTTAGAATCACATGCTGTGCATAGGTCCGACATCCAGTGGTCACTGCGGAGTATTGCATTTTGTTTTTCGTAGTCGAAAAGGGGACGTCGACAAGGCGTGTCTGTAACACTATCCCTATAGTGACGTGCGTTGTACCCACAATCCCTCACGCGTCGAGGTCCCTCAGATTGTTTTTTTCCGCCCAGTTTCTGGTCGCCTTTCGCGGAGCTCCTAGAGAGACATTGCTATACTTACCACGGACCTCGGTCCTTTTGTCATAACTTAATATACTGGTAACGATCCCTCCCCCTCGACGTTAGCTGTGAAGCTGTTTCTCCGCCGAACTATTTTCGACGGAGAGGAAGAGCGGAGGAGATCCTTCGGCGCTGCCGAACACGTGGCCTGGCCTCGACGGCCAACTTACAGTAGGGAGAGTGGGGGTTAGAACTTTGTCTCTTCTCTTTGAGAATGTCTTTCTTTCTCCCTTTTCTTTCCCTTGGGGTTGTTATCGCCAGCTATTATTGCCTCAGCTATGGAGAGGACACCATTTAAGTTTTGCCCACGCTGCAGGGGCAAATATACTTGGAAAGATAAGCACAAGCTCTGTAATCGTTGCTTACCCCTCGATCACATAGAGAACAGCTGCGCAGCCTGCAAGCTCTTAAAACCCAGGACTCTTAAAGAACGTAGGGTTAAGAGGTGGGCAGACTACGCGATGTCGAAGTCAGTTTCCTCACCCGCTGCCGCTGTTACTGAAAGTGACGAGGAGTGCGATAACTCGACGTCCGTTACGGAAGTCATGAACCCCCAGAAGGAGCGCTCACGCTCCTCGTCGTCCGTCCCCGGCCCCGACGGGCTCGGCTCACGCCCTGCTTATGGGGATGAACACCCCGGCGACAAGGACGCACACAAACCCCATAAGGCTAAACACACTACCCACGGCTCTTCTTCGTCGAGAACGAAGGATCCATCAGCGCCGAAGGGGACGCAGGGCACTCCGGCGTCTACCGCAGACCGTAAAGGTCACAAGCCCCACCCGCAAACGCAGCCGCGACCAGCGATTGGGCTTCCATCTAACACGGGCGCTACCCCAAAAACATCCGACGCAACGCTCCATAGAGCGACCGTCGAGGTACAACGCGCAACGCACACAACGTCGACACCAAAGCCCTCGACGGACAAAATCGTGGCCGAGAGCCTAGCGAGAATTGTCGCCGAAGACGAACGTACGCGGACGACGAAACAAACGTCGAATACCGCGTCGAAAAAACACAAAAGTAGCCAGGAACTGCCCCTTTCTCCTAAGGACGCTTCCGAACTACCTGAAGGCTTTTCAGAAGGAGACGGGAACCTCTCGTCGACGCTGTGGGAGCGTTCGAAACGATTCGAAGGCGAAAACACTAATTTTCCCCCTCTAGACTATTCAGGGGTACCCCATGAGACCCTTGAAAGACTCCATTCTTGCATGGAGAAAATGGAAAGGTTTCTAGGAAACCAAGACCCACCCACTCACAAAAGACAAAGAGAATGGCCACAGGATGACCCTAGAGTCAAGATTCCTAGGCTGGTTGACCTCACTGAGGAGGAGCAATACCTCCAAGAAGATGAGGAGTGTTTGGGTGGAGAAGAAGAGGTAGAACTTGAGGAAGAGGGCTTCGAAGAAGATCCTTACACCACTCCTACAGGGTTTGAAGAGGATACAGCTACCTCGCAGCCCTGGCATTCACCGTCAGTGCAGCCTTGGCAATCCCCATCAGTACATTCAGACCCTGATGCCTTTCTCCCTTCTCCTCTCAAGGATTCACATGGGAACTCCTCTCCCATAGATGACCAACCTTCCCTCAATGCACTATTGCGCAAGGCAGCAGCGCATTTTGAGATTGATACAGGGGAAACTCTTCCAGACATCGACTTTGTAGAAAAAGTCATCAAAGAAAAAGCCCCTGTTAGCCAATCTATTCCTCTCCTGGCTTCTATTAAAAGAAGAATTTCTCCTTCCCTTACTAACCCAGCTCTAGTAAGAGGGGTCAACCCTAGAATAGAAAAGCTCTTCAGCCCTTCATCCTCTGACCCTTTATACATCAGAGGACACTCTATTCCGGACTCCCTTGTGGTTACCAACACAAGAAAAAGAGCAGGGGTGCCACTATCCACTAGTGAAGCACCTCCAGACAAAGAAGGCAAAAAACTCTACGCACTGGGGAAGAGAATCACGACCTCCGCCGCCTTCTCCACTAGAATTGCTAATAACAACTCACTTTTAGCTAGCTACGCAGATGCACAGTGGAACAAGCTGCGCAGCGAAGCAGAGGAAGCACCTGAACCTCTGCGTTCTCGCCTGCTAGCTATAATATCAGAGGGCACACTGGTAAACCAGGGCATCGTTAAAAACTCCCTAGATGCCGCTGAGACGGCTGGCCGCTCCCTAGTGCAGGGAATACTTCTCAAGCGCCACGTTTGGCTACGCAATTCAGGTTTTAAGCCCGAAACCCAAGCCTCCCTCATAAATAAACCCATTGAACAGACGCATCTGTTTGGGAAAGCAGTAGATGAGGCCCTAGAACATGCTAAAAAAGAGTTTGATACCATCAAAACTCTTGATCAAATTTCTAGGCCCCCTAACAGGCGAGGCTATGGTAATAAACGCTCCTTTCGTGGCCAAAGACAGCAGCAGAACCAACAACAACAATATTACTCTGGCTCCAACTGGCCCACCAACCAGGGTAACACCCAGTTCAGTCAAAGAGGCCAACGCCGTGGCAAAGGAAGAGGTCGTGGCTCCAGCCCCAGAGGTTCCACGCCCAATACCAGCAAATGACCCGAAAATTCGGGTCCCCTCCCATGCATCACCGGTCGGGGGCCGGCTAACATCGTTCCTTTCAGCATGGGAGGGAATCACGTCAGACCGTTGGGTATTATCCACCATAGCCCACGGATACTGCATCGAGTTCAACGGTTCCCCGAAGTACAAACCCCCACGGAACCGGCGCATGACACCGCAACACCTCTCCATTCTTCTTCAAGAAGTGGAAGAACTACTGAAGAAAGAAGCTATAGAGCCCGTCCCCCTATCACAGGTAACAGAAGGTATTTATTCAGTGTACTTCCTTGTACCCAAAAAGGACTTAACCATGCGCCCTGTATTAGATCTGCGCCCAGCGAACATATTTGTCAAACCCCAAAAGTTTCGTATGGTGACCTTACAGGAGGTAATCCCACTGTTATCACAAGGGGATTACATGACAACACTGGACATGAAAGATGCATACTTTCATATTTTAATGTTGACATCGCACAGAAAATACCTCAGGTTCAAAATAGAGGACAAACACTACCAGTTCAGAGTACTACCCTTCGGGATAGCATCTGCACCAAGGGTATTCACGAAAGTACTGGCAGTGGCAGCGGCCCACCTGCGCAGATTATCCATCCCGGTATACCCTTACCTCGACGACTGGCTCATAACAGGGGATTCTTACGAAACATGCTTCTCCAATACCCAAAAGACCGTAGACCTTTTGTCCCAACTGGGCTTCTCCATCAACGAAAAGAAGTCCAGCTTAGACCCCAGCCAAACCAAACAATTCCTAGGGGCTCTAATTCGAACAAGGGACGGCCTCGTATTCCCCTCCAACGAGAGGGTCCAAAACATGCTGTTTCAAATTCCCCATTATGTAGCAGGCCGAGAGGTGACGGTACGCAAAGCAATGCGCTTGCTAGGGATGATGGCGTCATGTATTTATTTGGTACCTCACGCGCGCCTGCGCATGCGCCCAATGCAAGAGTGGCTCTACAGCCAGTGGTGTCAGGCCAGCGGACAATGGGACGATCTAGTGGTGGTCTCGCAGGCCTTGGTTCTCTCGCTACGGTGGTGGACAAAAGAAAACCTGTTATTAGGGAAAACTTTTGCCACACCCGCAGTGGAAGCCACTCTAACCACAGACGCATCCCTTACAGGATGGGGGGCTCTCCTATCCCATCAAACGGCACACGGAGTGTGGACTCCGAGTTTAGCATCCAAGCATATAAACCTGCTGGAACTACTAGCGGTGTTCAAAGCACTGAAAGCCTTTCAGGAACACTTACAAGGAAAGACAGTGATGGTCCTCACAGACAGCACCACAGCCATGTACTACCTCAACAAGCAAGGGGGCACTCACTCTCCAGGACTGTCCAAGCTGTCCCAGAATATATGGAAGTGGGCTCTCAAACACAACATGTTCCTACTAGCACAACATGTACCAGGGGAACTCAATCTGCTAGCAGACAAACTCAGCAGAGACTTCCCCCTGCCCGAAGAGTACGAATGGCAATTGCACGAAGACATCGTCTTAGACATCTTCACGCAATGGGGATTCCCGGAAATAGACCTGTTCGCAACCCTGGAGAACTCACAATGCCAAAGTTACGCCTCCAGGTACCCCCAGAACCAGTCCAAGGGGAACGGTCTGTTGATTCAATGGTCAGGGAAATTTGTTTACGCCTTTCCCCCGACTCCCCTTCTCAACAAAGTGGTGCACAAGATGCACCAGGAGCAGGTTACCATTATACTAGTGGCCCCAATGTGGGCACGGCAACCTTGGTTCGCTCACTTGATGGAGATGTCCCTATCTCCCCCAGTGAAACTTCCCTGCCCGTACAACATGCTGTCACAAAACAAGGGCAGGACACTGCATCCATGCCCTCAGACCATGAACTTAGCAGCCTGGCTCCTGAGATCATAGAATTTGGACATTTACAACTCCCACAGAGATGTATGGACATCCTCAGGGAAGCCAGAAAACCTAATACTCGACACTGCTATTCTAGCAAATGGAAAAGATTCGTTATCTGGTGTAGAGGTACTAGCATCAACCCAGTTGACTGCTCTCCTACTGACATTATTCTATACTTGACCCATTTACTGGATTCAGGTTTAGTATTCAATTCCATTAAAGTCCACCTAGCGGCACTTTCTGCATACACCACTTCCCAACTTAAAGTGTCGTGGTGGAAGATACCAGTTATCAAAGCCTTCATGGAGGGGGTAAAAAGGATACACCCTCCGATAGCTAACCCAGCTCCCGGATGGGACTTAAATGTGGTACTTTCCAGACTCATGGGCCCTCCCTTCGAACCCATGCACAAGGCAACTCTTAAAGATATCACCCTTAAGACTGCTTTCCTAATAGCTATCACCTCCATTAGGAGAGTAAGTGAACTACAGGCTCTTTCTGTACTAGACCCCTTTGTAACAGTTCACAAAAATAAAGTGGTTCTACGCACACACCCAAGGTTTGCACCTAAATTCATCTCGAAATTTCATGTAAACCAAACTATAGAACTACCAACGTTCTTTCAAAACCCTTCCAGCTCGGAAAAAAAAGTCTGCATACACTAGATGTACGCAGAGCTGTCATGTTCTACATGGAAAGAACCAGACCACTGAGAAAGACTAATCAGTTCTTTGTCTCGGTGGCAGCAGGAAGAGAAGGAGATGCGGTCTCAAAATCCACTATATCTAGATGGATTGTTCAATGCATCACTCTCTGTTACACTCTTGCTAAGAGAGAACTACCCTTCAAGCCAAGAGCACATTCCACTCGAGGCACTGGGGCTTCCATAGCATTCATTGCAAATGTTCCCCTTGAGTCCATCTGCAAAGCGGCTACCTGGAGTTCTGTGCACACCTTTACAAAACACTACTGTCTAGATGCACACTCTAGATCTGACTCCCAGGTGGGACAGGCAGTATTAAGACATCTTTTCTCTACTGTTCCTTCTCATAACCCACCGCCAACTCCGGGTACTGCTCGCTAGTCTATGCACAGCATGTGATTCTAAGCAGATTAACAAACATCAGAAGACAATGCATTACTTACCGTAAAAGCATTTCTGATGGTTGTATCTGCTTAGATTCACATGCGCCCACCCTTCCTCCCCGCTCGGATGGAAGGAACATAGACTTCCTTTATATCTCTCTTTTCTGTACTCACTCACGTCTATAAGGCTCCCTCAGGGCAGAAAAATACAAACAGAGGGACCTCGACGCGTGAGGGATTGTGGGTACAACGCACGTCACTATAGGGATAGTGTTACAGACACGCCTTGTCGACGTCCCCTTTTCGACTACGAAAAACAAAATGCAATACTCCGCAGTGACCACTGGATGTCGGACCTATGCACAGCATGTGAATCTAAGCAGATACAACCATCAGAAATGCTTTTACGGTAAGTAATGCATTGTCATTTTATCTCTGATTCATACAAAAAATGATGGACTGGGCTCTCAGTACAGTAAAACATGTGTAAATGATTCTCCTCTCAAAAGAATTAGCACTCCATACAGGCAGCTCATTCTTTGTTGTTGTCCCATTCCTGGAAACCCCTCCCATGGCTTATTTTGCCCCAGGCAGGCCATCCACTCAATGCTATTCTTCCTGTCAGTCTTGCTTTTCCCCCCTTTAAATTAAAGGACACTCTACAAGCAAGTATGATTGCTTCATGTTTCATGGTTAGTCTGCAGTTTTAGATCAACCAGGTCTCTTTTTAGTGGGGTTACCCTATGGCCCCGTTTGAACTTCACATGGAAGCAATGAGAGACTATTGAAAACCGAAGAAGCATCCAGTATTCGAGAATCAAGCAAGAAACTAGTGGGAATTTTCCATCTTCTCGGTTTTGGTAGAAAGGTTCCAATTTGTTGAGAATGTTCAAATCTGAACTCGTTAGTAAGAAAAACCAAAGTTACAGTGTGTAATTAAAGATTGTTGGCAGCAGCGTTAAGCTGTACCATATCAGAATTCTGTGTAAAAACAGTAAGTACTGGTATGTTCTAAGTGCACGCACAACAGTACACATGCTAACAGCAGGGAACATTTTCAGTGCCTTTGGTTAGAGAAAAGAACCTGAAAGCGCAGCGTGCTTTGTGAAGGCACGTCCTGAATTCCATGACTTTGTCGCTATGGCAATTTCTTTTTTTTCTTTATTGAAATTTTTATAACATGTAGAGGATAAAACAGCTTGATATTTTAACCCATGAACATCATTTAGACAACATAACTGTTGTCTATATATTTATACAGCTTTTACAAAAAGTATAAAAGGCATAGAAGGAAAAGTAGATTCAAAGAAAAGGCAGAGAAAAGAAAGAGCAGACAGGGAGAGAGAAAGGGAAGAGAAAAGAAGAAAGAAAAAAACACCAAGAAAACCCACATTATAAGGAAGAAAAGAAAACCAAATATTAAAAAAAGCAACAAGAGGCAATTTTTCATATATACGATTCATTAGATATTCCAAATAGCAGAGTATTTGTCTGCTTTTTTTAACCTCTGATAAGCTACCTTCTCTCTACTTGGCTAGAATGGCTAAATCCTGTAACCAGCCATCAATGGAAGGCTTAGCATCACTCTTCCGGTATTTCAAGATCTGTTTTTTAGCTACCTATAATGCCATATAAGACCAAAAGAGCTGGCCAACAGAGAGCTGAGTACCTGCCTGAAACCAGCCCAGTACACATAACAAAGGAGTGTGGGTGAGCGATAAATCTAAGACAAGTTCCATACGCTGCACGACATTGTCCCAAAAGCTAATAATTTTCACATAGGAACAGAACATATGGAGAACATATGCAAACCATACGTTGTTACTCACCTGCGCAAGAAGTTTATACAGAGTAGAAGCCGATAGAGGCGTACTTTTGATCAATGCAATGTAGGAGGGACATTATGCAATGAGGCATTTAAAGGTGCACGTCCATTCTCAAATACTTTAGACGATACGATAACGGTAGTTCGCCAATATACGCAACTTATATTTAAACCTAAGGAACTCAAATGAAACCATTGAAACTCCATTGTGTACCTGTCCCAATCGCCAGATGCCCGCAGACTGCCAAGAGACCACAAGAGAGTATGATTATTTAAACGTAATGCAGAGTTCCTCCAGATTCAAGATTCCAAACTCAGTAGATATTTAACCCCAGGGCCTTCACATCATTTCTTCCAAACCTTCGGAATATGTCTAACAAGCGGCGTGGATCTATCCACAGCTATCTTTTTTTTTTCCATGCTAAGAAGGCAGTCTAAGGGGACTGGCTGCACAGCGTTATTCTCTATATTAACCCAGTTCGGGCACTTGGCTCCATCATCTCTTAACCAGAAATGTAAGGTGCACAAGCTGAAGGCTCTATGATATGAGACAATATTAGGCAAACCAAAACCACCTAAATGTACTGGTTTCATAAGTACATCCATTGGGATCCTGGATCTACCCACCTCTGCCCATAGAAATGTTCCTAGAACTCTATTAATGTCATGAAGTAAATCTCTCGCCAAGGGAAGAGAAAGTAGTAGTGCGATCTTTATTACATTGATTTTGCCCCACAACGTTAGGTTCAACCTTTTACACTTGAAACAAAGCACCGCCATCTCTGTAAGTTTGGTACGCATATTGGAGGTTAATAAGGAATTAACACGCCTAGAAATGTTTATTTCTAGGTATAAAAAATCATTCTCAGCCCAACTATCCCGACACAGGGCTGAAATTCGGAAGATGAATGTTTTAGATGCATTGATTTTATAACCCGAAACTTGACCAAAACTAGTCGCAGCCAAACTTAATTCCTTAAACGAAGGCTCAGGATCAGAAAGTAAAACTAGATCGTCCACGTAAAGAAGGACTTTAGAGGTGTAGTTACCCATCAAGATACCCTTTATGTCAACATTTTCCATGATTGAGATATCCGGAGGTTCTATAAAGAGAGCAAACAAATAGAGGCGATAAGGGACAACCCTGTCTTGTATCCCGATGGATTTTGAAACAATCCGATAAACAGCCATTTACTCGAACTCTAGCCTCCGCTTCATTGTAGAGGGCAGCAAAGACCTTCAAGAAACAAGGGCCGCAATTCACTCTTAATAGTACTTGGCAGAGAAAAACCCAGATGACCCTTAGATTTTTCCGCATCAATGCTGATTGCAGCATAGGGATCTATAGGGGTACATTGAGTTACTCCTGTAAATGTATAACATCCAGTAATTCCCTCAAATTATCATAACTCTTCCTACCAATGATGAGGCCTGTTTGATTTGGTGGATCAATTTTGGAAGTAGAGGGTTAATCCTTACTGCATACATTTTTGCTAAACGTTTAAGATCTGCATTCAAAAGAGAAATCGGTCTAGAATTCCCGCAATTTGAATGATTCTTACCAGGTTTAGGAAGCACTGATATTACAGCAGTCTTCATGGAGTCAGCCACTCGTTCCGATTCAATGATCTCTCTAAAAAGTTCAACTAGGAAGGGTACAAGTAAGGAACTGAACGTTATATAAAACTCAATTGGAAACCCGGTCCTGGACATTCACCTGGTGCTAACAGTCCCATAGCGTCTATAATTTCCTGTGCTGTAATCTCTTTTTCCAGACAAAGTTTATCACCATCATTTAGTTTAGGGATAGGGATTTGTTCAAGGTATTCTGACACCTCATCATCACCTATACACCTATCTTCGTGATATGACGCATAACATTTCTTGAATGTACCTCAAATATCCTTGCTTTTTGTAGGAATTAGCCAATTATCTTCCGATATGGACAGTACCTGCCTTCCTTGTTCTCTGCCCCTCAGTTTGCTAGCTAGCAATGTATCAGATCTGTCCCTGTGCTCCCAAAATGCCTGTCTGGGGTAAAATATATCTCTCTGCCTTAGCATGAATTATGCTATCCAATGAGTTTCTAGCTCTTATTGCAGATAGGGTCACATCAGAAGGGGAAGCAGCATGTTCATCCACGGAAAACTTATAATTAGACTCTAGACACGTATAGTCTGCTTCAGCCTTCTTTTTTTGTTGTTGTATGAAGCATAGCTGATTATTTTGCCACGTAAATAAGCCTTCAATGCATCCCAGATAATAGACAAACTATTAACCGAGCCAGTATTATCTCTGAGAAAAAAACGAAATTTCAATTTTGATTTGTTTAACAAAGTCCTCATCAAACAATAAGCGAGTGTTGAGTCTCCATTGCCCATTGCCTATTTCACCTCCCAAGGACTGGTCCAGTTGCAAGAACACACAGGCGTGATCAGAAATCACAATATCCCCCATATTTGAAACGTTTACGGCACTATAGAGTTCTTTGCTAACCAGAAAATAATCAATCCGGGATGAGGTACCATGTGGAATTGAACAAAAACTGTGTTTCTTATCTGGATTCACTTTGCGCCGTATGTCATGTAAATCCCAAGACTGCATACATTGCTAGAGACCCTTTCTGGCCTCTCCTCAGCATAAAAGAGGGAGAGTTCTGATTTATTCAAAACTTTATCCAGGATGATATTAAAGTCCCTGCCTATTAATATTGCGCCTTCTCACATGTTCGACAAGATGTCTTCCAATTTGCCAAAGAAATCAGATTGTGCAATATTAGGGGAATAGATGTTAATCATTAGACGTCTGTTCTCCACTAATACTTTAACTGCCACAAATCTACCCTCAGAATCAATATCTACTCTATCCACAGAGAATCTTAAGCTCTTCCTAAATAAAATAGCCAGCCCTCTTGAATTACGGGTGGAAGCACTGGAGTATTCTTTCACAGATCCATTATTCAAAATATACTCTATTCTCCAGCATCGGGTCTGCCTGGATCCACATGCTCATTCCCCGTCGTCAAGCCGGGAATCCTTGGCAAAAGAAAACAGTTTTTTTGTTTCTAAACTGTGTTTCTCCTATAAACCAATCACTGAGATTTGGATCATACTGCCCCCGGCCAATGACTGCCGTCTACCTAAGCCTCTCCCCAGGCAGCCATCTTCAGATTTTTACCATAAGTTCAAGTGTTGGGAGTCCTCGTGTTTAACTTTTCGAGCTTTCTGCGTTTTTTTTGCGGAAAACTGTTTTCGGTTCAATTGAGCCTGTGTACTCCATCGCTGTCATGATTCCTGCCCCTCATGTCCCCAGCCCTCCAAGATGTCAGGCTAGAGCCAGTCCACAATCACCTACATGGCCCTCAAGGGCCTCTCCATCCCTTCAAAGACCCACTTGGAGTCAGACTTGGCGCTTGTGGCACCAGACTCACTCACTCACTCCCATAGGATAACATTGGGGATTGGACTTGTAGTACATTGATGAGGACAAGATGGATGCCCCCACATATTTCGGTTCCCAGAACTGCATGTGCGGTCTAGTCTTTTGGGTGTGGTTCAGTCCAGAGGCACCTGAGATACCCAGAGACTATTTAAGCCACACCCAGGCTGAGAAACATGCTTTGCGTTTTCTGCACCTGCAGCGTGACACTCGCCGCGTTCGGATCGGTCTCCAGTAGGCCTGCATCTTTCTTCTGCGATCAGCTCCTGCAAGAACAAGAACACCGTTAGGAACAGCCTTACATTGCTGCGCTTCTGCCCATCAGTCATCGCTCCTTCTGTTCTGCGGGCATCTTCGGCGGTGTCATTCCCATCCCGGCACGCTGCTTCCTAAGGAAAAGGGAAAAGAACAGAAAAAAGGCATTAGTAAGCATTCTGCAAATCTTCGCTTATTTTTAAATACTGTACGAGCTTCAAACACTTACCTGAATCCCAGCCGCTCTGGGGGAACTCTGTCTCCGGAACTTCTCATCCATCTGCAAGAGGGAAAAGACATTCCAGGTTAGCATGGAAACATCTAGAGGCGCTGCATACCGCGCTTACCCACTGTATTTGTTCTTCATAACTGGCATCCACGCTAAAAACGTTGCAGCACCTAAAAGACACAGAAAAAGAACTCAGTTCAATGCAAATACGAAAGGGATGCATCGCGCTCTCACTCACTTTAAGCGCTACTCCTCTCAGCAGCACCCCGCCATCCCCGGACGCCGGTCATCATCTAAGGAAGGAAAGGAACGAAGTTGGAGAACTGTTCAAAAGACTCATTATACTTAGCTGTCGGACTCTTGCCAGTGAAGTAACTAGGCAGCAACAAGCCCACATCAATCAACACGCCCCTGCGCTGAAGGCAGGACGGAGAGCACACTATCCAAGAAAACAAGGTGAGCTGTGGATCAAAGGGAAGGGTTGGACCCCGGGGAAGAAGGGGTTCAAGCACACAGAGACAATAGGTAGTTAAACTCTACCAATCCTGTGTTTCAGGCCCAGTCTCCAGTCGAATAGCCTCCAGGGAAGGGTTCGAGGTCGTAAGAGGTCAGAACAGGCTGAGTGACGTCCCCGTGGATACCAGGTGAGGGTTATAATCGCTTATCCTTCTGATTAATGGGGACCGGTTTTTCAGAATCTTTAAACGCCCTTCAATGGCAGAAATCATTGAGTGTTCTTCTTGGAAGCTTCCAGAAGATCTTCAGGCCTACACCACGCCAGATCATGTCGGAGGAGAAGGACGGAGCTTCCCTTCGGTTTGCAGAATGTTCTCACGGACGACAAGCATTCCCAGTGCATTCCCAGAAAGAAGAAGATTGCGAGATCTGCTGTGACTTCACCAAATGCACAATGAAGGATCGGCACAGCCAGTTGGTGACGTAGCTCAAGGCCTGCGCCTCTACCCCAGGTGGTCTAGAGGGGCATGCCTCTTCCGAATTCAGCCATCCTGAGCGAGCTTCTAAGTCCTTTGAGGGCGCTCCATCCGTGGGGGCCGAAAGCAGGGGCAAGCACTGCGAGTGCTTCCGTCAGGGTCGCCGCACAAGCGGTCCCGCGACGGTCCGGGTGCTTTCATCGTCTCCGTCTGCCCGATCTCCAGCCACCGCTCCAGCTCTTCGTCCAAGAGAAAGTCTGCTTCCCCGTTGAAGCTGCAGAAGACACTGGAGAAGGCCAAACAGAGCAAGGTGTCCGAACTGCCCGTGAACGAGAAGGCCAAACAGGACAAGGTGTTCGAGCTGCCTGTGAAGAAGGCCAAGCTGGACAAGGTGTCCGACCTGCCTGTGAAGGCCCAGGTGACTCAGGCCAAATCGTCCTCGATCGAGTTGGTGGTGGCCTCCTTTGCGAAGGCAAAAGGGGCGGCTCCAGTCCAGGGTGCTCCAGTGGCAGCCAGAATGTCTCTTCCCAGGTGGGAGGCTTTGTCCAAGCCACTAAAAAAAGACTCCGGAGAAGAGGATGCCAGACCTTGGCTCACGACCGACCCTCTCGGGACCCGACAACGACGATGGGAACGGCAGGGAGACGCCAGCTGGAGGCGGCGACAGCGACGCCATCATTGACATGGATGTCGACATTGGCGCTACGCCCAGCGACCCTCTTCCCCAGGTGCCTCCTAGAGACTTATCACAAGATATCCTCTCGAACCTCCCCACGCTTGTGTCGGAGATTCAGTGGAGGTTGATGACGGCACCACCAGAAGCACCAACGGTGACCCCGTTGACACTGGGGCAAACACCAGGGAAGCAGAGGAAGAGACATCATACACCTCCATTCCACTGTCGCTGCCCTCCCTCCCCTCTAGGGGGACAACAACGGATACAGACGACGCAGGAATGGGAGATCCTGCATCACCGGCACCAAGAGCTTCTCCTCCCGGTCAAAGTGTGATCCTTTAATTCCATGATCGCCCGGGCGTCGGAGCTTTTCCAGATTTCCCCAGAGGAGAAGAAGGGCTTCCTGTACCAACACCGCAAAGCGAAGAGGAAGACTATCCTATCGGTAGCTCTCATTGATGATGTCTGGGATGAAAGGCTGGCGCTGCTGAGGAGGCCTTTCTCAGGCCTAGGGTGGAGAGAACGGCTTGAAAAGAAGTAGCGGGTGCCAGATTCTGCGCCCAAGTGTCTGAGGTCTCAACCGTCGGTGATCTTGGCGGCTGCCAGGAGTGTCGTCTTCATCTGCAACAATGGTAAAGGCGGCCAACGCCTTAGCGATCATGGCCAGAAACGACCGGGCGCTTTGGTACAAGATGCCTCCTCTCCTGGATTTCCTCCCCGATGACAAACGAGTGGAGGCTTTTGGAGATCCTCCAGGAAGGCGAAGTGGCGTCGGACAACGCCATCACAGTGGCGCTTGGCATCCTGAACACGTGTTTCCGTCAGATGGGCAACAGGGTTTGTCTGCGCCGTCGTGGCTGGCTCAAGGCCACCAACTTTAGGCAGGAGGTCTAGATGAGTTTCCTGGACATGCCTTTTGACAGAGACAACCTGTTCGGGAAGGCTGTCGATAAATCCATCCAGGCCATCAAGACCAACACGGAGACGGGCCGTGCCTTGGGCACTCTGCAACAACACTCGCTCTCCTTTTGTTCCTAAGGAGGAAAGTGTAGCAGTTCTTCGAAGGGTTTCCAGGGGCTCTTCCTTTTACCGCCAACCCTCTTGGACAAGAAGCCAACAGGGGTCACTGCAAGGCCTTTGGATGTGGCTGTTGCTGTTGTCAAGGATCCCAAGGCGGTACGCCTGAACCGGCCAGGATGTCAGGCCATCACCCAAGCACCCCTGTGGGAGTCCGGCTGGCGAACTTTGTCAGCGTGTGGGAGACCATCTCCACCAATCGATGGGTGCTGGACGCTCTCGACCACGGACTCACTTTAGAATTTTAACTCGTGTCCGCGAATGCCACCGGTGGCCCGACGGGAACAACTCATCCTTCAGCTACTGCTGGAGGTTCGGGGCCATGTTAAGAAAAGGGGCGATAGAGCCGGTTCTACAGAGTCTCCGGGAATTTACTCAAGGTACTTTCGCGTAAGAAAGAAGACCGGGGCTGGAGTCCCATTATCGACCTATGACGACTCAACAAATCCGTAAAGTCCCAGAAGTTGAGGATGGTCATGCTGCAGCATGTGCTCGGCCAGCTGGAGGAGGGAGGCTTTCTGTCCTCATTGGATCTAGAGGATGCGTACTTCCACTTCTCCATACACGAAAAGCATTGAATGTTCCTGCAGTTTGTCATCCAAGAGAAGCATTACCAGTTCAAGGCTCTTCCCTTCGGACTGAATTCAGCGCCCATAGTCTTCACCAAGTGGATGGCTCTGGTGGCTGCCAATCTACGACTATAAGGGATTCCTGTGTATCCTTACCTGGACGACTGGCTCCTCCGGGCCAAGTCAAGACATTGCAGCCGATCACATGGCGAAGACCGTCTGACTGCTGATGGACCTGGGGTTCTCAATGATTTATGCAAAGTCCTGCTTGACTTCATCGCAGAACGCACTGTTCCTGGGATCCAGGCTCAACACAGTATCCTGCCTGGCGTGTCCGTCGGAGGAGAGGATAGCGGCTATCTTGGGCAAGGTGCAAAGGCTATTAGCACTGAGGATCACCACGGTGAGGACCATCAAGTCACTGCTCGGCATGATGTTGTCATGCATATACCTGATTCGGCTCTGCAGATTGCGGATGCGTCCACTCCAGGTGTTCCTCGACGCCCGCTGAGCCAGGTGTCCGGAAGCTTCTAGGACAGGATCACACCTTCTGGCTGCTGGAACAGAAGGCGCTACACATCAACGTACTGGAACTACAGGCAGTGTTTTAGACACTAGGGCCGTTTCTGCCCTCCCTCAAGGGCAAAGTGTTGAGGGTCTTCATAGACAATACCACCACAATGTTTTACATCCGGAAGCAGGGGGGAACCAGATCCGCAGCACTCTGCAAAGAGGCACAGGACTTGTGGCACTGGGCCGTCGCCCAGAGGATGTTCCTCCATTCTGGTTTACCTGGCAAGAGTAAAGAACACAGTCACCATCTCTCTCAGCAGGGAGCTGCACTCTTGCCACGAATGGGAGCTTCGGCAGGATCAAGTGGACAACCTTTTCCGCAAATGGGGCAATCCCCAGAACGATCTGTTTGCGATGGTGATGAACACCAAGGGCCGGAGGTACGCCAGCAGGTTCTCCCAGCATGGGGGACCTATTCTCCTTCCCTTGGGAAGGCCTGTTTCTGTACGCATTCCCTCGGTTGCCACTACTACTTCAAGTCATCAGTCAACTCACACAGTACCTGAGCAGGATGATCCTCGTCGCCCCAGCGCGGCTGAGGCAGATCTGGTACCCGGACCTTCTCAGCATGTCGGCATCCCCTCCAGTCAAGCTGCCAGTGGCCGCGGACGACCTCGCCAGGGAAGGAGGCGCAATTCTGCACCACGACCCAGGACTGCTGAACCTGATGGCCTTGCTCGTGCAGCATTAGAGTTCGGTGGTTACGAGCTTCTGGCGGACTGCAGGGAGGTGCTTGCCAAGGCCAGAGTGTTGTTGACTTCGAAGTACTACGGACACAAATGGAAGCGTTTTGCGACTTGGTGCCGGTTGCAGAAGATCAACCCTCTGAGGGTCATGGCCCCTCAAGTTCTTCCGTATTTGCTGTCATTGGCTAAATCGTGGCTGGCGCAAGCCTCCATCAAGGTACATTTGGCTGCTATCTTCCACTATACTAGCTCTCCGGGACGGTCTTCACTGTGGTCGCACCGTCTAGTCAACGAATTCATCAAGGGACTGTTCTGTTCATTCCCTCTGGGGAAGGGTCTGGCCCCGGCGTTGGAACTCGACATGGTACTGATGAGGCTCATGGGGGCCCCATTCGAACCTATACATTAAGCTCCGCTCAAGTTTCTGTCTTGGAAGACAGCTTTCCTTTTGGCCATCACCTCTGCAATAAAAGTAGGTGAGATCCAGGCCCTGTCCTGCAAGCAGCCTTACTTGACTTTCCACAAGACGAGGGTGGTACTGCGGACACACCCCTCCTTCACGCCCAAGCTTCTGTCGGAATTTCATCTCAACAAGCCCTTGGTGTTACCTGTGTTTTTTCGATGCCTTCTTCGCCGGATGAAAGGACTTTGCACTCACTGGATGTGGCTCGAGCGCTGAAGTTTTATGTGGTCCGCACAAAGTTTTTCCGGAAAAACCTTATCTTTTTGTGAACTTTGGTCCTGTGAACCATGGGAAGGCTATATCCAAGGCTAAAATTTCCCGGTGGGTCTACGGTTGCATCACTCATGGTCACCGGTTGCAAACTGACCACTGCCTAGCCGTCCGAGAGCCCATTCTACCAGAGAGATTGCTGTTACGACAGCGTTCCTATCTGGTGTGCCCCTGTTTGACATTTGCTGGGCTGCTATGTGGAGATTGACGCACACCTTCACAAAATTCTACTGCGTCGACAGGGATACCAGGGAGGAGTCGAGAGTTGGCCAAGAAGTGCTGCGCAACCTGTTCGCTTGAAGGTGAGCCTGGTGAGGAGGTAAGAGATTGCTTCTGTTGAGCCTTGCCACCTCCCGTGGTTGTGTAATTATGTACTGCTGTGTATTCTTTATTCATGAGCATGTGAATCCATGCCAGACCCCATCTGGAGAAGGTACAAGATACTTACCTGTAACTGTTGTTCACCCGTGTGTCTGGCATGGATTCACAAGCGAACCCTCCTGTCTGCGTCTCTTCTCTTGGTCCTACTGCCACTTTATGTGCTACCAAATCTAAAGATGGCTGCTGTGGAGGGGCTTGGGTAGAGGGCAGTCATTGGCTGGTAGTGGGGAGGCAGTATGACCCAGAGCTTAGTGATTGGTTTATAAGAGAAAGACAGTTACGAAACTGAAACTGTTTTTTCTTTTACCAAGGATTCCCAGCCTGACGACGGGGAATGAGCATGTGAATCCATGCTAGACCCATGCTGGAGAACAACAGTTACACATAAGTAAATGATTCCTTTCATCCTGTTGTAAGTGGGTTTCCTGGAGTCTTGACAATATCAGGCTTTCTTCTGTTAGGCAATTGAGCACCTTCCTCCTTTTTATTAGATAATATCACCCTTTTTACATTCCAATTTACCATGCACACATGTTCAGTCATAAGGACAAAAATTAAGTTCCATTTTGAAATCGGTCAGATGTCCATAGATCTGGGCCCCAGTCCCAAGAAACATCAATCCTAACGTGCTACGATCCCATTCAAAGTACAATCGCACAGTATATCCATTAATGACATGAAGGTCAAATTCCCTACAAAAAGAAAAAGAAACATGAACTACATAAATCAAATCCAAAAAAAAGGATAAGAAAGTAAATGAGAAAAGAAACATGTAATAGCAAATATAGTAGAAAAAGTAATCTGAGACGAATTGAGACCAGAACATGGCTAAAGAGCAGCAGAATGAGATCTCACAGCCCACTAGCCCCATGTTTAAGCATTATCAGAAGAAGATGCAGAAGAACCAAATAAGTTATACATTTTAGCATACAACCTAGAGAGAAAAAAGTATATACACAAGCTAATAAAGTGAAAACCCTGCCCCCCACCCCCCACAACGCCCGCGAAAACTACTTTTACTGAGTGGGGCAAATGAATCATGCCGTCTTTATGCTCTATCTATGAACATCGAAATAAACACAAAAACAGACTATTAATCAACATTGTCCACATCAGCCCCAATGAATAATAATCCTTTGGGTGTAATTCACACAATCTGATGGAACACATCGTGTAATGAAGCATCCCTATTCATTCATCCACCTCCATCCATCCCCTTCCCACCACCTCCTTGCCCATCACTTGTTCTCTCCCCGTCCTCCCCATCAAAAATTCTCAGAGGGTTTTTTCCTTCTCACCACGCAACATGCAACATGAAAATGATTCCCTGGCCATCAGGGCGTACCTTCACTCTAAGCTGCAACACTCAGCTGCACCAAGATCTGCATGCACATAAAAATCAGTGAGTGGGCCAAACCTTAGACCATGGTGACGTGCCCTGCAAATTCACTAAAGTAAAGTTCTAGAGCATGAGCTTTTTCCTTTTATCCCTTCGCGTTTCTCTCCCTTTCTCTTAATTTTATTTGTCACCCTGCAGTATCCTGTTGGCTGCACTAGTACATCTGGAGGCAGGTTTTTAAATAATTGCGTTCTTTCTTCAAATACATGCCTTCCATGCAGTGCCACTGTCCAATTTCTGCACAATCAACTGATAAACCATTTAGGAAAGGGGGTATGCAACCAGAGAAACAGTCAACGCGCCACAAAGACATAAGCAATCAGCGTACAGGACACTGATATAAACATCGGCTACCTGCTGAATATCGTGTTCTATGATGAGCTTACAGCGGAATGGAGACATGCCAATGCATTCGTCAAGTAGTCTAAACTGTTTTGAGGGCAGACAAACAAGCCACTGCTTTCTCTCTTGTGATGGGCTAACGCTCTGGGCCCCAGGCAAAAAGAGACGTGACGTACAGATCATAGTCGGATAAGCGCTCATCCACCGTTCAAGTCATTGGAGTAACAAATCTTCCGAAGTGGGCCAGAAACTTTATCACTGCCCAGACAAGAACTTGCAAAGAAGGTTCAACACATGGTGCGTACGTCATACGCAAACAAGTGAAACTTTACACTCAAATCGCTCCCAGAGGAGTCTGTGACAATTCCTAGGGGGGTGGCACAATGTAGCGGGAAGTTGAAGAAAAGGAACAGAACGCTTACACAGTTACACAACTAGTCGTCGATGAGTCCTTAGCGACTAGGAGTAGCTTTCAGGCCTAGATTTGATTTCTCTGGAGTAATGGCGGTCCCTCCACCAGTCACTGCAGACACTTCCGGGCCCATCTATGGGAACGCGGCGTTAGAGTAAAGGACTTATGAAGATCTGTCAGTAAATTCAGCGCGTTACAAGAATTCAGATTGACTATTTATGTAAAGTAAACCCTAAGGTACGTAACATGCTAGCCAAGTGCTAATTTCTCTGTTACACTAGTGGCAATTTTCCTTTTTTCCCTGTATTTGGAGCATTTAGAAAGCTCATGGCCTTATGATGGTCAGAAAAGGTATAAATTACACCATCCACAAGAACTTTGACAATCGCAGTGTAGATCATATAATGAACAAGGCGTTTCTCCCGTGCCAGACTTTTTGACTCAAAGAAAAGCTTCCTTTGGATAGCAATTTCTTTGCTATAGTCATTAAAAATCATAATCCTATGTTCGCTCCATCTCGGTTCACCCAACTCTCTAGCCTTTAACAAAAGCTCCTTGATGGGGAATCTGAGCAATCTCACCACAGAAGCTCTGGGGGCTGACCAAGAGCACGTTTTGCTGCCAAAGTGCGGTGCACCCTCTCAATCTCAAGTACTTCTCCTGGTTGGAGCTTCAATAGCTTTGGCAACATTTTCTGCAGGAATTCCACACGGCGTCCATTCTCAACTCGGTTATTCTCAGATTTGAGTGTTTTGAGTAATTTTCCTGCTCAGAAATATTTTTCTGAGCATGATGTATTTTATTTTTATCGCGCTCATACACAAGCATTTCAGTGCGCGACGAGGCAAGGGAGGGTAACAAGAGAGGACAAAATAACAACCTAACTAGGCCCAGTGACATTGAGAATGCGCAAGTGCAGGGGAGCGGGAAAGGGGAAAGCGCAAGGGCGAGGGGAGGCGTGGAAAGTGCTGAACATGGAATCAAAACAGGTAATCCGGGCAGCAGGTGGCAAGTGCACATTTAAAGCGCAGACAAGGGGTGTCTAATAAGTGCAGGTAAGGGGACTGTAGAGCTGCAGAAACAGACCAAAGTGCAAGGGTTGGCAGGAGGTAGTGCAGGTGCGTGGCTGGGTGGGCAGGGATCATGCAAGCGCAGTGTCAGATGAGAACCTTTATCCTCCAGAGCACGGAGATGATCCTCAGAGTCAGAGACACTGGTTTCCAGTATTTTGGTTGGCTTTTCAACCAAAACGTTGTCATTTTTCATTACTAAAACAGTCTTTGATTTTTCCAATAGATAGGACAACACTGTCCATAATCTCTGACAGATAATACTCTGCAGATTGTCCCTCAGCTCTCCAGGCAATCAAACCATCTTCTTTAACTTTTTTGGGGGGGTGGGAGTCATTTTCATGAAGTTCAGCAGATTCACCCCCTTGTCTGGATCTTCTAGAGGAAAGGGGTCTGTCATTTCAATAGAGGATGAGGCTATGTCTGCCATCTTCAATGTAAACAGGATCTCTGGGCAGTAACAGAGCTCTGAAGCAGCCATCCCCTTCAGCTGAGAGTTCTAGAATGAGCAATTATGGCGATTCTAACAATACGTGTATGGTGTTTCAAGCGAATAAAAGCAGCACAGCACATTGTGCGTATCATGTTTGCAGAACTGATTTCATAGCTTCAGGAGGGCAGGTCAAACTGCATTATTTTACAAAGGTTTTATTTGCACAAGGAAACTATGTGGACTGCAACAGGTTTACAAGAATTACTATTTAAAGGAGCGAGGGGTTATATAACACTATTTCTGGGTAATATAACCTAATTTATAGAATAGACAGAATGGAAACGCCATGTTGAAATGTTTTGCCTGAGTTGCCATGGACCCCAATGACTTGTCCCTTAACTCTTTGGGAAGAATGCTTGGTGACCGGTGTGAGGAGCTCCAACCATCCCTAAAGTTGGTTCCAGTTCAAAATAGAAGGGTTAAGGAATTGAGTTTCGGAGTTAATGGGCCACAAGACCTTGAGGTGCCTTTGCACCCAGAACTAGAAATGAGACAAAAATCTCTGGAGCTTTATCCAGTGACAGAGGCAGTGAAGTTGGAAAGGATGGTGTAGGAACTTTAGAGTCCGTCACATAGTTGTTGGATAACTTTATTTTTAGCCACTCCCTTGACCCCACCAGAGCGTTATAGGGGATCCCAAAAGATTGATATGATATGAAATGGCATTTGTAATGCGCCTATACACAAGTGTTTCAAGGCGCGATGAGGCGGGGGGGGGGACAAGGGGAGACGGACAATGATCCTACTAGGCCAGGTGTCATTCAGATCGCGCAAGGGTAGAGGGGAAGGGAAAGTGCAAGGGGGAAATGGAGAGGGGAGAGTGCAGTACATGGTTAATAGCATACAGGATAAATAACGGCCGGCTAGTGACAAGTGCAAGATAAGTGCAGACAAATGCTGGGAAGGGGGGCTGTAGGGATACAGACATAGTCCCGCAGTGCAGGGGGTAGCCAGGGAGGCAGTGCAGGGGAGAGTGGCTGGGCCAAGGACCGGGAACGGTGAGTGGCCCAGTTGCAGATTCAGTGCAGTTTCAAAAGTTTAGCAGGGGAGAGGGGGAGAGAAAGCGGAGACAAAGAGGAAAGTTTTGAGGTGCTTCCGGAACCGGAGATGGTTCTCCTCAAGTTTCAGGGAGGCAGGAAGGCTGTTCCAGAGGGAGGCCCTTGCAGCGGAGAGAGATCTGCCCCCAACTCGTTGTTTGGAGAAGCGGCTGACCCTGAGGGAATTGGAGGCGGATTAGCGAAGAGCTCGAAAAGGAAGATATTTAGGAAGAGAGAGTTGAAGGTATTTTGGCCCAAGGCCCCAGAAGGCCTTGTGGACAATGCAGAGGGTTTTGAACTTGATCCTCGCAGTCACTGGGAGCCAGTGTAGTGATTTCAGTCCTGGAGAGATACGGTCCCTGGGCTTGAGGCCAAGGACAAGTCACGCAGTCCTGTTTCTGGATGAGTTGCAAAGGGCGGAGAGTAGAGGAAGGCAGATTTAGATAGAGGCTTTTACAGTAGTCCAGCTTCGAGAGAACCAGGGCTCTATAGACAGTGAGCTTCTGTGGGAAGGAGAGGAAAGGAAGGATACCTCGGAGGAGGTCGAGCTGGTAATGTGACTTCTTAGAGACATCGGATATGTGAGGAGAGAAGGAGAGTATGGAGTCGAAGATGACCCAGAGGTTTTTTGCCTTGCAGGTAGGAGCAGGAAGAGGGCCAAGGGAGGTAGGCCGGAGAGCTGCAGGGAAGGAGGGAGTGGGTGTGCCGATGAGTAGAATCTCAGTCTTACTGGCATTAAGGCATAGGTCGTTGGCGGCACACCATTCCTGGATAGCAGAAAGACAGTCAGAGATGAGGGAAGGAGAAGAGGAGGCCGAGGGTAGCTGAAAATGAGCTGGGTATCATCCGCATTGCACTGAAAGTTGGGGCAGAGAGCGGCGATGCGGTGGGCGAGGAGTGCCAGATACTGGTTTAACAGCCAAGGAGAGAGGTTAGATCCCTGGGGGACACCACAGGTAGAGAAAAAGATGTCCGAGAGGAAAGACCCAAGTTGGATCTGGGAGGGTCGATTGGAGAGGAAAGAGGAGGACAGCCACGCCAGAGCCTGACCAGTGATACCCAGGTTATCACGGAGACGGTTGAGCAGGATGGTATGGTTGACGGTGTCAAAGGCAGAAGAGAGATCAAGCAAAATGAGAACACATGGAGTGTTGGAGTCAAGATTCGAGAGCAGGTCCTCACGGATGTTCAGGAGAGCAGTTTCCGTGCTTCTGGCAGCTCTGAAGCCAGACTGATGGTCATGAAGACTACCAACAGATTCAGCATGGAGATTAAGCTGGGAGATGGCCAGTTTCTCCAGGGGTTTGCCCAGGAAGGGAGTGATAGAGATTGGGCGATAGTTAGCAGGGCAGGAGGGGTCAGAAGAAGGTTTCTTAAGAAGGGGTGCACAAGGGAGTGCTTGAGAGGGGATGGGAAGACTCCAGAGGCGAAGGAGTGATTGCAGAAGTCAGCAAGGGCAGGAGCCAAGGAGTCGATGTGGTCCTTGATAGTTTTGGAGGAACAGGGGTGGACCTGTTTTGACAAGACTTTCATAGATCGGACTTGTCTCTAAATCTCGTCAGCAAAAAACAGGGGAAAGGCAGAGAAGGCGAGTGGAGGGGTGGCTGCAGAAGGGCCAGAGGTAGAGCAGGGAATAGAGGGGGGGGGTGATAGGAGGAGAGTGAGGACAGGATGTTCTGAGTTTTTGAGATGAAGTGAGAGGCCAGTGCCGTGCAGAGGGCCTGGGAGGAGACAGGAGAGGTAGAGACTGCAGCAGGGTTGGCCAACTCCTTGCAGATTTTAAAGAGTTCGGCCGAATTATTAGATGCCGCAGAGATGCGGGGTTGGATAAGGGCTCTCTTCTTGGTGAGAATGGAGAGCCGGTACTGCCTTTGGAGCAGGCGACAGGCCAGTTTGTCAGAGGATGAACATGAGGCACGCCATTTCCTCTCTGCCACCCTGCACTTGCGTTTAAGGGTGACGAGATCCGAGTCATACCAGAAGTTACATTTGGCTTTGGGCTTCAGGCGGATTCTCATGACAGGGGCAAGGATATCAAGAGTATCGGATATAGCAGAGTGGAGAGTAGAGAGGGCTGTGTCAGGGTGGGAGTCAGCCAAAGGGGGAAGAGGGGGCGAGAAGGTGGCAGCGAAAGCCTCAACTGACACGCGCTTCATGGGTCGGATGACCGAGAAGGAAGGTGGCAGTGATGAGGGTGGCTTTGCCTGTGGGGTAGGGAGGGTGAGGTGGGAGGAGAGGAGAAACTGATCACTCCAGGAGAGAGAAGTGGAGAGAGGGACAGAGAGGGGAAGGTCAGAAGAGATCAGAGCATCGAGAGTGTGCCCTGCAGAATGGGTCGGCCCAGACGAGAGAATAGAGTGAGAGAGAGTCGCAGAGGTCGCTAAAGAGTCCAGAGGGTCCACAGGAGGCATCCAGGTGGATGTTGAAGTCTCCAAGAAGGAGGAGTTGAGTGGTTGAGGACAGGAGTGAGGAGGAGAGGTCCGCCTACTCGGAGAGGAAGGAGGAAATTTGACCAGGTGGCCGATAGATAGTGGCCACGGTAAGGGAATGGCTAGGAGAGAGAGAGAGTCCGCAGACAAGACATTCAAAGAGGATTAGGTCTGCGTGGGAGTAACAGTGGCAGGAATCCACTCAGGGAAGATAAGGGCCACACCCCCTCCAGCACAGTTGGGCCTGGGCACGGAGAGGATCTTGTAGCCGTCAGGTAGGAGTGTGTCAAAGCTGGTGACAGAGCTGGCCGTGAACCATGTCTCAGTGAGACCGAGGACAGCAAGGTCCAGTTCCTCAAGAAGGCGGCAGATATCAGGGGAAGAGCTAGAGTTAAGAGTAGCAATGTGGAGAAGGTTGCCATCTTTGCAGGACTTCTGGGGAGGGGTACAGATCAGAGGTACGCCCTGCGGAGGTGAAGGAGCATGTGAGGGGGCAGGGAGGGAGGGTAGAGGCAAGATAGTAGAGGACAGAGAAGGGGGGACAGCAGGAGAGGAAAGGAAGTTGATGAGGCGCAGGAAGCGTCTATCAAAGAGGTGAAGGTTGGCCTGAGGGCCTTGAACCAAGACAGTCCCATTAGCGTAGACATTAATGATGGCCTTAAAGGAGTGGAAGGAGGCCAAGAGGACGTCCCAACGGGTGCCACCATTAATGGGAGAAGAGGAAAATGGAGAGAGCACAGAGACCATGTGAAGGGTCCATAGGTCAGGTGAAGCCTTTCCTCACATAGCATAGTTGCATTTTATTTGTCAACCTAAAGCTTTCCCTACTGAGGCAGCCAAGTAGAATGGTTGATTCCCTTAGTTTTCCAGGGAGGAATAATTTTGAAGGACCTAGCTTAGTTTAAAGGGAAATGTAGTAAGGTTTTGCAAAGTGTGGATGGTGAGTTGCTGGTATTGAATCAAGGCAGTTGGGATTTAACCTCTTACATTACTCCTTATCAGACCATGGTCTTAGAAAGTGGATGGCTAGAGAAGAAGTGGGCATCTTCATTTTATCGAGGCCTTAAGGATGGACTGAAATGTGCTTTGCCATTCTATTGCATAGACCTCCTTCTTGTACGGCATTGATACACACCTGATAAAAACCGGTAGACTTCAGGTTGGGTAAGCGCAAAAGTAAATGGAGGGCGGTGCGTCTCAAGGTAAGAACATGGACTCATGCCGGCAGGCCCGGTGGATTTGGATTGAAGGGAAGTAAGACTGATGAAACTCTCGGTTAAACCAAGAGGTGTCTTGTTTAGTGAAGAGAGACACAGATGAGGAACAATCTTTGCATTTACTCTGGCCAGGAAGGCATTTCCTGGGTAATTGTCCTAGAATATCAAGGAAGAGTTGTATACCAGTTAAGTCTCAGCAACACCTAGCAAACAGTCTACAAGCAGCAGTAACAAACATTTATATTGGGATGGTGAGTTAGTGTTTAATGGGCCATGCATGACTGATTCTGGAGCTGCAGGGAATTTTCTCGACTGTGGGTTTGCAAGGCCCATAGAAGTAGCAATTTGTGAAAAGATTATGCCAGAGCAAGTCAGGGCAGTGGGTGGTACAAAACTATCTTCGAATGGATTGTATCCTCCCACATACTCCTTATCTTTTGATATTTCCAATTCTCCAGCATGGGGTCTGGCATGGATTCACATGCTCATGGATATTCCCCGTCAGGCTGGGAATCCTCGGTAAAGAAAAAATCAGTATCAGTTTCTTTTCTGATCTGTCTGTCTTAGTAACCAATCACTGATCTCTGGGTCATACTGCCCCCAGCCAATGACTGCCCTCTCCCTAAGCCCCGCCTCCGGCAGCCATCCTCAGATTTTTACCGCACACTCAAGTGTTGGGAGTCCTTGTGTTTAGCTCTCGAGTTTTTTACTGCGTTTTCACGTTTTTTAAGGAGATTTTCTAATTTTTTCGGTTTAATCAAACCTCAAGCTCCACCGTTTCTACTTCCGATAACGGGGACCCGTTTCGGAATTCTTCTACGCCCCTCAAGGATGAAGTTTTTGTCGAGTTTGCACTTCTTGGAGGATTCAGGAAGGTCTGCGGCCGACCTCAACGGACATGGGCCAGGACAAAGGAAGCTCGACGCCCGGATCCAAGCTGTTCAGGAACTGCCCTCGATGCAGATTATATAACGTTTTCAAGGACGAGCATTCGCGATGTCTCTACTGCCTCCATGGGGACAAGACGCACGTGGAGAAGGACTGTGCGTTGATGCCTGTCTACTCAATGTCCCTCGGAGACCTCAGTCTTGATGTCGACGTCAACAAAGGTGTATATGTAGCGCGCCCAGCACCAGTTGGCTTCAGTTCTGTTTTTCCATGCTAATGCTACAGATATGTTGTTCTTTGTTCATTTGTGAAGACATTTTTGAAAAATGGTTGAATATCTTCGAGTAATATTTGAAAGTATGGCTATGTCATCAGAGTCTTCCACTCCCAAGACGGGTATCAAAAAATGCTGTGACTTTGGTTTGAAGATGTCTGTTACGGACCCCCACAGAATATGCATGTGGTGTCTGGGATCCGCTCATCCTTCATCGGAGTGTAACGTCTGCCTGTCCATGATGTTGAAAGCCCCGAGAGAGCGCAGAGGGAAGCTCGTGGCAGGTAGGACCCATAAATCCCCTTCGACTCAGTCGAAAAAATGAACTCCGGACAAGTCGAGAACTGTTTCTCCTTGCCGTGAGAAAAAGAAACCATCCCGATCGCATAGTGGTTCCCACAAATCATCATCGTCTAGACCTTGAAAGAAACTGTCATAGATCACCATCTTACTCGTCTTCGAGTTCCTCTCTGGAATGGGTCATATGCCCGACTAAGTCTGCTTTGCCAGCTCAATGGGAAGAATTTAGGCTTAAAATATTGAAGGTGTTCAAAAATCCGGCCTTGACCCCCTCAACTACACCCAAAAGCCATGCTCTGGTCGAAAGACCTCAGAAGTATAAAAGCCATGCCTCTTCGGACCCAGCAATCAAAACTCCTCGAGAGCGGTCCAAGGATCCCTCGAGTCAAGGAAAAGTCCCGTTGAGGACCGAGTCTTCAGCGCCAAGAGACTCGACACCAACAGGGTCGAAAGATACATCATCAACGCCAATAAATTATGAAAAGTCATTGATGCCTAGCGTGTCGAGCTCCTTTGTCGACAATTATTATGACTCCATCGCGTACTATGGAGAAGACATATATCCCTTTGCCTAGGGCTGAATATTTCAAGTCACTCCTCTATTTGAGGATGCAGAACCATTTTCAGATGACTCTAGGCCTTTTGGCCTCCAATATAGTTTGCTGTCAGTCCCTGAAGCATTCATTTCTTAAGAGTCCAGATTAAAAACTCTACAAGAGTGCCTGCATGATGCTAGTAGTTTAGACACCTCACCAGAGGTAGTTTGGCAGGTCGGATCCAGGCGATCATGCAGAGGTTTCCTACAGACAGTTGATGTCAAGAGTAGTGGAAAATATGTGTTGGACTAGACCAAATCCAGTCTTTGAACAAGATGACTTAACAAGTATTTTGGGCAGGGGACCTCAAGAAGACCCAATTGTACCATTCCATGCAACTTTGCAAAAGCGAGTAGCTACCAATTGGGAACTCAATCCGGCTGTCAACTTCGAAAAAACAGGGTATCTAGCAGTGATCCATTTTATTTATCAAAACATCCAACGCCAGAGAACCTGTTAAGCTGCCACCTCAACCAATAGGCAAAATGCCTACCTTACAATCATTTCAGATAGGGATGATAAGCGTTAAGACGCACTAGCCAAGCACGTTTTTTCGGCTGGGAGTATGGCCATGAAATCGGCTAATGCCATGTGCATGTTGGCAAGATTCACTCACGCCCTTTGTGGTGTGTCTCCAAGGTGGCTGACCATTTCTCTGAAGGGGAAGAACGAGACACATTTTTAAACATAGTCAAGAATGGGAAAGATGCGATGTGCAAATCCCTCCAGACTGGTCTCAACTCTGCTGACAGTATCAGCAGAGCTATGGTGGCTAGTACAGTTGAGCGCACGTTTGCCTGGTTGAGAAAGTTGGGCTTTGCTCCAGATGTACAATCCAGACTGCTCAACATGCCCTTTGACAGTACTCATTTATTCAGAAGCAAGGCTGATGAGTTTGTAGAAACTGCAAACATCAAAGGCGGTTAGCAAATAACTTTGTGCTGCAGTCAGACAACCTATTTGATAAAATCGCCCCCACAGGTACCCCCTGGATAGGTAGGTCCTTGCGTCATTACTCCACATTTGGAAGAGACAGAGGACAACCAATTCAAAGAGGCCAAATAAGATGCCCTGTGGTGGACTGGATAGAGGTACGAAAGACCGCAACAGCAGCAGATACTTTACCGTCAGCCACCCCAAAACCTTTCTGAGGACTTAGTTCACAAGACTACAGTGGGAGGCAGACTATCAAAGCATCTGACAGATGTTTGGGCATTGGAAAGAGTGGCACAGGGTTACTGCTTTCCCTTTCTTAAAAAGCCTCAGTGACCGCTCTTACAAAGTTGCAGATCTGCTCCTTATGCAGGAAATATTAACCCTGCTAGAGAAAGGTGCTATAGATCCAGTACCTGTAGTGGAGAGGAACAAGGGTTGGTACTACCTGTACTTACTAATTCCAAAAAAGGACGGAGGATTGAGACCCATCTTGGACTTAAACTTGAATAAGTTCCTCAGCAAGGATGATTTGAAGATTGTTACCCTTCCTCAGATCCTTCAGGCCCTCCAGCTTCAGGGTTAAATGGTATCATTGGATCTTAAGGATGCTTACTTTCATGTGCTGATCCATCACAAGCACAGCCGGTACCTGAGGTTCGCCGTTTGCAATTATCATCTGTTTCAGGTTCTGCCATTTGGGCTAACCTCCGCCCAAGGGTTTTCACCAAGTTAATGGCGGTGGTGGCAGTTAGTCTCAGGAGAGGGGGAATTCACGTTTACCCCTACCTGGACGATTGTCTGATTAGGGCCAGTTCCCCCTAACAGGCCCTGGAACATCTCTGCTCCACCAATCACTCCCTTCACAGATTGGGCTTCTCCCTCAACTTCAAGAAGTCTCACATGATACAATCTCAAAGGCTCCAGTTCATTGGAGCAGTCCTGGATGCATCCCTGGGAAAAGCCTTGCCACCAGAGGTGAGGGCTCAAGACATTCTGCAGATGGTGACTAAATTCCAGAATGCCCAGCATCTACCGACCTTCAATTTTCTGAGATTGCTCGGCCTCATGGCATCCTGCATTTTTCTGGTGCCAGAAGCTCACATGAGAATGAGATCTCTCCAATGGACTCTCAGGACTCAGTGGTCCTAATTCTCAGGAAGGATATCAGACCTCCTACAGATTCCAAGCAGAGTCTCGCAAGACCTTCCGTGGTGGGCCTGCCAGGAGAACATTTTGAAAGGAGAACCTTTTTGGCAATCATGGCCGAAGATAAATATAGTGACGGACGCCTCATTCATGGGGTGGGGAGACCACGCTAACTATCTGACAATCAGCGGTCGTTGGTCTTGATCGGAGTCCAAACTACACATCAACCTTTTGGAGCTGAGGGCAATCAGACTAGCGCTGAAGGCTTTTCTGCCATCTGTGCGCCTAAAGAATGTCCTGATAATGATTGACAACACAGTGGCCATGTACTATCTCAACAAAAGAGGTGGTGTAGGGTCACTACCACTGTGCAGAGAGGCAATGCAGCTCTGGTTCTGGGAAATCGTAGAAGGAATCTCCCTATCAGCAGTTCACCTAGCCAGAGTGGAGAATTCGGGGACGGACTCTAAGCAGGCAGAGCTCAGTCTACTACGAGTGGGAATTAGCTAAAGAAGTCCTTCAAGCGATCTTCACCCTTTGGGGAACCCCTCAAGTGGATCTGTTCATGGCAAGTGTCAACCGGAAGAGCGAACTGTTCTGTTCCAGGGAATTTCCCCCAAGAGCTCCTTTCAAGCCTATACACTACGGTCTTTTGAGGCTACTAATCCTGAAAACAATCTTTTTATTAGCTATGTTATCTACCCGAAGGGTGATTGAGCTTCAGGCTTCATCCTGCAAGCCTCCTTACACTATCTTTAATAAGGATAAGGTGGTGCTGCAGGTAAAACCCACCTTTTTACCCAAAATTGTCTCTGAATCTCATCTCGCTCAGAAGATAACTTTACCATCATTTACCCCCCTCCTCACCCTGGGAAAGAAGAGGAGAGGCTTCGCAGGCTTGACCCTAACTATGCACTAAGCTTTTATATCACTAGAATGGCAAAGTTAAGACAGGATGAACAATTATTCGTCAGCTATTCGGGCCACAAATTGGATATGGCTATCACCAAACAGACATTATCCATATGGTTTATATTGGCAATATCAGAATGCTACAGATTGGCAGCAAAGGATCCTCCAGAAGGCCTATGGGCTCATTCGACCAGAGGCATGGCAACTTCCTCTGCATTACAGAGGGGAGTACCAATAAAAGAAATGTTTGCAGCTGCCACATGGTCGTCTGTACGTGCTTTGACCAAACATTATAGTTTAAACTCTTCCTCAGGTAACACAACTTTATTTGGTAAAGCAGTGTTGCATTCCGTGCACACACAGCCATGGAAACGATTAAATTGTCATGGAAAATTCGGACTCCCTCTTAAAGTAAAACTAAACTGCTTTCGGAGTGTATCAAAAGATAAGGATTATGTGGGAGGACACAATCCATTCAAAGAACAAGTTACTTACCCCTGGTAACGTTCTTTTGACTGGATGTTCCTCCCACATATTCTTCATCGCCCCTCCCAACCTACCCCGCAGTTGAATTTCCCTTTCGTTTACAGTCTGCGCTCTCTCAGGAGGCGTAACCGTCAGGTATGGAATACATCTTTCACTTGTAAAAATGGAACTAAAGCCAACGGGTGCTGCGCACACTACATATACCTTTGGTGAAGTCGACATCGAGACGCAGACCTCCGAGGGACATGAATTCTACAGGCATCGACACGCAGCGCCCCGTGCTGAAAATATTTTTCCGAAACAGCTAAGCTGCATATTTGAAATATCAAAAGATTAGGAATATGTGGGAGGAACATCCAGTCGAAAGAACGTTACTAGGGCTAAGTAACTTGTTCTTTCCGACTAATTACTTGTGAAGCGATCTTATTGGGTTTAAAGATTCCGGTAATACATTGGGATGAGATGGTCTTTGAGTTAATTGATGCTCCTCAGTTGCAAATCCTTGGCTGACATTGCACAATTGAAGGATAGATCGGGCTTGGAGGACAGTAGAGTTTTTATCACAGAGCTTTGCCAGAAGGTTTGTCTTAGTGGTTGATCTATGGAGGTGAAGATGAAATGATGGAGCAGTGTTGGAGTTCGTCTTGCGGATTGAGTAGGCAGTGAACATTTCGCTGGAGTGATGGCAGAGGTTGTACCTGAGGGTTATTGTGATTTTTGGGATGTTCCTCAGTGAGTCAGAAGTGGAAAAGTTGTCACCCCACTGTCCTTCTGATTGCAAGATAGAGCTGAAAGCTAGAGAACCAGTATCTTGCATCAGAATGTATGCCCTTACGATAAGGGGAATGGACACGTGAAAGAATATCTGGGTGTAAATGCATAAGGCATTCTCAGTCCCCAGACAATTAACTTTTTTGTGTGTGTGTGTGCGCCTAAGAAGGATGATACCTTATGTACTTGCATTGATTATAGGGTCCAAAATAAGATTACTATTAAGAATCCATAACCATAACCTTTTTTTTTTTGCGATACTATTCGATCAAATTCAAGGATTTACTTTATTCACGAAAATTGTCTTCAGAGAGGTAGAGGAGTGTAAAATAGCGTTTAGGACAAAATTTGGGCTGTATGAATATAACACTATGCCATTTGATGTTTGTAACGCTCCATCAGCCTGCCCGATTTTTTATTAATTACGTATAAAGGGGGTTCCTGGTTGTCTTTGTGGTAATTTACATAGTTGACATTTTGATTTTCTTTTGCGGTGCTGAACAACACAAGGAGCATGTTCAACAGTTGTTACATCGTCTTCATAAGAACCATTTATTTTCTAAAGTGGAGAATAGCACATTTTATACAGAATTCAAATTTGTATGTTTGTGTTTTTCCCAAAAAGGAGAATTGGTGCAAAAGTATTTTGTGAAATGTGTGCGTGCCAAGTCAGAAAATCAGAAACCAGTGGGATTGTTAAGACCACTTCCTATTCCACCTTGCCCATGTCACACAGTGTCTATTGATTTTATTTTATATCTTCCTAGGGAAAAGGTTGCTCGACAATATTAATAGTGGTGGATGTACTAACTAAAACAGTTCTTTTTGACCAATTCAAGGAAATGTTAGAGCTACAGGTCAAGCTATTTTACAGAATGTAGTACATTTACACGGTTTGCATTCTCAAGTTTTATCACCATTTGTGTCTAAGTTCTGGCATGCTTTTTTGGGAAATATTCGGAATTAAGCTCCAGATAGGACCAGCTAGCATTTGTAGACTAATAGTCAAACTGAGAGGGTGAATCAGGACTTAAAGAAAAAGCTCTGTAATTTGAAGGTAGGGAAGAGTTTGGGGGATCTTGTATGGCTTGGTACATTTTGTTACAGTAACCCTGCTCCCTAGATCGTCCTCCAATTTTGGAGCACATCTTGAATTGGGTTTGGATTTCTTGTCAGATAATCGGACTGTACAGACGGTTTATCATTGGCTTTGCTTGTGGTGTAGTTCAAAAGCACAATTTTCACAAGCAATAACATTTGCTGTATTGGCCAGAGATGGCACGAATGTGATCCTCTGGCTAAAACATGTCATGGTCTACTTGGGAAGGTAAATTGTGCTTAACCATATTTAATACATGCTATACTGGGATCAGCTGTAATAACTTAACTATAAACTGAGTTACTATGCTATGTCCAAGACCAGTGTGAGGCATACAATATTAATAACACCTTCAATGGAACCTATAACATAATTTCTTGTGGGTTGATTGAAAATGACTTGCTCTGGGCCAACAAGCCGGCTGGAAGAATCCCATTAACGCGGGCAAATACTCCACTAGTTGGCTGGTCTATATTATCTTTTATAAGACCAGCGCTGTATAGGAGGAAATGTCTTGGCGTCTCTCAGTTTAGCCTTTGTTATCTTGTCTATTGGTAAATTTAATCTTTGAATTCTATTGTATTTTAAATATTGTATTTATTATCTATATCCATTTACTTTGAATCTTGATATTATTTGGTGATGTATAGTCTACAATATCTATTGCCTAATGCTTACACACCAATTACAAATTCTCATGTTGTTGTGGTATTTACTAATATATGTTTAAGATTTCTCTTAAAAATACCATGTCATTTTATGTGCTGTTTTATGGATAGATGCTTTCTATCCAAAATGAATAAACCATAACTCTACCAAGGATTCGATTCGACTTTGCTAAATCCATTCTTTTGTAGTCAGAGTTCAGACATTCTTTGTTTGAGTGAGTCACATGTTCCAGAGGTGGAGAACAGGTGAAAGGTCCTAGAAGAAAATTTGCACAGAGCAATTAAGGCTCTTCGGATAAGCAAATTGACTTAATAGCAGTTTATGGACCGTTTACGCTGCCTGCTCCAAAATAACACTTAGGAGAGCTAGTATGGTTCTCGGCAAAAACCCCACGTTTCAGAAGGTCATTTAAGATTAAAGTTAATTACACCTGTGCTTATGAAATTGGCGTTCACCTCAAATATGAAGATTCATCCAATTTACCATGCAAATCTGTTGAAACCTCGTTGTGAGGGAACCATGTTGGCAACTGTTCCTTCTCCAGTAATGACTGAAAATCAGGAGGAGGAGTTTGAAGTGCAGGCATTATAGATGCTAGGAAGTGTTGGGGAAGATTGCAGTATTTGGTAGCTTGGAAGGGTTATGGGTCCTTGGAGAGGTCCTGGGAGAATGTAGAGGATGTGTACGCCTCTTGACTAGTAGCAAGGTTTCATCAACTAAACCTCACAAAGTAATCTCTGGGACAGGGCCTAAGGGAAACTAGGACAAAGAGACTGCCTGTGGTGGTTCAAAGTGGGGAAGTGCGTTTTAGTTAGGATATTTTAGGCAAGTGAAGTGTGGATGGGTGTGTCTCCGTTACAAGTGAGTTTTAGATTGGTGAAAAGATTTTCCTTTATCAAGTTCTTAATTAGGTAAATGTTAGAAGCACTTTCCAAAATGGAGGAAGGGCATCTGAAGGATGATTGGTTCTTTATGGTCAGGCAATTTGGAAGGTTGGGAACATTCTAAACTGCCTTTCATCTGCAGTTTTAGATCAAACCGGTCCCTTTTCCCCCCTGGCCCAGTTTGAGCTTCACATGAAAGAAAGATAACAATTTCAGGTATGGAAAAAAAAGTGGGAATTTTCAATTTGTTTTGTTTTTGTTATGAAGGTTCTTATTTCTCCAGTGTTATAATCTGAACTCTTCATTCAGTGAGGAAGACAAAGATTACAATGTATTATTAAAGATAGTTGGCGGCGGCGTTAAGCTTTGAAGAACTCTAACTTGACGAGATTCATTTTAAATGAGGCAATCTGTTTTCAAGAGTGAGTGCAACGCTAGAAGCCCTGGCAAGAGAAGGGAAAATCTGCACTGGTTACTGAAAAGAACCTACAAGCGTGGGCAGCATGCTGCGTGAAGATTGTTTATTTGTAGAGCGCAGACCCTGAAGTATCTGGGTCATTGAGCTTAAAACAAATGTTCAGATCTAAAATACAGAGGTAGTTTGACCATTAGCTGCAGGAACGTGTTACATATCGGTCCGCAGGTCAGCATGCATAGGAAATGTGTACAAAGAGCAAAAGGACATACACACAGTCACAATTGAAATAAATAAAGGTGTGTCCTCAATTCCATGACTGTCACTACGGCAATTCCAAAGACACATGTACGGCGCTTCAAGGGAATAAAGTGAGTATGATGTGTATCATGTGCTTGCAGAAAGGACCATGCACGCTCTGGAGCGTGGCACGAGCTGCAACATTTGCAAAGGCTATATTGCCGCAAGGAAACTCTTGTGTAGTACAATAACTTTACAAGAGTACCAATTGTTTTGCAAATCAAATTTTATTCAAGTTTTTGCACAACTGTGAAAGTTAGGACTAACAGTGTTCAAAAACAAAGTATAAACTTCAACTCGCGTAAGCCCGCTTTCAGTTCCCTGCCCTTATGCCGAACACGTAATAAAGCATCTATGCATGTATTAAGCCTACTCCTACTAGGATAGCTCTATGTCCCTTTTAAGCTGTGACTTTTCCGAATCCAGCCTCTCCGTTACATTTCTTGATAGTCTCCTGCGCCCTTCGCGTGCGCTTGAGGGCTGCTCATGGCTGTTAATCAGGTTTTTAAAAAAATGATTGGGGGATTTTTTGTATTATGGCTCCAGTCTCAGATGCTACCTCTCCCTGGCCTTTCCACCTTGTAGTGCTCGAAGAATGGCAGCCACTCCATGTCTAAAGAATAACTGTATTTAAGCGAGTATGGGACTTTCCAGACAATAAAACAAGGAAATATTGTGTAAATAGATTAGTGTAATAGGTTAACTAATTAGTATAGAAATAGTTACAGGACAGGAAGAAAATAAAATGTACAAAGGACCCAAGAAAAGAAGTTAAATGATTGGTCGCAACCCTGGTTGGAAATAGTACAGGCAGAGAAATAAATTATAACCATCCCTAGGCCTCAAGCAGAAACAAGCAAGTAAAGTGAGAAATTAATTTAGGGGTGTAAAACAAAAGAAGTAAGGGTACAGTTTTACACTACCTGGAGTTTTTTTTTTTCTCTTCACTTCCTCTTTCCCCTCAAGGATTTCACTGCAAAATAATTAGCGGCAGTCGGACACTCTCAAGGGGGGTTAGTGGGTTTGACATCTCCTGCGGGAATAACTTACTGCGACCCGACGCATAGCATGCTCTCGCCACTTCTGCTGCTACCCAACTTCTCAATCCGCTGTGGCGCAAAGCAGCTTGCCATGATGGGTGTGATTTTAAATTGCCAATAAATAGACAGACATGGTATGGGTTTGGAAATTGACTTTGACCAACTTTGATACCTTGATCTATGGGGTTATATTTTGTTGGTGCTGGTGGCAGGTCATCTAGAAAATACATAAGTCGTTTATTATTTTGGATCTCCAAGGGTCCTGTAGCAACACAAATGCACAGGGTGTGTGACAGTGGTTTTCCACTGGACCACAAAAGACATGCAGGAGATTTGGACCCAAGACATGGAAGGAAAGGTGCTGGGAAGCCGATGTAATGGAGCATGGTGGGTTTGAAAACATTGTGTTGTTGGACAAGCCCTTAATTGGAGTGCCAAGAGAGAAGAGTCGCTAGTAATTCCCAATATTTTGAAGAGTTCACCCTATTCAGTCAATGACTTATACCGTATAAGGTGCCTCCCAAAATGGTCCTCTGAAAACAACCTCTTCACGCTCCAATAGTCCCCAAAAATCCAAAGCACCTGGTGCTTTGAAAAACCACAAACAATTGGGGAAAATGTACCAAAAAAAGCAGCATGTGTCCATGTCTCCCTGGCGAGAAACGTTGAAAAACAGTTAAAGCATCACCAAAACACATATTGGTGCCTTTGACCACGAAGGTGAAGACAACAAATGTGCCCACAACAGTAAGGCCAAATCAAGGTGTTGAAACACTTAACCCTGAAAATACTTTGGACAGAAAAACAATGATATATTGAAAAATGTTTACAGATGCCATATGCTGCTGAAACACATGGCATTGAAAGGAAGCAGAGGCCCAACATGATATGATGGCGTATAAATGGACAACACTGACGTGTTACTGCCAGAAGAACAAGATTTGGAAGTGGAGCATCTTTCCATGTCTCTATGGACTTTGAAGTAAGTCATTTTACAGGTGCATGAATAATAGGACATACCTGTTCAAGAGAAAGATAGGCTATCTTTCCAGGAGGCTTTACACAACCTTAATTATAGGATGATGGCCCTGCTTGCGTCTGAGTACAGAAAGACCCTTACCAGTCCTGCTATATGTGCCCTTTAAAATACAAAACAAATAATGCAGCACCCTTCTTTGCAATAAGTATACTTGGACATGGAGGGTTACTTCCCTGAATAGGAAGATGTGGTATGAGTGAGTCCCTTATGGACTTCCCTGAGCAAACATAACTTCTATTGTATTTTTCAATGAATGATCAAACTCTGTATTATGTTCTCATTCATACAGCAGTCAGTAGGTCCTGCATAATGATCAGAGAAGACGGAGGACCTGCATTTCTTGCAGGAAACGCAGTACCACAGGTGCCTCCCCCAAACCCCCCAACCCGTAAAGGTACAAGCTGGAAAACAGTTTAAGCACATCATGCTTTACCCAGACACATCGTCTCATAATAACTAAATTACTGAAATGTAATATAAGGTTGCACCTTAAGAACTCATCATCAAGAGTTATCTGTAGACCGATTCTCTGATCATGAATAAGGCTAGGAGGAGATGAAGTGCACAACTACGGCATCAGAATAGCCATCCTATGGGGAGAATAAAAGCATGCATACACTGAAATATAGCAACCTCTGCAGTGCAGAAACTCTATATTGCTAACTCTACTGCCCTCTTGGTTTGGTATACCCGATCCAAGTGTGATGAAATAGAGCTATTCCTTGAAATTCTCTCGGATAAGGCTTGCGCAAATAATCAGGCCATCCTAGAGGGAGGACAAATTGTGTGAAACTTAATTATCTAAAGAAGTTTAGATACAGCAGAAACTGTAGTTATACAGGCTGCCACAGGACTGATCATGAAGATATATTTATGGGGTTAGTCGCCAAAGTAGAGGCCTTATCGCTGAAATGTCTAGTTTACAGGCTGTTGCCTCCAATTTTTTTATCCTGCTTGTATGGGATCGGGTGGTGCCATCCTTACTCGCAGGGCTGTTAGGATGTGCCTCGCCGTCTCAGTATATGTAGTTCTGCCTTCCCCAGAGTCAAACATTTCCTTTTCTGATGCTGCATGTTATTGGACTTTTGAACACTCTAAGGCGATGTCTCCAATGGTCACACACGTTTAAACATTCTGTTTTTTTATTTAAATAGAGAGCAATCCTATTTCTTTTGCTAAAATTAGCAAGAAACCCTCTGGTTGGTTTTAAAGCATGTGGCAAGTGTTTGAGGACTATATCCATTACAGACACCCACATTGGCTGCATGTGCTGCCTCCGTCCAGCATGTCTGCAAGGAGTGTGAGGAGTTCCAGGGAATGGCATCCAAACCCAGACTGCCACAGGAACGCCACCTTTTAATGCCCAATGAGAGAACGAGGAGAAGATTTTGTCTCCAGGGTGCTGCAGTAGCTCCTCAGATCCGGTGTGGTGTGGTGCACTCCGAGCATTTGGAGAACTGTCAAGGGAGGGACTCAGTCTGAAGTCCCTCCACCTGTTCAAAAAAGATACCAGATGCGAGGTCCAGCTCAAGGATTACTACTTGCTCCTCCAAGCATAGGTTCTCGGGCAAAACCAAGAAGATGAAGAAAAGGAAGGATGATTCCTCCAGGGACCCCACCATCACATGTTGGTGATAGCCATTGTGGAACCGAAGGTCCCAGTGAACTTCCAGCAAGAGATGTTGGCCATGTTTGCTGAAATGCGGCAACAGCTGTTGACTTCCACTGCCTCCCCACCATGCTGGTCACCCAGCGCGGATCTGTAGACCGCTCCCCTCATGATGCCCGATGTCTGGTCCACTAGAGGATAGCGCAGAATGAGGAAGGTCTAGATGGTCCACAAGGTGAGTGGATGCCTTTCGTTCAACATTACATACATTTATAGTACAGATTGAGTGTGAAAGTAGAAGAGTGCAGAAAGACTGTCTATTTTTCTTAACTTAAGTGTATTCAGGAAGGAGCACTGATCCCTTTTCAAGAGGGGGAAAGATCTCAACAGTGATTGGTCCAGAGTTTCCATTTGAGGTAGTGTGGACCTTTCAGAAAGGTTCTAAACTGACTTTCATCCTATGTATCTTAGCTAGCTGGTCACAGTTCTCTGGGCTGAGCAATCAGGCCCATTTGAAACAATTTCTGAGATCAGAAATCAACCAAGAAATTAGTCATCGCCTCAAAGAACATGCATTGAAGATCACCATTATTAAGACAGAATTGCACCATAAGAAGTTAAGTTGGTACTGGAGTATAGTTTTGAAGAATCCATTGAGGACAAGTATCACAATACAGCTTGTTAACAGGTTGTATATAGTTTAAAGTGAACCTCAGTAACCGAGGATTACGTAAAATTTTAAAACAAGAAAATCGTATGCCTAGTTGCTTTAAATGTGTCTGCACACATTTGCTATCGAGAGACAAGGAGCAGCATTGCGTATGAATGCCATGTGACATGAATTTATGTGCGGTGTATAAGGCGTGAAATACAGAGATAAGGTTGCTGTCGTGGTTGAGTGATTACTATAGTTGGAAGTAACTTCAGAGCGCAAGTGCATGAGTTTGTCGGGCACCAAGCATAAGACTTCAGGAAAGTGGCATTCTGACGAATATTAGAGGAAAGCAGCCACTGCAGTAAGAATCAGGTGCTTCACTACTGTCATGCGACGCCCAAGGAAATGCTGGCAGCATTTGAGGTTCCATTATGGGGCCATCACGTAGATTCACGCAACAGTGGTGAGCAGCCTAGTCTACAACCAAGATGGCCGCTGCATTTCTATCTACAGGCTGATTGAGAGGTATGGTGTGTTGTATCCGTCTCTTGGAGTTACGCTGCTGTTCGTCCTCTAGCTGTTACTTGTAATGTTCATCTTCCTATTCAGTCACTATTATCCTCTGCCGGCTACTTTTTTCTCGCTCCTGTGCTTCCCAGATTTCGCTCCGTGGTCTGCAGCTCCTAGCTTTCCCCATTCTTGTTGTTCTCTCTGTGCCCATCTCTGCATTTCTGCTGAGCTTTCAATTTTTCCCCGGCTTCGCCCGTTCTCTCTGAACCCTTTAGCTCTCTATAATTCTCCCTGCCTTTTTAGCTGGGTTCTTTCTTTGCTTCCCCTGAACCTGTTCTCTCTTTCCCTGGTATCCTTGCGTTCGCTCAGCATTCTTGTGCGGCTTTCACTCGTACCTGTACCTTCGCCAACTGTCCTCGCTAGGCGTTCGCGCTTCTGCGCTTCACACACGCGCTCGCGGGGGTATCTCTATCCTTCTCTCTCGCTGTCTTCTATCCGGGTGGCTCTTCCCAGACTACTACTATGTCCTGTATCGGTTCAGTCCTCCAGCTGCGTACTTACCCACTCTTAAGAGTCGAGCGGAATCTACAGGACGGCTGTCCCATTTCCACATTCTGTCTCTAATCCTCATCAAGGAGCACCGTGCCCTGGTGTTAGGCAGAAACCTGTGCAGTTCCCTCTGGGACCACTGCAAAAGATTTAGGACTACAGGTGTTTGGCAGTAAACCCACTTGGTAGCAGTCTGTACCACACATATTCACTTGGTAGCTGTGGCTGAGCAGTCAGACTTCCCTCAAGAACAGTTAGACAGTATACAGGGCATTCACAATAGGTCAAAAGAACACAGTAGAACAAGTAAACACTGACCAGGGCTTGGTGTAAAAGAGATATAATTATTTATTTAAAACCACATCTAGAAAAACATACAGGCACTAATAGTAAGCAATTCAAAAACACGGTCACTAAAAGATATACTCTGCCTTAAAAGAATATCAGACAAGTCTTAAGTAAAGCCCCACTTATTTTCAGACAGCGGTGAGCGCTTAACGTAGATTGCACTCTAATAATTTGTTTTAAAAAGGGAGAGAAAAGCAGAGAATAGATTGAAACAGATCCCAACACTTTTTCACGAACACAACAAGAGAGGAAGGCAAAGTAACACCGTGAATTCAGAGTCAGTAGGCCGGATCAGCTTTAAGAGGATCAAAACGAAATGTGTCCAAGGTCACATGGTTGTAGTGCACAAAGGTCTTGTAACGGTTCAAAAAGGAGTTGGACCAAAGAAAGGGACCAGTTAGAGGGTCAAGGCGGCCAGCCCAGTCCAGAAGGTTAAGGGGTTATTATTACCTTGTAGCAATCTTTAGAAAGGGAGGGCTGGCGGACACGGTACCTTAAAGTGGTGAGAACACTCCAGCTGGGGCAGTTGTTCCTGGCAGCGGATGCAAGTCGGTGCTTCGTCCGGGGGAAGAGAGGATCACATCGGGGAGGAAGACAGGAGTCCGTTGCACTGCCAGGGAAGAAACCAGCCGTGGAGTTTCTCAGGTACAAGGAGCGGTCCGTTGATTCGCGGTTCAGTGGTGAGTGGCTATCCGGCCGCCGGGGTGCTTGGCACGGGCAGTTCGACCACAAACCGATCTGGGGTGCGAAGAAAGAAGGTAAACTGGTTGTACCCACCAGTCAGGGGAAGAAGCCTCTCCAGCCGTGAGATCTTCTCTGTCGTCAGGAAGTGATGAGTCGGTTCCGCAGGGCTCCACCGGTGGTGTCGTCGTGGCAGGTCGGCTCAGCTTCTCCCTCGTCGGATTCTCAGGTCCTGTGGCGACTTCTGAAGTTCCAGTCCCCAAAGCCCTGCTTTTATGCAGCATACCCCATTCACTCAGCCTAGCTGTCAATCAAACATGCTAAGTGGAGAGCCGGCCGGCTCACCACTTGGGCCAATTACACAAGAGTGCGACTTGAGTTACCAAGGTAACTCAGTCCAGGGTGCCTAAACCCCCTCCCACAGCCCCTGTGGTAGCCAGACAGAGTGGCACCACTTTTGGAGGCTTCTATGGAGAAGCCCGCCAAAAAGTGGAACAAAGGGCTCGACTTGGGTTGGAGTCACAGAAGAGAACACAAACGCCATTTTAGAATAGAGTCCTGCAAAAAATACCAACCAGCGAATTAATATTAATTAAATAAACCAGCGGTATGTTCGAGGCTATGAGAATTAAATAATTAAAGTTGGTAGCCTCGAATAATGGGAAAATCCCATAGGGAAATATTCGCGGTCGAATATAAAAAGTAGTTTCCACTGCCACCAGCCAAAACTCGTTCAGGGGCGACGGAGACGTGCCCCCTCGACTAACAGAACCCGGGGCAATCGAATTGCCCCACCAGTACGTCCACAATATGATGGTAAAAAATGCTAAAACCCAGAGAGAACACCCCGGGTTGGAAAAAGTTGCTGCAACATAAAAAGCCAGATGTCTCGACGGATGCCTTACGACTATTGTTCTCCACGCCACACAAAGCAAAAATAGAAAGTGAATCCCCAAAGAAAAAAGAAAAAAACTCACCTGTTAAAAATGTGGACATACTACCCGTCATGTCAGCTGTGACCATCGCACTGGCACCTTTCGGGAAATTATATGAAACAATAAACGAAACATTAAAAGACCATACTTCACTATTAGCAGCTTGCAACATGAAACTAACCCACTTGGAAGGGTATATAACAGCTTTAGAGGCATGGAAGGCATCCACAAAGGAACAAGGTACTATGACGGATAAAATGGAGGTGTTCCAGTTTAAAAAAAAATCGGTATCCAATAGTTCTCAAACCGGACAGATTGAGTACAAGGAAACCAGACACAAAGATGAACAAATAGCAACCACAGCAAAAATTAACTGGAGACCGTCATCAATTAAAGATAAAATAGATACGAACCTAGGTGAAACTAAAAGAGGATCAAAAAGAAAAACAGTCGACGAGGGTCCAACCCGAGAATAATCACCAACTTCAGAGAAAAAAGATTGCAAAAAATAGCTCAACTTAGAAAGAACTGAGCACAAAGGGATCCACTGCACAGGATAAACAACGTATGTAAAAAAATGCAAACTTGTTCATATCTAAGTGGATATCTGGGATGGACCAAAAAATAAGTCGTAGAAAGTGAATTTCAAGAGACAAAAACGAAAGCAGCACAAACTTGTGGAGGAGAGCTCGCTTGACTTATCGGACCTAAGTACATATTCGATTGAAAACTCAGAGTCGGAAATACCTCGACCAAGTGGAAAGAAAATAAAGGTGTCCTTTGCGGAGGATAACTCCTCAAGAACAGAGCACAGGGACAAATACAAGCAGAAACAAACAAAGGCGCCAGAAAAAGAGAAAAATAAAATAGACAATTTAAACTACAGAAGAAGTCGGATAACTCCAGAAAGGAAAATGTTGTTTCGATTGGCTAACATACAGATAAATAAAACCAAACATGAAAGCCCCAAAGACCGCCCCACACAGAGTTCAAAGGAAAAACATGAGGGCGAAAGGCTTGATAACACACTGAATAGTGGAACCCGTCACAAACAATATCATCAACAAAACCAAAGAGCACGACAAAACAAACCAGAAACATCTCCATATAGAAAAAAGTCAGACATAGCACATAAGCGAAATAATAACCAAAGAAGAGAAAAAACTAGTCCAAGTGACAGACACTCAGAAAGAAGAACTAGATCAAACAGAAGACACTCGGACTATTCCATACAGCCAAACCCCACTCGGACATCAGCAATTTGTACTCACAAGAGTAACTCATCACGCACCTTGAAATTAGAAAAAAGTGACAAAAAGGGAGAAAAGATCTTACTAAACAGAAGAGCAACCATGAGACTTCTACAAAAAGTTCATAAAGAAGACCAAATTAGAAGTATGGACTTAAACATAGTAGAGTTCGCACACAAAGCTCGGACGGATAGTATCTTCCTGCATATTACATCTCAAACAGTGAAAAAACTCCTGTTATCAGTGGCAGGAGACCTAGCCAAAAGAGGATATACCTTAAAAGAAACTACAGCAGAGGAAAGAGGGTACAGAAGAGAAAAATGTAATTATGAAACAAACTAAAAAAAAATAAGGAAAACCACACAGATAACACCTGTAACTGAAAGACTAACTAGAACAAAGAGGAAATTCAATTCAATATCGGAGATAGATGACCGAAGAAGAAGATAAACGTCGAAAATCACGAGAACTATTGGATAAAGTGATTCAAAGATGAAAAGTGACAAGGAAAGATCAAAGACCAGAGAAAAGCTCTTCTCCCAAGACACCTGGACACACAACGACAAGAAATCACAAAGAACATCTCCGAGAAAGCCTAAAGGTCCTTTTCTTTCCCAGATCACCAGAGAAAAAGAAAAACGTACCATTCGTGAAAACACCTCGACGCAGAATCAGACGAAAGAGGCAGAAAAGAACCCTAACAAATGGGCATGGATTCCTTCGGCGTTGACAAGATATGTTAGGAAATAGCAACCAAATCGTCCCTTTAACGTCTCTCCTTCTAGGTTGTCAGAGGAACAACACGCAGCCCAAGAACCAGAGCAAAACATCATCTTTGGCTCTTGGAACACAAGAGGCCACATTCACCTGACGCAACCAGGAGAGGTGAATCTTGGCCTATTCGACCTAATAAGTTTGCAAGAGACCTGGTTGCTATTTCCGCCGAGCCTGGACGGCTTTGAAGTAGTACTCGCACCGGCCCAAAAAGGAGATAGAGGACGACCTACTTCAGGCCTGCTGACAGCCGTAAGAACTGGCGGAGCTCTCAGTATAGTCCACAACCTGATATCATCTCTGGCAATTCAGGCAACATTGCTAGAATGGAAGAAAGAGGACTCTAGGTAAAAAAAATCCAGGCAGGATATTATCCTATTATTAAACATCTACTGGAATCCACTGATAACAAAGACCAAGGGATTCCTAAATAACGTGGAAAAAATTCTAACAGACGCAACAGAAATGTATGACATGGATCACATCTTGATATGCGGTGACTTAAATGCCACCTGTCCTGCACTCGAGATGGAAACGACTCCTCATAACATGGGTAGTGCACAATCAATAGCGAGAGGTACAGCATGGGCAAAACTGATGGAATCCCGGGATCTGTACAACTTAAATTCCCTTGAATCAGCCAAATCCAGAATTCCAACATGGGAAAGTGCTGGCAGAAGAAGCACAATTGATTACATCTTTGCCAATTTAATAACTGCAAAGTGGCCAGCAAAAAAAAAGACGCCAGTGATAATGCCGAAAAATCTGGAAATAAACCAACAAGGAAACCCATTGAAAATTACGACAGAAGGCATAGTCTGTATCACGGCAGGACAAAAAAACGAAACACTTCGAAAGAAAAACTGGATTACCGTCCTCTTTTGATCCCTCACCTACATCCACGACGCAATAGAACTTATGACAAAACTCATTTACATACTCATAACGAAGAACTGAGGATAAAGAAATCAAACCTAAGAAAGGCTACTCGGCTTGCACGAACAAATCCAACACAAACAAATATAGATTCGGCAACCAAAAACAAAAGCCTGTACAAATCGTGGATACAATCGATACGATGGAAACTATATCAAGTGGATGTAGAGAACATGCTAAGAGAGGTGTGCAAAAAAACTCACCAGAGTTCTGGAGAGTCATAAAGTACAAAATCGCACCCACGGACATGAGAACCATAAACAGTGTCCCATAAGAAAAATGGAGTGAGCACTACACTGACTTATACAAAGATCCTACCCCAGGGGAAACAACATCAACCACTCAAGACCACTCCAAATGGATAGTATGCTCAGAGGAGAATATTCTGATAAAGATCAAGAATCTGAACAACTCCCGTGCCCCAGGTCCAGATGGCATCTCCAACGCCCACTTGAAACAGGATGCAGAAATTTGGGCTCCACTAATATCAGAAATCTTCAGAAGATCGAGGATTTCGAGATCCATCCCTGATACGTGGAAGACAGCAAACATCGTCCCGATTTATAAGAAGGGCCCGAGGGACGACCCGAGAAATGATAGGCCGATCGCACTATTAGATGTTCTTGGCAAACTTTTCGGATCACTGCTGTTGGACGAACTCCAGATATGGCAGAAAGAGGCAAAAACAGACCCCTTCCAATCAGGGTTCGAAAAGAATTTGGGAACGTCAGTCAACATTATGCTGATTAGCATCCTAAAATCAAAAGTGTTTGAGGGGCAACCATCAATATTCATTGCCTCAATTGATATGGTCCAAGCTTTTGACCGCGTGAATAGGGATAAACTGTGGAGAAAACTGGAGAAACAAATGTCCACCATCCATTCTTGATCCAGTGAAAGCCTTATATAGCGAAACGTCCATCAAAATCCAGCTCAACGAAGCAGGCTTGATGTCTGAAAGCATAAAAAAGGGCAGAGGTGTGAAACAAGGCTGCCCTCTGGCGCCAGCGCTGTATAAGGCCTATATGGCCGACATAGCAGATTCCAAAAACAACACTCGATCATTTCCTCCGCAAATAGGCGATTCAAAAGTGACAAGATTGCTGTATGCAGATGACATTCTACTAATAGATCAAACAGCAATTGGACTCCAGAGACAAATAGACTATCTGAAGAAAAATGACCTGGAGCTTAATACATCAAAAATGAAAATTTTGGTCTTAGAAAAACCGACGAGACCGAAGACAAGATCGCAATGGTTCGCAAATTCGAAGAAACTAGAAATAGTCAAAAGCTGTACTTGCCTAGGGGTGAAAATCTCGTCCAGTAAAATTGATAAAACGATGCAAGTATCTGTTTTCCAAAACAAAAACCTTAGCAGCACAGGCAGTGTCTTTGGATAGGAAATTCGGGAAATTCTCAATTCTTCCACTCATAAACTTTTATAGAGCAAAGGTCTGTCCAACTCTGACCTACGGAGCCGAAGCCATGCCACATCTACCGAGGACATTGTGGGCTAACCTTGAAGGTATATTTTGGCGCAGAGTACTACCACTTCCAAACTCCACTCCCATTGCAATCATTCGATGCAAACTGAGTCTACAATCATCGGAATATGTGCATGCCTTCTATTCTATTGTGCACACTTGCACCCTCTTTCCATCTTGTGTGCCTCTTGCACACTCCTCTGGTCTTTATCATGCCCCTGGCACATACTCTGTTCCTTTGGTTGTGCACCTTCCTTTCTCTTTGACGTGCCGCTTGCACTTTCCCTTTTCAACCTGTGGGTTGCTCGTACCATCTTTTCCTGCTTTCGGGTCACTTGTACCCTCTCTTTACTTTCTCTTGTTTTTCACTTTCACTTTTCTAGTCCGTCTGATCAATCGCACCCTCTTTCGGGTTCCTTTCAACCTCTGTTTTCCTTACATTCTTTAAAGTTCACTTTCCCCTTATCTCTCTTTACGTCTGCACCGCTAGCGCATCTTACTTTGTGCTTTCTCTCCTTACTTTCTCTTTTTTTCTGCTTTCTTTACTTTCTTGCCACTTGTAAATCTGGTCTGTTTCCACTCCCGCTCCAGCCACCCGCACACTACCGAGTTTCTCTCTTCACTTTCAAGAAACTCGCTGGTTAGCACGGCGATGGCAAGCGGTCTCTTCGGCATACACTGGGTCGAGGTCACGGTCTCATCACCTGCCTCTCAGCCACCCTTGGGACTGGCACACATCCCAAGGGAACGAACATATCTTAGGACTCGGGCAGCAGGTAGCAGTCTTCCTTGTTAGGCAGAAACCTATGCAGTTCCCTTAGGGACCACTGCAAAAGGCTTAAGACTACAGGTGTTGGCAGTAAACCCAATTGGTAGCAGTCTGTACCACCCAGATTTACCTGGTAGCTGTGGCTGAGCAGGTAGACTTCTCTCAAGAAGAGTGTAAACAGTATATAGAGTATAGAAGATAGGTAACAAAATACAGAAGCACAAGCAAACACTGACCAGAGCTCGGGTATAAAAGTATATAATTTATTTAAAAACACACTTTGTAAAATACACTAACACTAATATGGCAAGCAAGTTCAAACATTCACTATTAATATGTATACATCCCTGATCACTTATTGACCAAGTCTTAGTTAAAACACCACTTATTTTCAGACAGAGGTGAGCGCTTAACCTAAGATGGCACTCCAATAAGTTAATTAAAAAGGGAGGTAAAAAGGCATAATTAGGAAAATACACAATACCAACACTTTAAGAGAACCAGAGCAAGTCTGAAAAGGCAACGTCTACTGAGGAGCAAGAAAGTCATAGGCCAGGCCCACTCTTGGAGAGAGCAAGGTGGAATGTGTCCAAGATCACACAGTTGGATAGTACTTTTAGGGTTGGATCAAGTCAGGAAAAGTTAGTTAGCAGGTACCAAGTCACCCCAGGATAGAAAGACAAGGATTTACGGGACACCTTGAACAGTCTGTTGCAAGGGAGACCCGACGGGACACAGTACCTGAAATGGTGAGAAACTCCAGCGGGGGCAGTTGTTCCTGGCAGCGGGTGCAAGTCGGTGTTTCCTGCAGAGGAAGAGAAGGTCTCAACGTGGAGGAAAGCTGGAGGTCGTTGCACTGCCAGGGAAGAAACCAGCCGCAGAGTCTCCCGGTTAAAAGGTACTACCCTTTTATTCGCGGTAGTGGTGAAGCGTGGCTATCCGGCCGCCGGGGTGCTTGGCACGGACGATTCGACCACGAGACGATCCAGGAAGGCGAAAAGGAGGGCGAACTGGTTATCCCCACCAGTTCAGAGGAAGAAGACTCCCCAGGATGAAGATCTTCTCTATCGTTGGGAAGTGGTGAGACGGTTCAGCAGGGCTCCACCAGTGGTATCGTCGTTGCAGGTCGGCTCAGCTTCTCCCTCTTCGGATTCTTTGGTCCTGTGGCGACTTCTGAAGTTCCAGTCCCCATCATCAGTCATGGTCATCAGTCCTAGCTGTCACTCAAACATGCTAAGTGGTGAGCCGGGCGGCTCACCACTGGGCCAAACACACAAGAGTGCACCGTGAGTTGCCGAGGCAACTCAGTCCGGGGTGCCTAAATCCCCCTCCCACACATCCTGTAGACCCAGACAGAGTGGCACCACTTTTGGCTTCTGTGGAGAAGGCCGCCAAATAGTGGAACAAAGGGCTCGACTTGGGTTGGAGTTACAGAGGCGAACACAAATGCCATTTTAAAACCGAGTCCTGGCAAAAAGACCCAACCGGGGAATACATATTAAATAAATAACCTGGCGGTATCTTTAAAATTGCACCAAAAAAGTGGTGCGTTTAAAATGAATGGGAAAATCCCATAGGAAATATTCCGGTGGAATATTTCGCCTGGTAACCACTGCCACCAGCCAGAAACTCGACAAGGGGGGACTGCACAGTGCCCCCTCGAAAAACAGACCCAGGGGCAATCTAATTGCCCCTACCAATACTGCCACAATATGATGGTTTGTACTGGTTCTGTTCACAATTTAAGACTAGTAAAGTCAATGGTGACTTTACATGCCCTGGGAGACAGTAGTCAGTCCCAGGGTATGGGGTCTATGTTTGGGGGTCACTATGACATCCCTGTGTTACTGCACTGAGGGTGCTGTGTAACACACTTACCAAACATACATGAAACCCTATGGAGTAAAAGACCCCATAGCCCATAAAACACATTACTAAGTCAAAGTATATCTCAAATCATGTCTAAGAGTGGGAGAAAAAGAGTCTCACTCTTAGCAGGAGAAAAAAAATAAACCCCAAAAATCCAGGAAAGCTGCTGGGGGACTCACTAGGTTTGGGAAATTAGCCTTAACAGAGAATTCTCCCTAACATTCCTCACTCCGGCTCTCTGGAGACATGGCTTCTTGGCCACGCTGCAGCCCCTCAAACACACTGGTCCAGCGTCTCGACACGGTTCTCCCCTCTGAATTCTCCAGGCTTCTCTTCCTTCTGTTTCCTGCACCTTGGCTGCTCTGGTCCAATCGGCATCCAGCTTGCTTATACTCTTTGGCAGAACTACACCTTTTATACTGGTGTAAAGAATCAAGTGGAGTCAGGTGTGACTAGTCAGAATAAAGTGCCTGACCCTGCCTGGATTTATTAATGGGAAAGCCTAGGGGTAGGTTGTATTAGGGGCAATGCTTTTGCTATGGGTAATCCTCATTGTTCTTGGTTGTATCTTCTTCTCAATAATGGTTGAAAATGGGGAGGGGAGATGAAATGTGACTGTAGATGAGTGTTATTTAGTGATACTATTTTTTTTTTATTGTTTATTAAACAAGTTTACCATTAAAAAAAATTCACACAAAAAGAATTCATTACATGCTTTACAATAGTTAATTTTCCTTAGTTGAAACTAAGTTGGAAAGATGAGAAAATAAACCAACATAAAAAAATATCAGGTTTGAAGAAAATGAAAATCAGTTATTTACACTTTAAAAGAAAATCAATTGAAAGGTAAAATTAGTTCATCAATATCCAAACGTAAGACTAACTGGTTAGACTAAAAAACATACCTACAAACATGAGTATCACTTCATAATTATTTGGTAATCTCCTCCTTTTTTTTTAATAGCTTTTGCAAAGGTAACGGCATCTATTACTGTTGAAATTGTATGACCAGAGAAGCACATAGCCCAAGAATTTTCTGTAAGGTTGGTGTCATCCTCTCTCAAAGATATTTGTAAAAAGTTCAGCCTCAATTTGTGCACAGCTGGACAAGCAACAAATATATGTTTCATTGCTTCAAGAGTAGACGAGTTGCCACAAAATATCGTCAGCCCCCTGACGACAATTCCAGCAAAATGAGTAACAAAAAGTTGGAGTGGATGAGTGATCGCCTCCTGTCTATACCCTAGTCTTTATAGCACATGAATGACAATTATTAAAACGTTGTTCCTACAGCTGGGTCCCTAGCGATATTTGATTAGCCCTATGTGTGGTTAACCTTCTACAGAGTCAGTCAGCCCTAGTGTGCGCTGGTGTGCCGCCTACAAATGCGGTGTAGAGGTCCTGACCCTTTCCTCTCTCATTACTTTCCTAGATTCTAAAAAGTAAGTGCGCACATAATGGGGGTCAGTGTTCATTTTTAACAATACCGCCTCCAGCGTGTCTCATATCAAAATTGATTGTGTGGCCAATATGGTCAAAGAATAGTTAAAAAGCTAGTTTTCTATTCAACAAACAGTTGGTTAGATATAAGTAGCTGTGATAATTTCCTTACACGAGCCCTTTTATCTATGTATGTTTGGTATCCGAGTCTGGGTTATCAATCCAGTTCTACTTAAATGAAGGTCAACCGGTTTCAGCAGGACTGGTTAGTGGCCGCTTTCTTCAGGTCGAATACTTATTACTGTTGTATTCTGCGTGCGTTAATGAATTCCTTTTTTCAATGTCCAAAGTATAGAGGTAAAGAGGATGTCTTCAGGTGTCCAATGGGCTTATTGGTTCAATCCCTGAGTCCTATGAGGTTAAAAAGAGACGAAAAAAGACAAATGGGTCTATCATCAGTCTTAGAGTGCTTGTACTAGGACTTTTCCACTGTTCTTGTGTGGTGGTACTTTTTCCACATTGTTTAGGGATCAGTTGCTTCTTACCTGTTTTTACTGCAGGACTCCCTATCTGGTCCTGTTGTAAAAAGAGCGATTCTTGGGCTCATCCAGGCTCCTCTAGTGTGTTTCTGGAATCTGGGGATAAATGGGTGAATTACACTGATATCCCTTCTCGTGTTCATTTACATTTCTGCCCTATATAACAAGTGGCAAAACAAAAACTATTTACCTGTCTTCACTGTGTGGTTTCGTTTTAGAGCATGGTGAAGATACAGGATCAGTTCTTCTACATTTGAAGTTCATCCTACAAAAGACAAAGCACCATTATGATAAAGGGTAGGTTTCCTAGTGGTTGCCCTGTCCCTGTGAGTCAGGACGCTTGTGTCTTATAATTTCTGATGTGGGTATTTTTACCACTGCTTTCCCTCTTTAGAATCTTATTTATGAGTGCCCCTGTATCTGTGCCGTTTGTGGGTGCACTTGCGGTGCATGGCCAAATAGGCTGCGGTATAGGTTACAGGCTGGCTAATAGGCCGGATGAATACTCTGATATTTAGAGTGGCCCGTTCTTTTTAATTAAGGTAGCCCATGCGTAAATGCCTTTTTAAAAGACAGTCAGTGCCTTGTCATGCCGGCATATTTCTACTGTTGCTATTATTAATATAGAAGTGACGTGCAGAATCACCAGCCAAGTCCACTAGATTTAGCAATCTAAGCAGACCGTTCTATATATAATAGTTTGCGTAGCGCTTACCTTAAGGATTTCTCTGGAGTCGCTGCGTCTCATATCTGTTTTGACTACGGGCGCCATCTTGGATGGCTGTTTGTTGATAAGGGGGCGTTACGGTCACGTGACCGCGTTTCCTTCGTATTCAAAATTAGGGAGGCTAAAGCACAAATTGGAGATGTTGTCCTTGCCACGCAAATGTGTGAATATCTGCAAATTGTTTGTGCTTCGTGTGCTCGGTGAGATCAAATTTCCACGTATCAGTATCCATGTAGAGACTACAAATCAGTCCCAGAGGTTGATGGGATTTGTAGTTTTTTTTGTACTTCTGTTTTTTACTTATACGTGATTTGTTATTGCTGACGAGTTTTTCGCATCTTTGAAGGGGTATCCTCTAGTAGAGTTACTGGCTCATGGGATCCGTGTTGAACATTTTCAGATGACTCCCAAGGATTCTTGGGGGCTGTAATCCATTAGTTAGTGAGATTGCTCTGCAGACCCAGCAAATTTATGAGTAATTCCTTTGTAGCTCATGGAGCCCAAGGATAAGTCTTCTTGTGTGTTTTAAATACACAGAGATGTTCCGAAAGGCTGCTCGTTTAACGTTCACCCTCCTTGTGATGTCCTGTGTCCATGCCTCCCATAATCATGGGAGAATGGTTATCATTTCTCATTCTTGAGATGGATAAAATGGGATTTACTTGTGTGGGAGTGTCCATTCATTGGACCACCAATGTTTGCCAGCAAATTTCCTCATTCAGGCCAGTCATGTGGCTCTGGAGTCTGAAGATCTTACCACCTCGTTTGGGTATTTTGACATTTTCCATTATTGTCCAGGTAAGGTAATTTTCCATCGGTCCCATCTCGATGTAATGTTCCACTAGAAGAGCTGTTCGTTTTTCGGTCCTGATGTTGGACTTATGTTCTCCAATGTGTATTTTAATGGCCTTCGTGGTCATTCCAATATATTTTTTATTACATGGGCACTGGATCAAATACACCACAATGGTGGTATTAGTTTGTAAAATTCCTCTGTTCCCAGGGGTATTTCCAGCCTATGTCAATGAACGTTGTTCGTTGGGTGAATTTACATACTGTGCAATTCCCACATGGTGTATGTCCTAGTGGTCTAGGTGTATTCCAGAGTGGTAGTGTATCTGTAGCGTGTGGAGAATCTTTGTATGTATGCACCAGGCTATCCCTCATATTTTTCCTTATTGCAAAAAGGGGTTCAGGTAATTTGTTCTCTTTCACATTCAATATATGCCAAGCTTTGCGAATTTCTTTGTTTAAGCGGTTGGTGACTGCTGAATGGCTGAAGACTGCTGTGATTGTATTCTCACCTCTTTCTTTTTTGCCATGTTGCTTGAGGGTTATTCCTAGCCCTCTTTCTGGCTTGTTTAATTATTCTATGAGGATAGTTCCTGTCCTTCAGGTTCTTCAAGTCTTTCAGATTGTTGGCCGTACTCTGTTCTAGTCGTGCAGTTCCTTCTGAATCCGATAAATTGACCGAATGGTAGGTTTTCTTTCAGTGATCTTTAATGAAAGCTGGTGTAGTCGAGAAGAGAGTTTCTATCTGTCGGTTTTTGAAAGACAGTAGTCTTGAAGGTATGTCCTGACCTAATAATTCTTAGGTCGAGAAAGGTGGCTTCTGTTTTTTTGGCCTCATGTCTGAATTTAAGAAAGGGGTTCAATTCGTTAATCGAATTCAATAAAGTTGTTCAATGTTGTACTGTCTCCGTCAAACAACATAAGAATGTTGTCGATGTACCGACGCCAAGTCAAGATGTTCGTGGCAAATAGATTGGTCTCGGAGTATATGTGTTTTTCCACAAAGTCTGCAACGTAAAGGTTGGCTAGGGTTGGTGCGAAAGTCGCGCCCATTGCTGCTCCGGCTATCTGTTGGTAATAGCTTCCTTCATTGAGGAAGTAGTTCTTTGTGAGTGCTATCTCTGCCAGCTGCATTATTTAAGCGATGGGCATGTCAAGTGGTCTTGTTTGTAGTACCTTCTCAATGACTTTAAGGGTTTCTCTTTGGGGCATATATTGAATGTGGAAGAGAACAAATTACCTGAACCCCTTTTTGCGATGAGAAGGAAAAATTTGAGGGATAGCCTGGTGCATACATACAAAGATGCTCCACACGCTACAGCTACAACACCACTCTGGAATACATCTAGACCACTAGGACATACACCAAGTGGGAATTGCACAGTATGTAAATTCACCCAATGAACAACTTCCATTGACATAGGCTGGAAATATCCCTGGGAACAGAGGAATCTTATAAACTGTAATACCACCATTGTGGTGTATTTGATCCAGTGCCCATGTAATAAAAAATATATTGGAATGACCACAAGGGCCATTAAAATAGGCATTGGAGAACAGCTCCTCTAGTGGAACATTACATTGAGATGGAACACACAGAAAATGACCTTACCTGGACAATAATGGAAAAGGTCAAAATACCCAAACGAGGTGGTAATATAACAGCACTCCTACTGAGGAGAGAGCAACAATGGATCTTCAGACTCCAGAGCCACAGGACTGGCCTGAGTGAGGAAATTTGCTGGCAAAAATTGGCGGTCCAATGAATGGACACTCCCACACAAGTAAATCCCATTTTATCCATCTCAAGAATGAGAAATGATAACCATTCTCCCATTATTATGGGAGGCATGGACACAGGACATCACAAGGAGGGTGAATGTTATACAAGCAGCCTTTCGGAACATCTCTGTGTACTTAAAACACACAAGAAGACTTATCCTTGGGCTCCATGAGCTACAAGTGAATTACTCATAAATTAGCTGGGTCTGCAGAGCAATCTCACTAACTAATGGACTACAGCCCCCAAGAATCCTTGGGAGTCACCTGAAAATGTCCAACACGGATCCCATGAGCCAGTAACTCTACTAGAGGATACCCCTTCAAAGATACGAAAAACTCGCCAGCAATAACATATCACGTATAAGTAAAACTCAGAAATAAATAACTACAAATCCCATCAACCTCTGGGACTAATTTGTAGCCTCTACATGGATACCGATGCGTGGAAATTTGATCTGACTGAGCACACGAAGCACAAACAATTTGCAGATATTCCCACATCTGTGTGGCAAGGACAAAATCTCCAAATTTGTGCTTTAGCCTCACTAATTTGAATACGAAGGAAACACGTTCACATGACCGCAACGCCCCCTTATAAACTAAACAGCCATCCAAGATGTCGCCCGTAGTCACAACCGGGATACGAGATGCAGCGACTCCAGAGAAATCCTTAAGGTAAGCCTGATGCAAACTATTATATAGAACGGTCCGCTTAGATTGCTAAACTGAGTGTACCTGGCTGGCGATTTGTAAGAGGATTCAATTCAACACTACAGCTAAGTCAATGCCTAGTCTGGGTTACTGAATGGAAACCCTTATTGATATATCTTTATGTCCAGTTCATGCGTTCTGGATGACTACCCCTATATAACACCCCTCTCTTGGAATCCCCCTGACCCCACTGAGCCAAGAAGTAGTTCTGTTTTGCAAGTTAAAAGGTTTATTTGATAATTTAAACAATAGATATATATATCACACTTTATAATAATTAATAATTGAATATCACACTTAATCTGAGCAGTAATCAATAATGGATAGTCTGGCACTAGCACACTTGTGAAATGGAACAGAAGAATAAGGTGGTAGAGAATGCTTGATATAAGTTCAGATGGATGTAATGTTGAATGAAAATGCAATACAGAAAATACTCAATATGATTTCAACAAAACAATGTAATCACTTTTCTCTGGCAATCCCCTCCCCCCTTTATGCAATGCAAGGAAATGGAAGGAAAGCACACAGTTCTCAGAAATGCAATCAAATGTAATTCAGTTCACCCCAGCAAGCTTAGACTACAGAAGTTTGAAACACAGGCCCAAAATGCTTTTATATGTGCTGGCAATGGCGTGAAAAATATGCTAAAATGCTTTTAATTCCCTCTAGAGGTTCAGGGTGAGCGGTATCTAGTTAATATTAGTCCAGGCTCACTCTAGCAATGATTCAGGGATGGTTCTTAAGAGGCAAACGAATTTTTAGCAAGGAAACTGCTGTTTTCACACGTGGAGAAATTTGCAAATCGCGGCAAAATTCGCGAGTGCGTTTTTCGCGATTGCGGAAAGTGTATGGAATAGGAATGCGGTTCTAGGTCCGTTGAAAAGCTAAGATTCTAAGCTTTCAGAGGAAAGTTACTGCAAGTTCCTAGCACAAACGGTTACGGAGTTATGAACGATTTTGTGAAGGTTGTTTTTCGGATTTGAAAAACTTGCAGCTAAAAAATGACAGGTGACAGCTTTGCAAATGACAGATGACAGTTAGGAGGCAGTTCTACTTAGATAAAAATAGATTGAATTATATTATTTTAACTAAGAGATTGGTTCTGCACAGTTCTGCTAGGTACTCACAATATATTTTTGAAATAAATGGGCCTCGCCACGGATCTGGTCAGGTTTTCTTCACTCGCCACGGACGGTCTCTGCGCACAGCGTCTGGGTGTAACGCTCACCTGATTCCCGTAGAGGCGCCGGTCTTGACTGGGCGTATACCGTATCTTCAAAGGTGATGTGTAACACACGGCTGGCTCTTTGGGCTGGACCTCTGTGCACTGTATGTCTGACTCGAAGGGTAAGATGTCTGCAGATAGAAAATATGGGATTAAGGAACTGGGTTATTGAATGTCTCTCTCTTCTTCCCTTTCTCTTCTCCTGTAGAACCCCAAAGGTTAACGCTCTCACCTTAGGTAAGTGAACGCTGTGCTCTCCATCTGCCTCGGGGCAGGGTGCTGTAACCAGTTTCTTCACTGGATAAGGGGAGCAGGCCTCTTGACTTCAGAGGACTGCTGTCCGTCATTTACTGCACGAACGGTAAGTTTCGAGTAATTCTAATGTCTTTAAAGTCTTTAGTAATGATGTTTCTTGTTTTGCAGGGTTCCGGCGATGGCGGATGACGGGCTGAAGTGAGTTGAAGATGGAGCCCGTGTGATGAATAGAAGCGCCTGGAAGCACTTAAGTAAGCGCTTGTTGCCTGCTTCACGATGCGCTCTAACTGTCTTTTTATTTTGCAGGTACAAGTTCGGAGCGGCTGCAGGGTGCCGGAATACCCACTGGGTTAGATGTGAAAAGGAGTAATGGCACGTGAGTATTAAAGTTCCCCAATGTCTTTAAACGCACCTTGTTTTGTCTTTCAGATGCGGGATGCAGCGCCGAAGGCCTCCGGAGCGTGCGAAGAGTTGGTAAGCTTTTGTCTTTCAGATGCCGGAATGCAGTGTGAAGACCTCCGGAGCGCACGAAGAGTAGGTAAGCCTTTGTCTTTCAGATGCCGGAATGCAGCGCGAGGCGTTGGTGACAGCCGATGGACCAGGTAAGTGAATAGCTGTCACTGAAGACCGTAATGCTAACCTGTTCTTTCTTGTCTTTATAGGTGTTGCTGAAGACTGGATTCAGGATGGTAAGCCTTTTTCCTTAGGCCCAGGGTCAGATGCAGAAGACACGATGAGCGTTCTGCTGCAGAGGATGCAGAATAACGCAAAGCAAGATTCATCCATCGGGTGTGGTTTAAATAGCCTCCTGTAGTGCTTAGGTCCCTCCTTCCACAGCCACGCCTAGGTAAGAAAAGAGTTCCTGCTTTCCAGAAGAGTTCCAGTGTTCTGAATCTAGGGAGTGGCTCCTGCCCCACCCAACAGGAAAAGTAGTTCCAAACAGAAGAGGATCAGAGGCTCAACTGGCAGGCAAGTAAGCAGCATGGTCTGCTGCAGGTAAGTCCACCCAAGCATTATGAGCCCGGCGCTTCCAGCGCTGGGACTGGGCATATTTATGAGCCTGGTGCCACTGGCGCCAGGACTGGGTCCAAAAGGTCCCAATTGGGACTGGTTGGCACTCGGAACCTGGGTTATGGATCTGCTTCCAAGGGAGTTGGGAAAACCCTGACCTTTTGAAAGCAGAGATCATGACATGGGTCAGCTCTCTAGTTCTGCAAACAGCGGTCTGGTCTGGGTCTCTGGTTCTGATCAGGTCTGTGGGTCCGGATACAGCTGTCTCCGGTTCAGCTGGTCTCTCTCTGGATACAACACTGCTCTCTGGCAAATGGCAAGAGTTCTTGCAAAGAATTCAAACAGCTCGCCTGGCTGTGATAATGGCAATGATTTGAGGCCTGCTAAAGAGGGATTTAGCTTGTAGTTGACCTCTCTGCTACAAATTCTGAAGTAAAGCCTTGGTCTCTGAAGGTGGATAGATTGAAGTCTCTATGTTGGCTCTCTGGAGGTTGATGGAGGTAACGTATGGATTTTCCCGGCAGAGCGTCCCGCAGCAGATGGAATAGAATGTCCCTATCTGTCCTGACTGTCTGCTTTTATGTGTTTTGAAAATGGGTGGAAAGGCTAGCTTCCTAGGCCGTACCCCTCTCCACTTGTCATTGGCCACTTCATCCTCTTCCCCTTGATTGGGGGAATGAAATGAAGTGTCATCATGATGAGGTCTGTTTATGGTACAGAGAACCCACCCCTGTCAAATTACACACAATCTAAATTTTGACCGAAAGACATATTTGCACAGGTACACATTTGTTTAAAATTACATGCACCCATCACATATCACAGGAGGTATACCCTGTCCAAATCTGCTCTTCCTGGGAGCTTGCATTCAGAAATGGCAACCTTTGCACTTTTTAACTGGTTTCGTAATATCGGACATTACCCCAAATTTATACACATGTGCGGAAGGAGTATGGACATTACTTGATGAAGTGTCAGATTTTTAACATGCATACATTTTAAGTAATACCCTCTTAACTGCTAGTTTGCCCCCAGATCATGCCACCGGTTCTAAAAACCTCTTAAAATGTGGGCAGAAAAATCACAAGAATTATGGTATCATTTAAATAATTATGACAAGTCCGTACTATGAGTTATTCATCTTTTTCTAAAACCATATTCTGGCTACAGGGGTGTGTCTTTTCAGGTCACATGGTACAGAAACCAGTCTTTCCACTTTCTTCAAGCTCAGCCTCTGTCTCCAGTTTCTCTCCCTCCCAGTTTCTGCCAAGCCAGCTTGCTCTCACATGCAGTGCTCCTCCCCTTTCCTTCCAGGAGGAAGCCACATTTATGACTGACTCTTGCAATAAACCATCTGCATGGGCCCTGGAAGGCCCATTGTTCAAGAGGAAGCCATTTATGGCCACTTCAATAAACCCTCTGCCTGGGTCCTATGTTTAGTCTCTAGCAGTCCCTTGGTAATTCAATCAAGAAGTGTCATATCCCTTTTGGTGGGAGCAGCAAAAGGCAGGTAGGCCTGGGAACACAGCTGTTGTGCAAGTCTCAACTCCTGTCGGGGGTAGCTGGTGGGCAGAATTCAGTTCCTTAAGCCAGGCCCCAGCTAATGTCACTTTTAGTTACCCAGTTTTCTGCATTCAAATAAAACTAACCATTTTACATGTGCAGCTAGAATGCTGATTCTAAGTTTAAACTATGACATTTAAACAATTGCAACCTATGTGACACTCAAAGTAGGTCACTCATTTCTTTTAAACATTTAGATTTTTAGTGTCTTTCAGTCCAAATTTACTTAAACTGCTGAAATCCACAGCTCAGCCAGTCTTGTTATAAACCTTCAGGTCACTTCAGAATATAACTTTACATTGTATCCACCTCTCAGTAAGTCTTTCTTTGGCCTGCTTTGGGTTCATTTATTCAGTTTTACACAAAAAAAAAAAAGTTTGGTGTTTTATCAGCTTTCTGATAGTGGTGAGTACTGGTAATGCACCCATTTTTGGGATTTAAGAAAATGAGTTCCCCACAATTCTAGGTTGCTTTTGGCAATCAGCATTGCCATTCCCAATGGTTTCAGGCTACTGTGTGGGTAGTCCAATGGTGGTTTTAGGCAGTGCCCTTCTGTGCCCATAACATCGGCAAAAATGGGTGGCAGCCTATTCTTCATGCCTTTCCCTGGGCATTTTCTGGGAAGCTCTGGCCATCATGATGTTTTCAATGCCAGTACTGCACAGTTTTTGAGGTAGGGCTCGGATGCATGGGTAAAAACATCCCACAGATTCTGCACGTCACTTCTATCTTAATAATAGCAACAGTAGAAAGATGCCGCCTTGACAAGGCACTGACTGTCTTTTAAAAGGCATGGGCACATGGGCTACCTTAATTAACAAAGACCGGGCCACTCTAAATATCATAGAGTATTCATCCGGCGTATTAGCCAGCCTTTAACCTATACCGCTGCCTATTTGGCCATGCACCGCAAGTGCACCCACAAACGGCACAGATACAGGGGCACTCATAAATAAGATTCTAAAGAGGGGAAGCGGTGGTAAAAATACCCACAACAGAAATTATGAGACACAAGCGTCCTGACTCAGAGGGACAGGGCAACCACTAGGAAACCTACCCTTTATCATAATGGTGCTTTGTCTTTTGTAGGATGAACTTCAAATGTAGAAGAACTGATCCTGTATCTTCACCATGGTCTAAAACAAAACCACACAGTAAAGACAGGTAAATACTTTTTGTTTTGCCACTTGTTATATAGGGCAGAACTGTAAATGAACACGAGAAGGGATATCAGTGTAATACACCCATTTATCCCCAGATTCCAGAAAGGAACACACTACAGGAGCCTGGCTGAGCCCAAGAATCGCTCTTATTACAACAGGAACAGATAGGGAGTCCTGCAGTAAAAACAGGTAGGAAGCAACTTACCCCTAAACAATGTGGAAAAGTACCACCACACAAGAACAGTAGAAAAGTCCTAGTATAAGCACTCTAAGACTGATGATAGTCCCATTTGTCTTTTCTTGTCTCTTTTTAACCTCATAGGACTCAGGGATTGAACCAATAAGCCCATTGGACATCCGAAGACATCCTCTTTACCTCCATACTTTGGACATTGAAAAAAGGAATTTATTAACGCACGCAGAATACAACAGGAATAAGTATTTGTCTTGAAGAAAGCGGCCACTAACCAGTCCCGCTGAAACTGGTTCACTTTCATTTAAGTAGTACTGGATTGATAACCCAGACTCCGATACCCCACATACATACATGAAAGGGCTCGTCTAAGGAATTTAGCACAGCTACTTATATCTAACCAACTGTTTGTTGAATAGAAAGCTAGCTTTTAACTATTCTTTGACCATATTGGCCACACAATCAATTTTGATAAGAGACACACTCTGGAGGCGGTATTATTAAAAATGAACACTGACCCCCATTATGTGCGCACTTACTTTTTAGAATCTAGGAAAGTAATGAGAGAGGAAAGGGTCAGGACCTCTACACCTCTTTTGTAGGCGGCACACTAGGGCTGGCTTTGACAATTCCAGCATACATCTACGTATCATAAGTTGCTTGGTAGGCATAAGGTTCCCCGGAATCGCAAAAAGGCTCTACAAACCCATTTTGCTGGATATAGAGCTAAGAATGGGGCCGACATCCCAGTTTATTGTGATCTTGTCTATGATGGACTAGGGAGGAAAATGAATACATTTTTTTTTCGACTGTAGTAATCCAATCCTGCTGATAAAAGCATTTTTTCACTTTTTCAGGGTTGTTACATAGTTCGTTGAGAGAAGAATTCAATGTGTTTATAATTTTGCAGACATATTCAAATAGGCTGTTCAACCACGAGCTCAGTTTCCTAACGAGGATGCTGTTCAGACGTAAAAAGAGAGAACCTCCAACTGGACATAACATTTTCTTTAACAGTAGGATACCTTTCTAGTTTGCTCGGGTTTGAAGAGATGTAATTCCCAGATCATACCTAATAGCATCAATGGGGATTGCATTGGATACTCCCTACACCCTCCACCAGACCAAGGCTTCCAGACGTGTCAAGTAGTCACTCATAATTAATAGATAAATATTCATACCTTATAGGATTTCGGGGCCCAACTTTCCCTCATAGTACTTAAGTGTTGGTATAAGGGAGTATTTTCCATACCATCCATCAACTCACCAAGTTTCTTAGTGAGTTTGATGGCTTGGTCATTAATCCAGTCTAGGAGCCTTGATCGACTAGGTGTAGCCTGTATAAAGAACCCCAAATAAACCAGAGACCTAACATTGCTAATGGGTTATTTTCCAATACGCCATTTTGGGTAGATCCTTCTTTTTCTTTTTAAACTGCATAAGATTTTCTATTTGGATGCACTGATCTGAAGCAAATGATACCTCAGATCTCAAATTTGTTCAACTAGTGCTGCATCCCCACTGGGGTGCAGTCGAAAAGGAGGAAGTGGTCCGCGTAAGATAGCCAACAGAATCTTAACTTACCAATCACGGCACTGATCAATACCACAGGCGTTAGATGTTCACCCACATCTGACAAGTAGAGGTTAAAAAACAGGGTGCTAAAGTGCAACCCTGCCTTATGCCTCTGCCTGTTGGAATGCTGCAGGGAAAGTCTGCCCGTGGAATTCAAACGTTTCTGGATTTCGGTCTTCTCATGAAGGACCCCCAGGACTGTTAATATCCCCCCTGGCATCTCCCACCTCTTTAGCTTGATTCACAACAGTTGCCGGTCTACTGCATCAAATACAGCACTTGGATCTATTGATGCTACGTATACTGTCCTAGATTTACCATCCCACGCAAGTTGTTGAATCATGCCATTCAGGGATTTGCCGATACCTTTCCTAAAGCCGGTCTGCCGTTTTGTTAATTTCCCGACAGACACAGCCCACTCCTCTAGGTGTGACAGCAAGATGGATGCAAATACCTTGCTGTCAACATCCAAGAGGGCAATGGGTCTGTAATTCTAGGGGTTAATTCTTACTCCCATCTTGAATATCGGAACAATAAGGGCCTTGGACCATGAGGACGGAAACACTTCACAAGACACCACCTGTTTGAATAGAGCTCTAAATACATTTGCCCAGTGAATAGAGTCAGCTTTCAGAAGGAAATTAGAGAGTCCATTGGGGCTGGGGCCCTTGAGGGGCCGATTTTCTTTTTATCACTCCCAAAGCAATGTCTGGTTCCAATGCTGCAAGACACATCTTATCCCCTACAATTTGATGGAGACCAGCTATAGCTCCATCTGGACAGGTGTAGAATATAGATACCAGTCGTTCTCAGATATCTCGTTCATTTGTTTCCCGGCCTGACTAGAGTCAACTGGATTTATATATTGGCAAAATGTGCTGCAGTTCTTTTTTCTCAGGGATCGCAGGTGCGCTTCAGTGTCTTCCTGGAGTCTCTTGCCACCTCTTAACCAGTTTCGCTAAGTTTGGCCTCCAGAGTCAGACCTGTATAAGATCTCAACAATCTTGGCTCTTTTCTGAATTTCTGAATTGCTTTTGTTTGGCAGCAAATTCTTTCTCAAAAGCATGTACATGTGTTTCCATTCTACTGGCACCAACACCCCTACCCTTCCCAGTCAGCTGGAGAAAAATTAATGTTTTCACAAACTCCTCAAAGTTGGCAGGGCACAATGCCCATAGTTTCTATGCCGTGGTAGAGTGCTCTAGCAGATCTGCCAGGGAACCATTCACCCTTTTAAATAAAACTTTGTTCCAAAATAGGCGCGTGCCGGATAAGTTAGTAGATAGATTTGTCAGACCTGAATTGATCAGCCATGGATTGGAGTGAGTCATAGAGAAAGTGGCCACTAGTATATTTCATTTTAAAATATTTTTATTGGCATTTTGAAATCGTACTTAACATAGCAAATGGTATCTCCCCCCCCCAGCCCCCTGATTTTCGCCGCCATTCTTGCGGTTTCAATACATACATACATAGTTAACATTATAAACAAGTAACCAACATTAACTGTCTTCATGCTTTTGAACAATTATGACTTCCTTCATTGTCTAGGGATGGGTTGGTGGCTTGTCTACCTCCTTCCTTGGTGCGGTTGCGAGGGCGGTTTGGTTTATTGTTCTTCTTCTGTTGTGGTACATCTGCGTCTTTCCCTATGCGCCTCCTCACGGAGACATGTCGTCAGACGGGAGTAACATCGCTCTCACCACTGCCTTCCATGACTCGAATTTAGCGTTGGTGTCCCCTCACCGCAGCGGCCCCATGCCCCAGGCTTCTGTCATTTCCCTTTTCCAACGTGCGTATTGTGGGCCTCTTTTTGATTTCCATGACATTGCTATCTCGCTTTTTGCTAATATGCATGCCATTACCATCACCCTCGCTATGTTTGATCTTACTCAGTCTGGGGTACGTGCCTAGTAGACATTCTTTCCGTGTCCAATCGTATCTTTTGACTCCACCCTTCTTACATGTCTGTTCTATGTTTGCCCAGAGGATACTCTTTCACACATCCCCAGAACATGTGCATTAGGTCGGCTTCATCGCAGTTGCACCACGGCATTGCGCCTCCGTCTGCCTCTTGAAGCTTGCTACTTTTTTTGGGGTCATGTACATCCTGTATAGGACATTTGTTTGTATTAGTCTGAATCTGGCATTTCTGGACACTGCCTTCGGGTGTTTCAGTCCTCTCTCCCATTCATTGTCTGTGATGTCTTCACCAGTGTCCATTTCCCATTTGGTTTTTATTGTGGCGCTGTGGGGGTTGGGCCTGTCTTTTAATTGTGCATAGATCCTTGACACTGGCCTCCACGCCTCACTCAGATTGTACATTTCTATCGCTAGGGGGCTTTGGTTCAGCTGGCCAGTCTCTCCAGCTCATCCTGGCCTCGTGTTTGAGTTTCTGGCACCACAAGAATTGTCCCATTGGCAGGCCCTCTTTCTCGTGCAGGCAGCGATTTCAGTTGCCTGAATTCCTCTTCCTTGTACATGTCCCCCCAGGTGTATATACCCATTCTTTCCCACTGTCTAATGGTGTTGAGGTCGGCTGGTGGTGTTCTCATCTCCGCCATAATTGGTATTTCAGGGGAGTAAGGGTTCTCCAAGTGCATGATGGTTTTAGCTCTTCCCCATATTTGTCTGCCTAATTTGGCCAGCACAGGTGAGCCGCAGGTATGATCTCCTGGTATCAATATTATTTCTTTGAGGTGTGTAGGTTTGATCAGGTCGCTCAGTAGGCCCGTTTCGTTAGTGACTTCATCTGACGACCATTTGGTGACGTGGCTTAGTTGGGCTGCTAAGTAGCATCTTTCGAAGTCTGGAAGCTGTATGCCCCCTGCTCCGTGTGGTAGGGTTAGTGTGGTCAGTGCCAGTTTGTGGCATGTCTTCCCCCATATGAAGTCTCTGATCTGGGCGTCTAACTTGCGGAAAAAGGTTGATCTGATGTAGTGGCAGATGTTCTGGAAGTAGCATAGGAATCTTTGCAGAATTATCATTTTTACTATTGATGCCCTCCCCATCATTGAAAGCGGGAGTTTGGACCATAATTTCGTGAGTTGCAGAGTCCTTGTGTTACCGCCATTGTGTTGTGCTCATGCGTGAGTTCTGGTATGTGTCTAATCTTAACCCCCAAGTACTTTAATGTGTCTGGCTGCCAATGTATCCCCACCTGCAGTATGTTTTCTATCCTCGTCTCCCTTAAGCCTGCTAGTGGGAACATGCAAGATTTTTGTCTGCTAAAGTGTATCCCTGAGTAGCTTGCAAAGTTGTCTAGCACTTCTAGGATTGTTGGGACATTCTTCCGTGGATCTCTCAGGTATAGCAGGACGTCGTCCGCATATCGGGGGATAATTTGATACCTCCCACCCAACCGTATCCCGCATCCCAGAACTGTTTCCTTATGTAGATTGCAATTGGCTCTAACCCAAGAATGTAGAGTATGGGGGACAGGGGGCAACCCCGTCTGGTGCCTCTCTGTATGTTCCAAGCTCTCGAGACCAGTTTGCCCGTTTTTACCCTTGCCGTGGGGTCTTTATACAGTATCTTAATCCATAGCACAAATCCGTCCCCGAATCCAAATTCCTGCATCACCTCTATCAGCCACTCCCAGTAGATGGAGTCAAATGCCTTAATGGCATCTAATGACATCACTGCCATATGTTCCTGATCCCCCTCCGTTTGTGCCATTATGTGTTGTAGTCTACGCAAATTAGCAGTCCTGTTGCGGCCAGGCACAAAGCCATTCTGGTCCTCATGTACCAAGCTTTCTATCCCTTTGGACAGTTTCTTGGCCAGTATGGTGGTCAGTATTTTTCTGTCGTAGTTAGCATTGCTAGTGGGCGGTATGAGTCGCATTCGTCTGTTGGTTTCTGTGGCTTGGGTATCGGTACTATTAGTGTTTTTCTCATGCTTTTGGGTAGGGTTCCTGTCTCGTAGGCCTCTTAATACACCTCGTATAGAACTGGGGTTAGCGTGGTTTCATACGCTTTATAGATCTCTTGGTGGGGAGCCCGTCTGTTCCTGGGTTCTTGCATGTAGCCAGGGATCTGATGGCGTCTGTGATGTCTTCTAGTGTGATCGCCTCCTCTAGTATCTAACGCTGTTGCTCACTCATCTTGGGGAGTTCTATTTCTTCTAGGGTGTTATGTATGATTGTCAGCAGCACTTGGTTATGTCCATCTAGTGTGGAGTAGAAGTCAGCGAAAGTGTCATTTATTGAGTTCTGCGTCCTTTTCATGTCCCCCTTCTCATCTTTTATTGCAGCCACTGGGTGTTTCGGATGCTCTCGTTTACATAGCCATGCCAGCAGTCTACCCGGTTTGTCACTGTTTGTGTGTCCTGGTGGTGCGCGTTGTATAGTCAAATTTATCCGCAAGGTCTAGTTGTTCCAATGTGGTGTTCAGTGCTGTTGGGGCCTTATCATTCCGGTTCTGTAAGGGCTCAGATCTGTCTAGGTTCAGGTCCCTCACACAGTTGAGATTGCCGCCCCATATGTAAAGGCCCTCCCTGTGCCTAATCAATTTGGATTGTAGCCTATCAAGATATGATGGTATGCCTTGGTTAGGGAAATATGTGTTTACTATGCAGATCTCTACCTGCTCAATTGCACCCCATATTATCAAGTACCTCCCTTCATTGTCTGCCTCAGTCTCCAGTTGCTGGATAGGCACCCCGGGGCTGATCCAAGTGTACGCTCCCCTCGCGTATTTAGAGTATGAGGCCCCTTGTCCCTGTCCTCCCCAGTATTCTTGTAGCTTGACCTGGTCATCCGCTGTGAGGTGAGTTTCTTGGAGCAGTGCAATGTCTACTTTCTTCTTTCGCAGATAGGACCTGATCCTGTTCCTGCGTAAGTAGGAACCCGGCCCGCGTACATTCCATGTTAGTATTTTAAGTTGCGTTGCCATGTTTGGTTGTGCTATGCTTCCGGTGCCCCCTTCCCGCGCCATTCCACCGGTCTGGGGCTTTTTCCTCCAGAGCGCCTCTTCCCTCCCACCCTCTCACCTCTTTTGTGTCCTCGACTTGTTGGCCACCTTTTCCCTTTCCCGTACTGCATGAAGACTCTGGTGCAAAACGGGAACGACTGCAACAACAAACGCAGCCTGAACAGTTGCACCCAGCAACTACACAACTTGTGTTTTGCTCGGGTGCCTCCGCACTGTCTGGCCCCTTCCAGGGCATCCAGCGTGGACGTGGTTGTGCCAGCAACAGGCCAGCTCTGGTCATTCCAAGGGTTAGGGCGTCGCACACAGCGTGGTCATCCGAGCTCTTTCTCAGCCGTTCGTTAATTGCTCTTATGGATCTCTCATTGTGGTAAATTGCCCTGCTTGTGGCAGTTCAAAGGATAATGTCTTGCGTGCCTCTGTGTCCTTCCCTCGGTTTTGGTCAATTTCAAGGGTCTTTGTCCTGGCTGTCCGCCAAGTTATTATGCTCTAGCCACATGTTGGCTGCCGCTGGGATCTCTAAGAATATGGTTCACCCTTTATGGATTACCTTTAGCCTGGAGGGATAAAGCAGCATGTACTTCAAGTTTAGTTGTCTCAGCCTCGCTTTGATCGGGACAAAGGAGTTCCTTGCTCGTTGCACCGTTTGCGTATAGTCAGGGTATATGGTTATCTTGGAGTCTCCTCGCTCTATTATCCTGCCTTCTCTCGAGTGGTTGGTATAATTTCTGTGTCTTGGAAATTGAGGATCTTGGCAATCATCGGGCAGGGGTGCGAGCCTGGAGGTGGTTTCTTTTGAAGGGATCGATGGGCTCTTTCTACCGCGAATCCCTGCGAGTTTGTTCGCGCCTATTTCCTGCTGTAGTAGGGACTCTACGTATCTTGTCGGGTTAGTTCCCTCGGTTCCTTCGGGGATTCCCAGCAGTCTGTTACTTCTCCTGGCCCTTCCTTCCGCTTCCTCAGCTCTTGCTTCCAGTATTGCAACTTTCCTCTCTAATCGCCCCACCTTGATCTTCAGTTCGGTTGTGACTTCTGTGGTTTCTGACACACCAGCTTCAGTTATAGCCAGTCTTTCTGCAAGGTTCCTCGCATCCTGCCTCATTAGCTGCATATCTGTTTTCACTTTCTTTGTGTCTATGAAGGTCCTGAGAGCAGCTATGGCCTCTAGCACCTGCCCATCTCTGTCTGTTTCTGTTTCTCTCTGTGCCTCCGTTTCTGTTGCGCCTCTGTGTGTCGTGGACGTTGTTTTCGGCGCCATGAATAAATCCATTGTAGTCATCTACACCTTGCCTTTGGTGGATGGCTTGCCTGAGCAGAGCGTTGCAGGGTGCGCCGACCTCTGTCAGCGTCCCAGCGTTGGGACGGATCTGTGCTCCTGCAGGGGGGATTGGGGAGTCTGATTCTCAGGCCGCGTGGTCCCCCACTTTCCCGCTAGGTTGCTGTGCCCCTTCGTGTCTGTGTCCTGTCAGTTGAATGCTTGTGCCTTCTGTGCTCCCTAGTCTTTACCTTCAGGCTTAGTCCGCTGCTATCCCCCTTCTCTCCCTTCTTAGCTGTTTTTGTGCGTTGGCCTGTTTCCAGGTAGTTGTCTCTCTTCAGTTGTGTCTAGCTTTCGTTTATTTCAGTCTTTTTGGTGTTTATTCCCCAGTCCGCTTCAGCTGCCCGGGGGGTCTTGTGGTTTATTTGTGCTGCCTCTTAGCTTCTTATGCTTACCCCCACGTTGTAGGCGGGTGTGCCGTTTCTGGCTTTCCCTCAGCTTTTCTGGGCGCTCTTGACTGTGCACGAGGCTGGCTGGGCAATTTTGTTACCCCCAGTCTTTGCTGCACAATTGCGTTAGGTTGTGTTGTGCTTTTGTGTTGGCTCAACTCTTGTGGCGGATTCAGGCCTTTGCTTGCGTGTCCCCCTATTTCATTGCGCACAGGCAGTGTGGGTTGCTCACTTCTCGCCCTCACTGCGCTGTCCGGATTCACGTGTCCCTCTTTGCGCCTGTGGCTCACCTGTGTTCTTCTCCTTGCGGCTGTCATCTGCGAACCTTGCAGTGTTAGCTTCCTTGTCTGCCCGGGGATTATGATAGCGGCGCTTGGGCTGTGTTTCTTCCCCTTAGGCTTTCCTCAGGCATGCCCCTTCCACGTTCCAGCTCAACATATATTTATGGTGCCCGTGGCTGCTCCTGGTTTTGGTGTGTGCCTGTCTGTGGGCACTCCTGGTCCCTGCTCTTCACCCGGTAGCTTCCTTTCCGGTTCGTGCTGCGGCGATGGGGCACTTTAGCGTGCTTGGGCTGCTGCTTTCTTCCCCCTGCCCTCCACCCCAGGTGTCCTCTCCTTACCAGGGTCTCCGGCCGCAGCGGTCCCTGCGCTTCTGGCTCCTCGCGTTGTGTCCGCTTCCGTTCTCCTCTCTTCGCCCAGCGGGTTGGTCTTAAATCTTCTTACCCCGGCACAGTGACTCCCTTGCGTGCCCTTGGCTGCCGCTGTTTCCGGTGTCCTCACCTCTCCAGCTCCCTCCACTTCGCTGTTCTCCGTGGCGTGGCGTCCCCTCTCTGTGGTCCCAGCTCAGCTTAGGTTGCACGCACTCCCGGCTCTGCGTTGCTGCAGGTGCTCCTTCCAAACTCCAGTCCGCCTCCTCACCCGTCTCTCTCGATCGGGCTGATTCGCCTGCAGTCCAGGGCTCCTCCGATTGCTGCCGTTGTATTCCGTGGAGCAGCACCGGTCTTCTCGCCCTTCCCCCACTGGCTTCTCAGCGCGCTTCCTTCTCTGCCATTTTGTGCCATCCAGGGGTGACCCGCTTCCGAGGGCTTGCCGTGTCTTCTGCAGTCAGATTTCTCCCGGTTTCAGCACAGGCGCGTAGTGGGTCGCTTTATTTCACCGGCGGTTCCTTTATTGCTAACTTTAGCACGTTATTTCATCTGCTACAGGATCAATATGCAGGATCACAGCCAGAGTTCGGTGCCTTTTTTCCTCACGCCATGCATGCCAGACCACGCCCCGTGGCCACCAGTCTATGATGGTCGCTCAGAATAGTTTGAGAGTGAGTAAGTTGGTTATTTGAAAAATGCAATCTATCAGTCACAAACATGTAATCAATAGTCGTACATGAGGAACCATTAGACCAGGTTGGCTAATGAGGTACACCCCCCCCCTGCACTTGCCCATTGAGGCGGCGGTGGTGTGAAACATTAGTAGGTGACTGACTGGGGATATAGGAAAATCCTCTATGCTCGCTTTTATTTAAAGGTATAGTTTTCCCTCTCGGTAGGTCACTCTGTACTCCTGACATACCGGCATACAAGCATGGGACTTCATAGTATTCCCTGTGGTCTAGAGTAGTGGAAGATGAATGGATACTTCCCTTAAGACCATGTCTTTTGTCTTATTGGGTCTTTCTTCTCACCTTGTTACCTATAATAAAATTATTTTTATTCTCTCTTGGACCAGGTTTATTGAGGCCTGGATCAGGGATGATGGAACCAAAATATCCCATCAAAGCTTCCGGGACTATTACTTCCTCAATTATCGTCCTGTTGGGATACCGCTTCTCGCCTTTGGACGCTCTCCCCACAGTTCCCAAGGACCCCCTGCCCAGTGTATCCCGACCTCGCTTGTTCGCCCCCAGGGTTGGGATTCAAGAGCGATGGCCCTCCCCTGGCAACCTGAGCAGTGGATCCCTGGCGACTACTTGTGAGAACGCCCCCAGGTTTCTCACACAGAGATGAGTTGTAGGATTGGTCAGGTGAAGGGGATGAGGTCAAAATGGAGCCAGCGAATGCCAGTAACCTGGATACCTCCTTTGAGGACCTTGAAGTCCTCAACAAAAGAATGCCAGTGGGCCTGGGTGCAGGATTTGTGGAATACATACGTTTGAGTAGGTAGGTTACAACCCTCTACCAGATATGACAGGCCATTGGGAAAAGACTCATTGAGTGATGAGCGAGGGGCCAAAGGGAAACTAGACTTTTTCCACTTCTTTTTGCCTTTTGTTTCTGTCCTGGCGTTCAACAGAAACATTTTGAGAAAGTGCAGACCAGTCAGGGGAGACCCTACTTATCTTTTCAACCACCCAGCAGCAGGCTCATTAGTAGATCATGCCGCCAACTCCAAGCGATGCCCCAATGCGTTTCGAACAGAGTCAAAAAGGATCGACACTATGGCTGAAAAGGTGTTCCCCTTGTGGTCTTTTGGCCCTACTGCTACCACTTGGGCCGTTACGAATTTGTAGCTGGTGGTGAAGGCAACCAGGAAGTTTGCATTCGGGTTGACATTTTTACAGTGTTCACCAAAGTAATGTCTGTGGTGGCGTCCTGCTTGCGGCTGGCAGGTTTTGGTGGTGTGCCACTACCATCAATAATTGGCTGGGGAATTCATCCAGTTGGGAGGGGGTGATGTCTGCACTTCACCAGAGCAAGGCACTCTGACCCACACCCTCTGATTTTCCTTGCACACCAAGAAGTCCAATATGATCTCTGCATGTGTCTGCATGTGCCCAAAATGTCCCTCGTTGCAACTATGGTTTCTTCAGGGAAGGTATTTCAGAACTGATAGTCTTCTGTGATTATTTGAAAGTTCTTTAAAAGTAAGTTAAGTATTTTCTTGAAGCTGGGTAAGTGCCCCACTCTATACTATTCCCAAGTTAAGTCCTACGAAAGGATCCTTCGCCTAAGTGTAATGGGCAAAGGCCAGGTGTAGTTTAGGGATAAGGGCACTACAATATTACCCTAAGCGAGACGGAGGGGACAGAAATGGGTATGTTCCCTTAACCCCTGAATCAGATTCTTCCAGGTAACACTGCAGGTCTTCCGCAATTTGCCGGCACTCCAGTCTTCTGTTCTAGGGTTGGGTGAGGGCAGTCCTGGGGGCACGGGTGCTGAAGTCACTTTTCTGGCCGGGAGCTGGTTGCACTTCTCACCAGATGGTTCCAGGCAACTTCTTGAATAACACCCTAAAATAAAGAAAAGTTTAAACCTTGGCAGTGCTATCCCTTCAGAACACCTCATGGGATTGCAGAGAGATTCTTTTAATCGGAGTTCACAACGGTCAGGTGGTGACAGGTGCTTTTTCAGCTGTGAACACAGAAGCAGCCCCAGCACTGCTTCTCTTGAAAATGTGAGGACAGGCGGCAAATGTCCTGAGCTGAAGGTGTTGCAAGTTCCAAGGCTCTGATCGGAACAGCGACAGCTGCAGCAAGGTAGCCCAAACGGAATGTCGTCTGTCCCTTGGGTAGTCCAGGGACACTTCCGAAGTCATACAAGGCATGGATCCTCAAGTAGGGGTCCAGAATGTTTGTTTCCACTGGTCCAAATGTCAAAGCATCAACAAGGATCTTCTGAGATCGGGGAGAGGAGAATGGTTTAACTGTGCCAATCATTGGAGTGTATTCTGATCAGCTGCAGCAGTCGTCCTCTGGTCGTCAGTGGGCTGCTTTTCTTTGTAGAAGTATTGGTTCCAACAAGTATCTGTCAAATAGCTGCAGGAGCCCTCCTTTTATCCAAGATTCTGACTGGGGGTTAGCCCAAGCCCACCAAGGGTAAGGATCTGCTACATTCAAACATCCCACGGTTGTCCAATCCTGGACAACCACTAGTCATCACATTCATCCAGTAACATACTTTTGGCTGCCAGAGGATGTGGACTGGGACCAGACATTCCCAGCACCCTCCTCTTGCTCACACACACAAAGCCCACTTGCCTGCGTAAGCAACAGCTTTCACCGGGAAAGGGGCTGTAATATATAGCATTTCCTGCTCCTGGGAAGGCATGAAGAAGGCCCAAGGACAAGATGGTCAAAGAACTAGTGACAATCTCGTGGTGCAGTCATTTTAGGGTGCTAGCCAGCTACAGGAGCCACTTGCCATTAATGCAAAACTGCATGAAAACAAATCACAAACAGTTAAAATCCCACCGCTCCAACCAGCTGGTCTTAGGTACATTGTCAAAGTAACCAATAGGCAGCTCGAGGCACGCTACAGAACCCTGTCTCAACAGCCACACTCAGTGGTTGCTTCCCTGTCACTCTATATTAAGCCTTCCACATCTGGCGGTTTTGCATCATCCCCAGCTTTATTGAATAAGGACGACAAACCTTTGGACGCCTTCAGTCACAAAGTATACACCAATGCTGCTCTACACTTCAGACCGGCTAATGCGCTTCTGGCTATGGGTAGCCAGAAACTTTAGAGGGAGATGGGCAATGTCCAGGCTTTCCTCCGAACTGAACAGCAGCAGGCCTTTCAATCTGGCATGATAGAGCCCAAGCTCATATCCCAAGACCACCTTGAGGCCTTAGTACACCTCAGTAGATGCATGGCATTAGGCTCAGACAAGTGCAGAGTTGCATGGACGCATGCTACCATATTCTTTCAAGAAGTTCAAGACGGAATAGTGAACTTTTCTTTCGATTGTCAGGATCTTTTCCATTCCTCGAAGGACGAGGAACTCGACACAAGGAAAACATCTACACCTGACTTCCATGTCCCAAGCAATCCTCTCCAAACCATCACACAAGCCGTTGCAGCAATCTGCCTTTTCCATGAATGCCATGCAGAGGTAATTCAGTGGGCTTCGTGGCTTCTTAGACAGAAAAGCAGGAACCTCAACAAATTGCCCAGTGTCACAGAAGGAAGAAGCCATCTCCTCCTCAAAGAGCTCCTTTAAAGAGCCTCTTCTGCAGCTTCAGGAGATCATAACAAGCAATGACGTGACATGGTAGGTGCACACAAGACCAGTCTGCTGCATGCATCATCATCATCTTCTTCCACACTTGTATTCCATCTCCTAGGACCCTTAGATGCTGTCTGTAGTCTCCAAGGGCTATGACTTTCAATTTTTTCGCCATCCTCCCTTTTGGCCTCCCATTTGGCCTTTACTCGGTGTCATGGTGCATACTCCCAAACATCAGGAGCCGACGGGCCTACCCCAGTTCCTGGCACCCATACGGGCTTATAAAGGCCCAAAAGATTGCCTTAGGACTTCCTGGACTCAGTCTTGGTGCCAGGCACATAGTATTCTATCAGGTGGTAAACTGCATGGGCCTACATACAGCCCAACCTAATGGGGCTGAGCCATCCAGCCTACTCTGTGTGTGGCTGAGGGACTACTTTACCTGGGATTACTAGTGCAGGGTGAGGCTAGAGGGACTACTTTACCTGGAACTACTTACTTGCAAGACCATTTAAACCACATCCTACAGACAGAACACGCTTTGTGTTATTCTGCAATCCTGCAGCGTAACGCTCACCGTGTCTGCTCAGCTCCTGTACCCGATCTTCAACAGCCACGCCTGTCCTGGGATCACGATCCATCGGCACCTGTGAAGAAGGAAAAGAAAAGAACAGGAATTAGAACCGCGATTGCGGCCTTACCTGAAGCAGTCCATCCGAAAGGCCGCTCCTTCAGCTGCTCTCCGGATTGTCGCACCTTGCATGAAGAGCCAACACTCACCCAGAGGCTGCTTTCTTCTAGGATTCCATTGAATCGGTTCATCCAATCGCTGCTCCGGAGCCGCGCTGCACCTGCATTGCAGAAAAAGAGAACAGCAGCAGGTTAGTCGTGCACGGGAAAGAAACCATTTAAAAGACATTTAGCGCCAGGCACTCGCACTAATACTCACCCGCAGGAAATCTGCTGAGCGTTGTAGGAAGAGGCAAATCTTCATCAGAAAACTCCCCCTGAAAGAAATTAAGAACAAAAGGGAGAACTTGGGCAATAAGGACTTACCTACTGAGTCAAGGTATTCAAGACTCTGCTACAGCCCCACAGGATCAGTGAAGCAACTTGATCCATGTAAGAGGCTGAACGTACCGCGCCCCTGCTAAAGATTGCTGGACGGAGAGCCCACCATTAAAAAAAACTCAAGGTGAGGCATAAACAGAGAGGTGCACTAGGAGGTTACGGGAGGTGGAGGCGAAACCCGCTCCTCACAGCTGGCTAATATCTCGTTTCAACATTTTAGACAAACGCTTCCTGGGAAGTGATAGTGAGGGAGAAGACGCATGCAAGCATCATCACCCGGCCCTATGCAACGCGAATGCAGACGTCATTCGTGCAGCTTCGTGTGACGCCCCCGTGGAGACCAGGTGTGCATGACACTCAGCTCCAAGAGTATTTACTAAGCTGATGAATGCAGTTGTCCGCTCTCTTCGTCTGGGGGTATACACATATGCTCATTCATGGATGTGTGGCTGGTCTGAGCCCCCTTCTCCGGTATTGACAAACACACAATTCAATCCGGGTTTCTCCGTCAACCACCAGAAATAGACTTTAGTTCCTACCAGGAGGCTTCTCTTTCTGGGTTTTGCGTGGGACTCACAGGCTGCAAGAACATTTGCATCCCAACAGAGGATCTTGGATATCTCCATTGCAGTGAACCATTTTCAGCAGAGACGGGCGACCGCCGCGTGGTGGTTTTGGAGACTGCTTGGATTGATTGGCTGCATGCATACTCTATTTTCCTCTAGCACCCCTCGAAATGAGGCACTTGCAGTTCCATTTAGCTAGTTCTTGGAATGTATGACAATATACAGTATATCAGGCCATTTAAAATACACACTAAGGGCCTGATTCACAGAGCATTTCCCTGTGGGACTGCACCATTATAACATGTTTCTGTGAATCGGGCCCTAAGCACGTAAAACCTCATGTCAAATTTTGTCACACCAACACTATAAAATAGATATATAGATTCACCCATCCGAGAAATAGATGATTCAATGACCAGTGCAACAGGTTATTCAAGACACTTCAAGATAATCGTGCAACAGCGTCCCCAGCTCTTATCAAGGCCAATCCTAAGATGTTTTGGTGCTTTGTGCTTAAAAGTCAACAGTTCCAAGGTAGATACTACTCGGGTAGGTTGATGGAGAAATTGGTGATGTCAGTGGTTTTGATCAATAAGAGTAAGAAGTTAAGGTAAGTAAACTCCCACAATATGAGACCTAGGAGGGAATCCTTCACCAGGCCTCTACAGGCCAAAGTGAATGAGTGATTTAGGGACAGATGTTTACAACCCATCCAACCCAATGGTATAGCGTGGGGGTTAGAAACTGGTATTTAAACGTAACCCCTGACTCCGACTTCTGCAGAGACCACTGCTGGTGTTCCGGAATGCGTTGAGGAAACATTCTTCTGTGCTTGGTCCTGTCGAGGAAGGCCGAGGGGTCGTTGATACAGAAGTCCCTTTCAGGTGCTCGATTTAGTTTTGGTTGGTCGTGGTGCTTAGGAATCGGTTCCAGATGGCTTCCAATAGAAAAACCAAACGAGGAAAAATTAAGGCGTCTGAGGGACAGACCACCTTAGGACACCTCCATTGCTTAGCACCCTCACACAGACATAATTGGATTCCATCTATCCTGGGTCCTAGGGTGTCAAAGTAATCATGAACACAGAATTAAAAAACATGGAAGAAGGATCGTAAATGTAAAATATCATTATGTAGCTTGTTGCATCTCTGATCTTGGGGATTTTGCAGCTGCCTGCTCTACCAAGCTTAGGGGATCTAGTATCCCTGACTCAATACAGAAACATCTTTATTTCTCCCCGTCTGACCTTGAACAGCTTATTTTGCCAGGTCCTCGACAAGACTCCTATGTAAGCCTGAATACTCCACCTGAGCTGTGGTTCTCTGGAGTTGACCCCCCTCCAGGTCAGTGGCTCGGTCCCAAGGTGACCCTCCTGGTCTGAAAACTTCAACTCTTGCCCAACATCTCCTGCTCTTGCACCTACACCGCTGCCTGCTTCTGTTATTGCTCCTGCTCTTCCTGAACTAAGTTCTCCTCCACCTCCTGTTGGTCCTCTCACACACTTTACACTAGAGTGCAGTCTTCTTCCCCTCAAAGTTATTGGCGCAAGGATATCTTTTATAGTGTGGGTTATATGTTATGGCTCTGAATGGGTACCTCGGTTTTACCTGGATTCCTTTGTATCGGATTGTCCCTGTACTCTTTCGGCCAGCTCCTAGTCCTCTGGTTAGACCCTCCCCCTCTTTAGCTCCAGGCGAGCGTAGCTGTGAACTATTAAGATGTAGCTCCTGCACTGGTCTGCCATGCTAGAATAATGCAGGGGAATTTAGAGCGCTTTTTCGTGCAGTTATTTCACCTGCCTGGTTTGTTTGGAAGTTTCTTTCTCCAGCATTGGATCTTTCGTGGATTCACAAGCTGTGAATATTTCCCCATCGTCAGGCTGGGAAACCTCAGTAACTTTAACTGGTGCTTTAGGCCCCACCAAAGGACGTCTGGTATAAATGGCCCCGCCCCCGTGGCTTCCCTTCATATTTCAACTGTTTCCAAACTGTTGGATCACCTTGTGTTTCTGCACGTGCATTTGGTTTGTGGGCTAGGATATCATCGGTAGCCCAGATAAGTCTCTTTTTCGGCCTTGTGCTACCTGCGGCATGAAGGTGTACGAAGGGGGTGGTCATATGGACTGTCTTTACTGTCTCTACCCCCATCACTTGGCGGATGCCTGAGAGATATGTCAGGGTTTTTCACAGGAGACCTCGAAAGACCGTAATCAATGGCTCATATGTTGGCTTAATGAGGGCACGTACCCGGCTTCTGAGGTGGGTTCGGCCCTGGGGGCTGGGGGGAGCAGTCTTCAGGAAGAGGGGAGAGGTGTCGGCAGAACCCCGTGCTAAGAAGCATCGGCCAGCGTTGCCTGCGTCGGAGGTGGGAAAAGGCAGCAAGTATTCATCTAGGCTGTTTCATTCGAAGACGAGTGGCTCTTCGTTGTCCAAGCATGGTTGGCGGGACAAGTGCAAAGGGTCTGGTGGTAGGCCCGAGAAGTCTACGGTGACTGAGAAAGACCTGGTGACGCGAAGGAGTTTTCGTCGAAGCACTTGTCGTCCAGGGACCATCACAAGTGTTCGTCCAGCTGGGAGTCTTCAAAGCACCGTTCCGGTGCCTCTAAAAAATCTGGGTGTCCGATGAACTCGAAGCCAGGGGACATGGTTCCTACGACGAGCTTGCCGACCGGTTGTTCCATCGACTTAGTGCCTCCATCTACGGTCCCGTCATCGACAGTGGTGTTGTCGGCGCCGTCCACGACTCTGACGGACAGTGGTCCGCTGCTGTTGTCATCACAGATGGAATCGGAAGGGTTGTTGATGACCGATCCGCTGCCATTGAGTCCTTCCTTCCTGAGAACATTTTGAAACAACGTTTTCTGTTTCTTCAGGAATGAAGGAGGAACAGGAGTCGGTGTTTGACCCACCGACTCTGGGTATGCAGAGTGTGAGGCCTTCAATGTCGAGTTGGGTGGGGGCTGGGCCGCCCCTTTACCCGTTGGTTAACCTGCAATCACTGCTGTCGTTGTAAGTGCTATCTACGCTTCAGTCTTGGTTGGGGCAACTGGATGCGAGGTTGCAGCCTCCTCTGACTCCGGCGGTGCTGGTGGTCTAGGGGTTGCCTGGTGAGGTGCCTAGGAAGTTTCCTCCGGCACAGTTGCCTTTGCCGGTGAGGTTGGGCCGTCCACAGTCTCATCCTGAAGAAGGCGAGCTACTTGAATTGGACCCTTGGAGTGTTTCGCGGGACGCTCCATCTACTGTGTCGTCCTCGCTGGCGAGGGATGATGCGTGGGACACGGACCCGGAGGTGGAGCAGCCTCGTAGTCCGGCACAATCATCATCTCAGGATGATATTGGGGTGTTCCATGCCATTATGTCGAAAGCGTGTCTGGAGTTTATGCTGGCGCCTGAAGAGGAACGTAAGGACTGCTTCCTCTTCGCCCATATGTGCAACCGGAGGAAGGTGGTCTTCTCGGTGCCGATTCTCGACCACCTGTGGCAGGAGGGCCTGCGCACGATGCGCCACCCGTTTACAGTACCTGCGGTGAAAGGTCGCCTTGAAAGATCAAGGCTCCTGAGTCTACCACTAGATGCCTGGTGTTGCAGCCCACGCCTGAGTCCGTGGTGTCGGCGGCTGCCAGTCGTAAGGCCAGGAGCCAACAGAAATGTGTTACGGCTCTGGACAGTGAGGCCAGGAAGCAGGATGCCTTTGGAAAGAAGGTCTTGACGGTAGGGGCTACGACTGTGAATGCTGAAAATTCCTTGGCGATTATGGACAGATATGATTGTGAAATGTGGCATCGGCTGGCCCCGATTCTTGAACATCTGCCGGAGCAACACCCCAAAAGGAAGCAGTGCTGTTGGTTCGAGAGGGAGAGGAAGCCTCCAACCACAACATCAATATTGCTGTGGACCTGGCAGAGTCAGGTTTTAAACAAATTAATGATGGAGTGGTTCTCCGACGGCAGGCCTGGTTGAAGTGCACAGATTTTCGGCCGGAGGTCCAATATAAGGTCATCGATATGCCCTGTGAGGGCGAACACTTGTTCAGCGAGAAAATTGATGAGGCCCTGAAAGGGATGAAAGAGGATACAGAAACCTCTAAATCCTTGGGTTCCTTGCAAATGGGTTGCTCCTTTCGAGTTTTTCGTGGAGCCTCTGGGAATGCCCGGTTTGCTAACGCCAGAGATCGAGGATACGGGTGACACAAGCTACTTGTCTCAAGGTTATCGGCGATCAGTCCAGTCGGCTCAAAAGGGCCAGGACTTCCAAGCTCAGCGAAAGAAAGGTTTGCAGTCCTCTGCGGCTAAAGGACGGCAAGCAAAAGCTCAACAGTGACTGCCATATGGACAGTCTGCTGGGGGGCAGGGTCGCCATCCATGTCGACAAGTGGCGAAAGATAACATCAAATCGCTGGGTGCTCTAAACGGTGCGTCTTGGCCACTCAGTTCCGCCGTCCTCCCGTCCCTATGCCGCTGGTACATGTGCTGCAGCCACATCTTCCAATGCTGGACCCGCAGGTGGTTCTCATGCTAGAAAAAGAGGCGATAGAACCAGTTCCGGTTGCGGAACGAGGCCAAAGGGTTTACTCCCGGTACTTCGTGAAGAAGCCCAATGGCAAGTGGAGGCCTATTCTAGATCTATTCTAGATTCTAGATCTTCGGGCGTTGAAAAACGCCTGAAGTTCAAGATGCTCACGCTTCAAGATGTCATCTGCTCGGTGCAGCCGGGCAAGTTCCTGGCGTCGTAGGATCTACAGGATGCCTATTTGCACATTCGTATGAGGCAGAAGCACTGCAAGTTCATGCGTTTTGTGGTCGTAGAGGAACACTATCAGTTTTGGGTCCTCCTGTTTGGCCTAAAGGCGTCCCCCAGGACGTTCACGAAGTGTCTGGCCCCGGAGGCGGCCTTCCTACGGAGGGAGGGTAATCATCTGTACCCCTACCTGGACGATTGGTTGATGAGGGGTTTGTCGCAGGAAAGGGAACGAGAGTCTATCATGGCGACCATGCAGCTTTTGCAACAGCTGGGATTCGCCATCAACTTTGACAAATCATATTTGATGCCGTCCAGAGAGTTGGTGTTTTTGAGGGCGCAGTTTCTTACCCAGAAAAATCTGGTAAAGCCTTCAGCGAGCGAGTTGAAAAGTTGCGGGCCAAGGCAAGCGAGTGGAAAGGGGGCGCTGTGGTCCCGGTCCGAGGTTACATGTCACTGTTGGGGGCCATGGCGTTGTGTATCCCTCTTCTTCACAATTGCTGCCTGTTCATGAGGCCGGTACAGGTGTTCCTCGCAGGCAGGTGGTCTCAAAGTCGAGGATTGTGGTCGGACAAGTTGGTGGTCGACGAAGGCTTGGTGGGCGCCCATTCGCTGGTGGACCTGCACAACCAATCTTGTAAGGGGCATGCCTTTGCTGAAGCCGTAGTTAAAGTTTACGATTGTAGCAGACGCTTCCCAGGTAGAGTGGGAGGGATAAGGGGGCACAGCTCGACAAGTCACAAGTGCGGGGCCTATGATCGCGGGTGGAGACTGTTATATATCAGTGTGCACGAGTTGAGGGAGGTGCACTGGGCCCTGAAGTAGTTTCTTCCGCTCATCCGCGGTGAGGGTGTTAACGGACAATACGAAGGAGGCGTAGGACGTTTGGAATTGGTCTCTAGATCAAGGGATCAGCATTGTCGCTTTCCATCTGCCTGGAGTTCTGAATGTTCAAGCGGACGCACTCGGCATGGACGCCAGTCAGCTGCACGAGTGGAGGCTGAAAGAGCAGCAGGTGACGAGAATCTTCCGGCGATGGGGGCATCCTCCATTGGATCTGTTTGCTACGAGGGACAACAAGCAGTGTCTGGAGTTTGCCAGCAGAGGGGCTCATCCCGAGTCACTGGGGGACGTGTTTTCGTTCCTGTGAACGGGCCACTTTGCGTATGCGTTTCCCCCGTTCCCGCTCATTCAGAGGACCATCCAGTGGATTCGGAAGTACCAGTGCCGGGTGATTCTGGTGGCCCCATTCTGACCCAGGCAGATGTGGTTTTTAGCTCTCATCTGGCGGTGGAAGAGCCGCTTAAGTTGGGAGCGGATCTGGATTGACTGTCTCAGGTCAACGGGCGAGTGTGGCATCACGATCTGGCGTCTCTCAGCCTGGTGGCGTGGCTCCTGCCAACTCTTGAGTTCGGTCATCTAGGAATATCCAGAGAGTGTCGACGGATCTTAGAGGCAGCGAGAGCGCCTTTAACAAATGTCTCGTATGGTCATAAATGGGCGAGATTCTGTGAATGGTGTACGGGTCATTCTGAGGTTGAGCCTTTGGACGTTTCCCCGGCTCAGGTGCTCCCGTACTTGTTACACCTGGCGGCAGGGGGCCTGGCGTTGTCATCCATTAAGGTGCATTTGGCAATTTCTAGGTTCACGAGCGAGCGCCATACTGCTGCTCTGTTTAGTGATTGCTTGGTGAAACATTTTCTGAAGAGGTTGTTTCGGACATTTCCTCCGGTAAAGAAGTTTGCACCGGTGTGGAGCCTTAATGTAGTCCTTTCAGCTTTGATGAAACCTTCTTTTGAACCCACGTCGATGGCTCCCTTTAAGTTCCCCTCATGGAAGGTGGCCTTTGGAGTAGCGATTACCTTGGCCAGGCGGGTGTCAGAATTGCAAGCACTGGTCATTGACCCGCCTTACCTAAGGTTTATGAAGGACAAGGTTCTCTTGGCCACCAACCCGCACTTTTATCCTGAAAGTGCTGTCATCATTTCCCAAACTTGCCTCTATTACGTTACCCTCGTTCTTTGCTAATGCATCCACGCCAGCGCAAAGGGCTCTAAAGTTTCATCTGAATCACACACAGGACTTCAGGCAGTCACAGCAGCTGTTTGTGGCCTTTGTGCCATCCAGCAAGTGGCAGGCCATCTCCAAGCAAGGACTTTCCCACTGGGTTTCCTCTAAGATTTTGTTTTGTCACACAAAAGCTGGCAAACCTTTGAGGGGTGCTCCGAAGGCTCCTTCTATGTGGTCCAGAATAGTCAGCGGCGGTGTGCTCTGGGATACTGCTGGTGGACATTTGCCAGGCAGCCTCATAGGCGGTGCCGCATACCTTCACCTGACATTGTCTGGGGCAGCAACATGTGGAAGATGTGCAGGTGGGGCGTGCGGTCATGTAACACCTGTTTCAATAAGGTAGGCCCTGCAGCTTCAGGGTTTTTTCTATTTGCTATATCACTTGCTGGGTTTGATGTCTCATGTATGATTAAATGCTGTTTGTTGGTTTGCCTGTGATGCACTGCCACACATCGGTTGTACTGCTATGTAATCTATTCACAGCATGTGAATCCATGAAAGATCCAGTGCTGGAGAAGGGAGTAGTTTCTTACCTGTAACTCCATTTCTCCAGCATTGGTATCTTTCATGGATTCACATGCGCCCGCCGGCCTACCCTACAGACAAACATGGGTTCGGGTTCCCTCTACTTTGGAGGTTAAAATCTGAAGGGATGCCGCTGGGGTGGGGCTATTTAAACCAGACGTCCTATTAGTGGGGCCTAAAGCACCCAACAAAAACTTTGATAGGACACTAAAGTGTCAAAGTTTTCCATAGGAAAACGCTAAGTTAAAGTTACTGAGGTTTCCCAGTCTGACAGGGAAATATTCACTGCATGTGGATCCATGAAACATACCAACGCTGGAGAAATTGAGTTACAGGTAAGAAACTACTCCCTTCTCTGATTTTGTGCAACCAGAATTTGCATCTAATTCCATTCTCTGCTTGCATGCTTTGTTTTGGAGCCTGGTCTGTGTTCCACGGTGGCTGTGTACCATCTTCCAAAAGACTTGCTTTAAAATCATAATGTACTTTGGAAGAAAAAAAAAACATAAACCCATAGGCGTGTCAGAGCCCAAAGCTCCTAGTCAGACCTAAATCTATCTATGCTAAAGTGATCATGGGAAAATGCATACCTAGAAAAAATCTGGCCAGTGTTATGCGTGTACTCCTTTCAGATGTGTTGAATGAACAACACAGTTTCAATTCAAGCTAATGCAACATACACAGCACCATCTATGTGAATCAGCCAATTTGAAAAGGATTGTTCCAAGTACTGTTCTACGATAATCATTTAGTTCTTTACAATCCCACATGTAAAAAGTGCATAATTTAACAGAATTTGGAGTTCTCAATCAAATAGCGCTCATGCTATATAGTATAACATTTAAACCCTCATTGTGTGAGTGACTGTACGCTCTTAATATATTCGTGTGGTCAGTTTCCAGATGCCATGAGTCATGAGAAACTGTATCTGTAATCCCGCAGGAGATAACCTCTTTAGAATGCTTTACCTCTGTGTACAGCTGCATCAATGATGCTGTCGTATCCCTGAAATGTATTTGTGATCTTTATTTGATTTCCCTTGTGTGTTCTGGTTTTTCAGGTTAACCTTCAAAACTACGTCCACATGAGCAGAATATGCAGTAGACAGACACCCTTGTTCCAAGCTTTTTCTTTTTTTTTTTGGTGAACTTTCAAATTGAGCACATTCCAGATGGGTATTGACCTGTTACTATAGGAATGTACCTTTGTGTGCAATAGGTACTATATCATATAATGTGTTATTTATATAGCGCGTTTATCCATAGAACATAGTTGCATACTACATTATTGAAATTCAAAGAATATTATTAATAAATGTACCAGTTATTTAAAAATGTTTGTATTTTTTTATTTTAAGGTCTAATAGTTTTTCTTGGGTCTCAAGCAGTTGATGTTGAATAAGTGGCCAACTCATTTTCTGTTTTTTAGGGTTAATGGTTCTTACATGGACTAAGTGAGCTGGTGTCTTCTCACACTTGAAGGGAAACAGTGTCTCACAGAATGTATACTTGGCTCTCTTGAATTATTTTTTAAAAATCCGGTTTTGGGAACTGTCACCCTCTTGGGTTTGCGAGAAGAAATACTCTGATACCAAGTGCAGATTTATTGTGGTTTTTATTATTACAACACACCTCTGGGTATCCCGTGGTTCGTTCTCAGTCCTGGTCGTTGTTGCTGCACAATGACTGTAATCGCCCCAGCCCCGTCCCTCTTTCAATTAACAGACATGGTGTACCCTTAAGAAGGAAAGACTCACATTTTTTTATGCCAGTGGCTCCCAGGGTGGCAGTGTTCTGCATAAACAGTCACCTGTTCCTGCCGGTTTAACCTCTCCCTCTGTGGCAGCATTCTGCATTTATCTTAGCCTGTTCATACAGGCTCAACTTCTCCTTTAGTGGCATTGTTCTGCATTTATTACAGCCTCCTTCATGCAGGATCACCTTCTCCTTTGCTGACGGCGTTCCGCATTTACACATAGTCAGGTTATGCCTTATCAATGCCCTGTCAGCCGGTTTTCTTAGTCTTTTCATGCGCGTTCAGTATGCCCACCGAAACGCTTCACCTGTGGCTTTCTTCTCAGTCTCCTCCCCTCCTACTCGCTCTTCCTTGCATCTTGCCTCCTGCAGCCCCAGACACACCGCCAAAAAGAAACAAGGCTCTCATTAATGTAATGTTTCTTTAAATGTTCACACCTGTGCTGGCGTCTCCACTCCCTCGTCGTCCTACCAGCTACACCCCCTCCAGATTAAACCCTGCCTCGACTGCCTCTCTCATGCTGTGCTCCCTGGCTCTGGTAGACTGTGTCGCTCTCCTTGATGTGCTCTGCCACTGCATCCTCACAGGAACCCTTTTCGCTTATCCTGCTGTCTAGCTCTATGGCATGAGTAACATAGTCCTGTAACTTGCTAGATGAACCCTGGTGGCCACACCAGCTATGTGACGTAGGGGAAGGGGAATGGTGGGTTACCCACCCAAGCTCTGCAGCCATTCTTCTTCATAGGAAGTTAACATCTCCTAATTTTTTTAATTTTGTATTTATTTATTGTATTATAGTTCACAAGGAACTTTTCACAAATACACAACATCTCACATAGAAGAACTACGTTAAAATTCATGAAAGCTTTTACAAAAAACAAAACACAGCAAACCTACTAAAAGACTTCTCCGGAAAAGAAAGAAATGTACACATTAGAAACAGGACTTACTGCATAATAATCTTTCTTAAGAATTAAACCTCTTTCATAAAGCGTATATCGGCCAGAGACAATTTAAAAGACTTGTCCGTAAAAATCCGTTGCCAGACCCAGCCCGGGTCGACTACATTAAAATCCTTTAAAAGGTGCAGGAAAAAAGTATTGCGGGTCGTAGCTAATTTACAGCAGTGCAACAGAGGGTGCTGAAGATGTTCTGTGGAATTCTCCAGTCTGCAGAATCTGCCGCACCTTAAGTTACAAGCTATACCCCCACATGCGCCTAAAAGTTCATTGGTGGGGAGCAAATTTAAACGGAGGTGCAAACACTGGGAACGCCAGTTGTGTCCCGGACATTTCATCAAGTAATAAGGCAAAAAAATATAAGGCCTGGCATCCAGGAGTAAGTCCATGAATAAATGATACTTCCTGACAGTCTATTGTGTCGATCCAGTTGACCTCCAATAAACTCTTTTTATCCTCAACGGGTACTTTAGAAGGTATTCCACATTGGAGTCAACCCTGGTTAATATTTTGTGGCACTGGATCGACCATTCTTTGAGACCGGTTGGGGAGATTGACTCTAGCCCACGTTTTAGCAACCCCCATGTTGATCCCTCTTTCACCAGGTAAATCGTTTTCGGAGGAAGTAAGTGTTTCCAATTGACCAAGGCTTCCAACGAAACCAGGCCTAATTCATACTTTTTGAACATGCGCCGGGACACCAGGTGGCAATCCCAAAACTTTCCTCCAAAAAGCTCCCTCAAACTTGGAGCATTGCCCTTTAAGGGCAAATAACTTCTCTGCCCCATAGGTTATCACCGGCACCACCCTTATGCTATAGAACGCTTGCACTGGAATAAACAAAAATTGCACACGTTTCTTATTCAGCGTAATACCATGGGCGGCTAAAGCCTTAATCTTCCATTTCTTCCCCACTAGCAACTTAGTTTTATTTTCCTTCGGGAAAATGTTAAAACCTAGATGCACATAGGAATCCATTTCTCGAGTGCTGACCCTCCAATAAACCATTTAATTTTTTTGCCTACTTTTCCAGGGCCTTTAGGCATTGATAAGATTTTTGATTTAAGGACACTCATCGTTAACATGTTCTTATTAGCATATGCCTCAAGGGCCTTCAACGGACGCTGCAACCTTATAGGCGTATGATTCAATAGAATCAGGTCATCAGCGTACACTAAATAATCACTCGGTCATGCAGTTTTGGGGGAATGACTTAATATTAGAAAAAGCATTCCCCAAATCAAAAATGAAAAGGAGGAATAAAATAGGGCCAATAAAACAGCCTTTATTTAATCCTCTGGCCGTATGGATTGGTGCACTTGGGCTCCCCTCTCTATCCAAACGGACACAGAGTGGTGTCCGTATGAAACGCAATCAAAATTGCCAGTAAGGTAGGAGGACAACCCCATTTGTCTAATTTAGCCCACAACCTATTTCTCGGCACAGTGTCAAAGGCCATAGAAAAATCTAAAAACGCTGCTTAGAATGGAATATTTTTCAAAAATTCCAGAATAAAACTGTTCCTCTCGTTTGGAAGATAACAATTTTTCCATTCTGGTTTGCCCATTTTCACAGGTCTCTTAACACTATACCTGTGAAGATCTTTGCTGAGCAATCTAGAAGGGAGATTGCTGTAGTTCAAAGTACTCAAACGGGACCCCTTTTAAAAAATTGGGACTATAATAACTGTTTGCCAGGAAACTGGAAACACTTTCTCCCTAAGAATTGGTTTCAAACATTCTATCGAGGACCGCCACCCAAGTATCCAGGCTATTTTTTTACAACACTCATGGCCAGCCCATCGTTTCATTCTTTTTTTTTTTAACATATTTTTTTTTTGCACGTGGATATTAAGTAGGATAAGCCCTCTAAATCCCAAGTAAGATACCAATCTACCCTTGCTATCGAATCTCCATTCCAGGTCTGCATATAGGCACCCTCTGATTTATAGATCTCAGTGAATTGCAACCTCCAACTAGTTTCTGTAATCAGATTTATTTGGACCCCCATTTGAAACTTATCCTCTTTTAATAATTACCAGAAGTCATGCGAGATCTTGGTAGCCATGACCTCCAGAATGAAGCTGTTGGTGACATTACTGACGTAACCACAACTTGTAGGTTACCTTCAAACGTGACCTGGTGGACATATCTTCTTTAGCAAGCACTTTTAGGGCATTCCGTAGCGCTCTCTTTTGAAATAAAATGGAGCCGCCATATTTGTGTTCATGCCCCACTTTACCCAACTTCCTTTTTGGGAGACGTTTGAAGATCTGTTCCCAAACAAAAAACACACCATTCCCTACAAAACGCTCCTCAAAAACACAATAAAATTCCTGTGTGGCCAGGATTCTATTAAAGGCTGACATTCTGGAGTCATTCCATCGTTTTTTTTATTACCCCTCCCCCATATTCACCTCTAGATCAAAGGTATAACCTCTGTGGTTCTGTTTCTGGGCAGGTACTAACCATTTGATACTAAGAGGCAGATGGTCACTCGCCAAAGTTTCCACTATCATTAATGATTCCCACTCTGAGTTGATGTCTACTGAAACATATATCTAATCTAAAATATTACCTTGATCACCCCTCTTCCGTGTGTTTTGTGGCACTTCGTCCCCCTAAACGTTCCCATTGAGGATCATTAACCCCAATTCCTCCGTGAGTTCACACCATACCCTGCCCCTAGCCCTGCTACTCCTATCGGGGCCTGAGAACGTTTTACCAGCTGGCCAATCCACACATCTGGAATTTAAATCGCCACAGATGCGAGTGGAATTTCAACATCTGCCCATCTGGCCAAACATAAGCTCTTTAACTGCCTCCAGCGTCTCCTGTTTACCAATTTTTAAGTTGTTCCAATATATATATATTTATGAACAGGGTATCCGTTCGGCTCGGGAACATGTCCTTATTCCACACAAGTTTAGATCCCTGAACCTTAGGGTTGGGGCTGGGCAGAGACTCAATCTCTGACCAAATCTTCTTAGAGGCGGCAATCAACAGCCCCGTGGCGGTAGACCCATTTTCGCCTCTAATGGCTGGGGTTAAGAGAACCGAGTACCTATCGATGACAGGAGCTTCTGATATCCAACACTCTTGGAGAGTAAACCAATCATAATTTTACAATTCCACACTGCCTCTCTGGAGCAAATCTGTGGATCCGCTGCAATTCCAGGATAAAAAATTAAGCCAGCATTATACTTGGAGCCCCCTCTACATTGTTTCGGTTTGCCTCGCATTCAAGGAGGCAGCCACCCAAGACACAGTCCTCTTCTCTTAATGAGCAACTTGACCAGTCTGTCCGCACTGAAAATTCTCTGAGGTTGGGTTGCGTCTTTAACATTTTTATTACTAAATTTACATTGTCTCCACAGGGTACTATGTTTGGTAGCCCCACACTGTGGGGTCTGGATGCATTGAATGGGAGTCCAACTTAGTTGGTGGCTTATAGCATCTGCTTCCACCAGCACCTTTTTAAACACCATGCTTGAAGCGAAGTGAAGTATAACCTTATCCAAAATAGCGGAAATTTGTGGAGGACTCGTTTATTCGCGTGCTCCCCACTACGCAAATCTCCCAGATTCTCTTGGTCTGCCCTTGCCCCTAGTTTTCGTTCTTCAAGGGTCCTAAAGGGCAACGCTCAGGGATTTAGCTTGCGAGGTTTAGCCTTAATCATGTGGTCTAATTCTACACAGTCTTCCCTAGATTGTTGCAGGGGGATACGCACTACTGGGTTACCTACAAATTGCACATGACCTGCCATAGATTGTACATTTTTTCTCACAGGTTACGCATTCCCCCTTACTGCCTGTGACGCTACCAGAGTCAAATGAGTCTATAATGTTAAAATACACATCTACCGGGGCAACCATGGACTCATCCTGGTCGGTAACCTCTCGCCATTCGCGAGGTTGTACAAGTTCGGGGGCTCCCCCCACGCATCTGCTAGCCACCATCCTGCCCCACTGTTTTGGGGCTGGAGGTGTGGATAGCCTTTGAATAAACTGGTTAACCCCCTTCTGACCATTTTTCTTCGCACCCTTTTTATTCTTGGGTGTTGGACCCTTTGTGTTATGATTTAACAAACCATGTCTTTTCTTCTATTTACCTTGGTGGAATATCTGATATTACCCTGGTCTGGAACCACCTCTTCCATGTAGGGTTCATCAGGCTTGATCTCGTTAATCAGGTTTTCCGCCACCTAAAAAGTGGCCGGAGACACCTGAAAACTGGGTAAAAAAGCCCTTCTCCCCCCCCTCACTAATTTGACCATCCTCCTCCAGGTCAATAATTGGGACTCTTCCCTCTCTAACCCTATTAGTATTAGGAACCTCCTCCACCTGAGAGGATACTATAGACAATGTGCTCCAAACCATGACCCCATCGGTTTGATTTCGAAGCGACTCCACCCGCCCCTGGATTAACAGAGGTTTGTACTCCCCAGACCTTATGTAATCGTCGATGGAGGTCATTTTCGGAGACATGGCTGCTAGGCTTCTTTCCTGCTTCGCTACTACCCCTATTAGATCCCACTGGGAGTTATTCATCACACAGAGGGCAAGCTTTAAAGCCCTAACCACCGAACACATGGTCTGCATTATTTAATTCTGCCCCTTGGCCGGTGATTGTAAGACATGTTGTACATTTTTGTTCAATGAATTCACTAGATTTTGTGATTCATTGGTGTACCATCGGGGGTGTGAACGGGTATTTGAGCTTCCTTTTGGTTGAAAAAAACAACATAGGTCTAGCCACAGAGTGCAATTTAACTTTATGGAAGTCCGTCCCCACCGGAGATGATTGGTTAGGGGCATCCGTCCTCACTGATTATCCTTTATGGAAAGCAAAACTCCCCCCTCCCCCCCCTACATTACCCCCAAATTTAAAATGAGGGCGGGGTTAAACCCTCTCGCCGGGCTTCCAGGCTTCCAACCGAGAGGGAAAAGCATCTAAATTAGCCCCGTGGACCCCTGAGCTATGAGGCTCGCCAGTGACTCTTGATGGCCCCGAAACCTCTGCCATGCTTTTCATATCCATGGTTCCGTTTTTCATCCCTCCACTCGAGGAGACTAGTTTTGGGGACAGGGAGGGTCCAATAGGGCTTATCATCCACTCCACTCCCTCACAAACATTACCAGGTTGATTAGAACCAAGAGGTTCGCTTTCCCCGGAGTCACCCCCCCCCTGCAAAGGAGCCCGGCCCAGCCCCTTCTTCGTCAGAAAGCCTGAAAAAGATCATTCCCTACAGGCTAACAGCACCTGATCTGTAATTTCTTCATGCCGCTGAGTTTGACTTCTTAAATTATCACACGCCAGGGGAGACCCCACCTGCCCCCCAGACCCTAAACCCACCTCCCCCCCAACCCCCACACCCAGAATCAAAACCATCTGCCCAAAAGCCACGACTCCCTGGTCATCAATGGGAATGGGACCTTATTAGAGGCCACATACCTCCCTTGGAGTAGAGGCGCATGGAGAAATCAGAGATTCGTCCCGATGCCAGAGTGGCGTAAACAAGCCTTCCTCATAGTCAAGGAAGGCTTCCTTAGCAACTTGTTGTGAGAGAATCAACATTTTAGGAGCATGAACTTGCCGCACTGTCATTAACAGAGCTTTTTCCCCCACCAATAAATGCTTCGGACTAATGCCACCCTCCCGGATAGATTTGCTTCTCAAGCCTGATGCCATATCAGGCGAGCCGGATTGAGAAAGATCGAAAGGGGAAAGAGCCCAAAGGCAGGGGGCTTTAATTTACAATCTAGCTTCTGTAGCTTCTATGAGCAGATATTTGGGTAGAAAATCAAGAACCTCTACCACCACCACCGCTGTGCTTTAAACAGTAGTTTTAACACATAGACGGAACAAATGATTTGTCAAATTATTCCTCAAGCTTAGTTCCCTATAGATTACTAAATGTCCCTACATAGAGCTCTTCATATCCCTAAGTGTATGTAACTGACCCTGGTAGTGCGTTGGTGTGTCGCCTATCAAGGTTAAGGGATAGAAGAGAATTCTTGGCCTAACCTCTCTCACTACTTTCCTAAATCACTAAGAGTAAGTGCACACTTATGGAAGTCAAATTATTTTGCTTTTATTCGTATTGCTTCCATTAATGTGACTTATCAAATTATAAAAAAATTTTCATATGGAGGGTTGAGTAAATCACCCCATATGTGTTATCAATATTTCCTTTTATTTGCACATTAAAAACTAAATCTGGTTTGAACAAGCTCAACTTTTGAGTATGCTGAGTCAGGGGAGTCGGTTAATCAGCTCGACCTTCTATTGGTCAACCGGTTTCAGCTGAATGATTCCAGTTCTCTGCTTTCTTCAGGACCCAGACTGTGGTAAGCACAGTCACAGTTGATGATTAAAAAAAGACAGTCTTCCAATTTCTTGTCTTGCACTCTGTTTCTCTAGTTGGAGGAGGGCACCTTCAATGAAGTGTGGGACGTCTCATGGCTCTTTTTCATTCCCTCTCTGGGTATCCTGCGTATATCTAGTCGGTCTCTGTTCTGTAATATCAGAGATTTTTTAAGCATTATGTTATTTTCTTTGACCCACACATGCGTGTTCTTGTTCGTGATTTTTGCGGGTGCGCTGTATTTCATGAAAGTACTTTATTTTCTTGTACATAGTTTCTGTTCGGCTTCTCACTCGGATGGTGTCTCTTTAAGCAGTAGTGCAAATAGTACAAGTAATGCAGTAGTACAATGAAATTAATTTTAATATCTAAAAAGGAGAAATCTCTAAAATACAGATAAAAGCAGTAAAAAACTTAATACATGTTTGTATAAAATTGTCGAGTTAACACAGGGGGCTTATCACCATCCAACAATCCCGTATGTGTCCTTTCAGACGCCAACCATCTTTCTGTCTAAAATAAGTTAAGGACTTGGTGCCTTATTTGGGCCTCCATACAGCAGAAAACAATACAAGACAATACATAATTTGAGCCCATAAAGTGTCACCTTTGTCCATCAAAGTTAAACTCGTACAATACATCAAACATTGGTCATGTCATGGATATAACGGGTTACCCTTATTAAATAAGGGTGAAAGAAGTGTTGACTGAGGTGGATAAGTCCCAAAAGGTAGCAGTAGAAACTACCAGCAAAGGGCTAATGAGAGCATTAGAGGCACGGCTCAGAGGCTGTAGGCCCAGAGTCACTGGCCTCAACCAATGGACCCGATCCTGTCGATCAAGAATCAAGGAAATCGAGGAAGACCCCTCCGCTCCAGTCTTGTACCGAAGATCAAAAGGAATGCGAATCCCAAGTCTCAAGGTAATAACCACAGCAGTCACAAAAACAGGTGTAGATGGGGTCTTCTATGCAGTATCAAAGGAGGAACTGGGGTCACGAAAAAATGAAACCAGCCAAGGGCTTTACTCACGTGGGAGGCTCTGCTTCTGAAATCTACCAGTGTGGGAGCGGCTCAAAGGTATCACTTAGAGTGGATTGTGTCCTCCAACATATTCCTCATCTTAGATGTATTCCATCCAGCTTTGCTGCTCTTCGGAATTTTTTCGGCATAGGGCGCCGTGCGTCAATGTCGTCGAGTCGATGATCCCTCGAAGGCCTCCGTCGAGGGTGACGTCATCGGGTGTATAAGTAGCACACGCGGCGCCCGTTGGCCTCAGTTCCGTTTTTCCGCAGTTACGTTGCTTCGGACATTCGGAGTGCCTCGAGTTCTGTGAAGAAAATATATATAAACAAGAAGAAATATGTCCTCGTCTTAGACACCGACCACGACCCTGAGATCGGGTTTCAAGAAATGCAAGTCGTGTGGCTCAAAAATGTCGATCACGGACCCGCACCGCGAGTGTTTGTGGTGCCTCGGAGAAGGCCACGACATGGAGGCCTGTTCGAAGTGTCAGGCGATGACGGGGAAGGCCTTGCGAGAAAGGAGAGGAAAGCTACAAGTAGGTAGGAAGGATCGAAAAGCCTCTAGCGTAGAGACCCCATGAGGAGAAATCTCCTCGATGCGAAAGGCATCGATCTATATCCGAAGCGATTCTCATTGCTCGTCTTCGTCAAAAAAATAGAAGAAACGACGCCACAGGTCTCCCTCCACCTCATCGTCAGACGAGTCTCCGAAAAGAATGAAATGCCCCACGAAACATTCGTCTTCCGAAGAGTGGGAAGCATTCAGGGTCAAAATGATGGAGGTGTTTGAGAAGGCGAAGCCTCGGTCCGCGCCTTCTTCGGAAGCCGGCCGGGAGCGCCATCGCTCCGACACTCGCGCGCCCTCGAACCCGGGTGATCGTAAAAGGAAGGATAGGGAACCTTCCAGGACGCCGAGCGATAAATGCTAGAGTCGAACGCTCGAGGTTACCGACGCCGTCCGAGACCTGTCTCACCTCGAAGGGAAAATCGTCGAAGACTGCCTCGACGCCCTCGAAGCAGACCCTGTCGACGACCACTGTCGTCGACGCCTTTATCGACGTTGACGCCGAAACCCTCGGCGCCAAAGGCTCCAACCAAGCCAGGGCAGCCAGAAAAAGAGAAGGAGAAAGTTACAAAACATGTAATTTCTTCGGCGCCTGGTACTACACCTCTTCCTCCTCCTCTACCAGAGAAGGTTTTCAAGCCTCTCCCTAGGAAGGAGCTTTTCAAATCCTTGACCTCAATTTTTGAGGAACAGGAGAGATCTGAGGAGGAAAATGTACCTTTTGGATTGGAATATGGCACCCCAAATGTCCCAGAATGCTTGATCTCAGAGGAAAGCAGAATGAGGGATTTGGTGGAGTCTTTACATAATGCAAGTGGCATTGACACTTCTCCTGAGAATGACTTTGGTAGACCAGATCCAGGAGAGCATGCCAGTCCATCTTACGTCAGTTAATGACCAAGGTGGTAGATTACTTGGGATGGGCTAGACCACCAGCCCAATTCGTCCAAGACAATTTAACAGACATATTGGACCATGGTCCCACTGAAGACCCAGTACTACCTTTTCATGTAGCCTTACAAAACAGGGTGGCCAAGAATTGGGAAACTCCGGATTCTATTTCTCCGGTAAATAAGTCCCTCACATCAAAATACCGCCCAGCCAGTAGCGACCCCGGCTATCTGTCAAAACATCCAACTCCCTAGAGTCTGGTCATACAGGCAGCCACAGCTTCCAACAAACCTGCGTACCTGTCTATCCCTCCAGACAGGGACGATAAGCGTGTGGATGGTTGGGCACGGAAGGTATTTTCAGCCGGGAGCATGGCATTAAAATCTGCCACCTCCACATGTGCCTTGGCAAAATTTTCGTACACTCTGTGGGAGTGCATCGCAATGGCGGCGGAGCACATACCAGAAGGGGAAGAAAGGCAAGGTTTCCTAGCCATCGTTAGAGATGGAAAGGAAGCCATGCAGGAATACCTTCAATCTGGATTGGACACTGCGGATAGTGCAAGCAGGTCCATGGGCACTAGCACGGTAATGCGCAAGTTTGCGTAGTTACGGAAGTCGGGTTTTGCACCGGACGTACAGAACCGCCTTCTGAACATGCCTTTTGACGGGTCTCACCTTTTTGGCAACAAGGCTGATGAGAGCCTTGAGAGGTTGCAGACCTCAAAAGCAGTGCCCAAATCCTTAGGAGCTGCTATTAGGCAACCTCAGCCTTTTCGTGTGCAAGGACAATCGTGGAGGGGACAATTCTATTGTTATTACACCTCATATGGAAAGACTAGAGGAATGGCCAGTCAAAGGGGCCACTCGTGGTGGACGAGGAAAACATCGAAGCCAGCTCCAGCTGCAGCCTCTTTGCCATCAGCGGCTGCAACATCCGCCACAAAACCACTTTGAGGACTTGCACCACAAAACACCTGTAGGAGGCAGGCTGTCGCAGCATCTGCAAGAATGGCGAGCCATTACTTCAGATGTTTGGGCTCTAGAAATAATAGCCCAAGGCTACTGCCTTCCTTTTCTAAAGCAACCTCAAAGCAATCCACCAGGGAGAAACCCGTTGAAATTTTCAAACCCTCTCCTACAGCAGGAAGTTCTAACCCTGCTGGAGAAAGGTGCTATAGAACCAGTACCTGCAGCGGAGAGGAACAAGGGATGGTACTGCCCGTATTTTTTGATCCCCAAAAAGGATGGAGGACTGGACTTAAGAAACTTGAACAAGTTCCTCAGGAAAGACAAATTCAAGATGGTTACCCTTTCTCAGATCCTTCAGGCCCTTCAACTCCAGGACTGGTTGGTGTCATTGGACCTCCAGGATGCTTATTTTCATGTGCCGATTCATCTCAAACACAGAAAATACCTGAGGTTTGTAGTTGGTGACTCTATCAGTTGTGAGTCTTGCCATTTGGGTTGACCTCCGCCCCGAGGGTCTTCACCAAGTTAATGGTAGTGGTGGCAGTGCACCTCAGGAGAGGGGGGATTCATGTCTACCCCTACCTGGACGATTGGTTGATCAGAGCGCGCTCTGCCGATCAAGCACTGGATCATCTGAAAGTCACCTGCCACTTCATCCACAAACGGGGCTTCTCCCTCAATTTCAAGAAGTCTCAAATGACACCTTCCCAACAGCTTCAGTACATAGGAGCTGTACTAGACACATCCTTGAGAAAGAGCTTGCCTGCCAAGATGAGGGCTCAAGACATTCTTCAGATGGTTTCCAAATTCCAAAATGCCCAAAATCTCCAGGCTTACGACTTTTTAAGGTTGCTCGTCCCCATGGCATCCTTTATCTTTCTGGTGCCAGAGGCACGCTTGAGGAAGAGATCCCTTCAATGGGCCCTAAAGACTCAGTGGTCCCAGTTCTCGGGTCAAATGACGGATCTTCTTCAGATTCCGAACAAGGTCAGAGAAGACCTTCTATGGTGGACCTGTGGAGAGAACATCCTAAAAGGAGAACCTTTTTGGCAACCATGGCCGGAGATCACAGTAGTGACGGACGCCTCTCCTGGGGTGGGGAGCTCATGCCAACGATTTGACAATCAACGGTCGTTGGTCTCCATCGGAGTCCAAACTACATATCAACCTTTTAGAGCTGAGGGCAATCAGACTGGCGCTGAAGGCCTTCCTGCCATCTGTCGGGGGCAAGAATGTCCTGATAATGACGGACAGCACAGTGGCCATGTACTACGTAAACAAAAGAGGTGGTGTGGGGTCACTACCCCTGTGCAGAGAGACAATGCAGCTCTGGTATTGGGCGATTCAGGAGGGGAATCTCTTTAACGGCAATTCATCTAGCCGGGGAAGAGAATATGACGGCAGATGCTCTGAGCAGGCAGAGCACGGTGTCCCACGAATGGGAACTGGCTCAGGAAGTCATTCAAGAGATCTTCGCCCTTTGGGGAGCCCCTCAGGTAGACCTATTCGCAACCAGTACCAACCGAAAATGCGAAAGGTATTGCTCAAGGGAATTTCCCCCGAGAGGAGCCGTGGGGGACGTGTTTGTGGTGGATTGGAATTTCCCACTATTGTACGCGTTCCCTCTGATTCCCGTCATTCCTCAGGTGATCAGGAGGCTGAGACGCTTCGGGAACCGCATGATCCTAATTGCCCCGGATTGGGCCAGCAGAACGTGGTATCCGGACCTTCTAGATATGTCCATCTGTCCTCCAGTACCTCTTCCTCAGAGAGAAAACCTTCTCTCTCAAATGGAAGGTCAGGTTCTCCACCCATAGGTCAGAACACTCAACCTTCATGCTTGTTATCTGAAAGGCTGAGATACAGGGATTGGCACCTTCCAGATGATTTTATGGAGGTGTTGCTTTCGGCAAGAAGGCCAGCAACAAAGTCTCTATACCGTTGCCGTTGGAAAAAGTTTTGCAACTGGTGCAGGGAAAAGAATGTCGATCCTTTTCTATGTTCTATTCCGGAAGTACTATCTTTCCTTCTGACCCTAGCACATAGAGGTCTGAATATCGGAACAATAAAAGGTTACCTTGCAGCGCTTTCCATTTTCAAGCGCTCATCGGAAGAATGTTCCTACTTCAAAATTCCTTTGATAACACAATTCTTAAAAGGTCTCACTAATGTGTTTCCTCCTCACCCATTTCAAGTACCTATTTGGGATCTAAATTTAGTCCTAAAATTCTTAATGTGTGCCCCTTTTGAGCCTATGCACACGTGTCCATTAAGATTACTAACATGGAAAACGGCCTTTTTTGTTGCTCGAACATCGGCAAGAAGAGTGAGCGAATTGCAGGCACCGTCTTCTGGGCCACCCTATATTGTGTTCCATAAGGACAGGGTTGTATTGAGGTTTAAACCATCATTTTTACCAAAAGTAATATCTGATTTTCATTTAAGTCAGAAAATTGTTTTACCCCCATTCTATCCTCCACCTCATCCTTCTAAGGAGTAAGAAAGATTACACAGACTGGTTCCAAAAAGAGCTTTAAGCTTTTACATCTCTAGACTTTCTAGGCTTAGAGTGGACAACCAGTTGTTTATAGGCTACACAGGAAGGAAACTGGGTCAATCGGTAACAAAACAGGCAATTTCACGCTGGATCGTACTTTGCATTTCAGAATGCTACAGACTAGCACAAAAAGACCCACAAAAAGGGTTGAGGGCTCATTCCACCAGAGGCATCGCCTCTTCCACGGCCCTTCAAAGAGGTGTCCCAATAAGGTCCATTTGCGAAGCAGCAAATTGGTCTTCACTTAACACCTTCTCAAAATTCTATAGCCTGGATGCTTCCCAGTCTAGGGAGCTGACTTTTGGAAAAGCAGTGCTTTATTCCGCCATCTAAAGGCATTGATAAAAAAAAAAAAAAATCTGACCCCCCCCCTCCAGAGAAAGAAACAAAATACTGCTTTGGGAGTCTATCTAAGATGAGGAATACGTTGGAGGACACAATCCACTCGAAGAACAAGTTACTTACCAACTGTTAACGTTCTTTCGATTGGATGTTCCTCCAATGTATTCCTCATCGCCCTCCTAACCTACCCTTCTGTAGATTTTTTCCGGGTTATTGCCATCTCAAATCTCGCAAGGCTGATACCTGTCTGCCGGCACAATCTACACAGTACAAGATCACAGGCAAAAATACAAAAAAAGGGGGAAAAACAGAACTGAGGGCGCCGCGCGTGCTACTTATACACCCGATGATGTCACCCTCGATGGAGGCCTTCGAGGGACCGACGACATCGACGCACGGCGCCCTCTGCCAAAAAAAATTCTGAAGAGCAGCAAAGCTGGATGGGATACATCTAAGATGAGGAATACGTTGGAAGAACAACCAATCGAAAGAACGTTACCAGTTGGTAAGTAACTTGTTCTTCTGTACCAATACCCGCAGGCACCACTTTCCGTCCCCTTAGCACCACAAACTTTAAAAGTAGCAGAGACCCGCCCGCAGACACCCTACAAGTGTAAGTATAGATGTCAGGAAATTGGGCTTAAGTTAAGTGTTTATGGGCCCACTGATGGAACGTTGGGCCCACTTTCGCTTTCACTTTTGGCTTTTGAAATTCGTAGAAGGCTCAGACGAGCGGATTGCCAGTTGCGAATAGCGGTGACGGGGGAGGGAAGGAGGCAATCAGGGATTGACTGATGAACTACCGGAGCCGACGGCAGCAAAAATTGAAAAGCTCCTGACAATATTATGAGGAACAGAAGTAATCGGCACTGCACAGGACACACCCGTAGGGGTTTCTTGGAATACCTTAAAGAGATCTGTGATATCAGCTGGCCACACGTGGCATCCAGAGTCCGAGCCCCGAATACAGAACACTCTGCTTCGTTCTGCACCGCTCTGCTGGTTACAAGGGGTTTTAATCAGTCGGCCCCTCCTCCGAAGTACTAGAAAGTGAAGATAGACTTCGATTTCCAAGGTAAAATGCAATAACAGCTCCTCAATAGACACAGAACACTCTGTTTCACTCTGCATTTAAGACTGAGACACCCCCCATCCCCAAGTCTCCATTTCCTCATGAATGGGTTCCTTAAAACATATTATCCCCCTAATAGGAAACCGCCTCCCTGCCTTTTCGGGAGGCCCAAGAAGCCATGGGAATTTGCTCACCCCAGTATCTTAACCCTTCTCCTAGTTCCCATAACCAAGCTCCCATTTTTAAAGTCCTTACCTTCCCAAAACCTCTTTATTGAAGAGCTAACAGAGCTGCAGTGCCCATTGTTAAAACATATACCTATAGTACAACAGTCTTGCAAAGGAGAATCTGTAACAGGATCTGCAAGGGATACAGCAGCCCAGGGATTCCACCAACTGCAACAAAAATACAACAGTGGTCACATTTCTGCATACCAGAAGCTACTTCCCCATTATGCATTGTAAATCCTCACATAATGCCCACAGAGCTGGAGAGGCATTGCAATGATCAGTTGCATACCACAGAAAAAACAAACAACAATGATGTTATGAGAGGTGATATTGTGGGTGTACCTCTGCAAGCTCAATCCGCGGAGCCATGGTGATATGTACAGAGCCAAATACAACAGCTGAGGAGGAACATTTCAATGTAATTGTCTAATCCCTGCACTTCACAGCACCTGCTCTGTAGCCAAGTACAACCTGCAATTCTCTGACATAGTACGTGGGTCTACGCAACCATAGAAGTTAGCCTCAGTCCCAGCCAAGGGTGGCAGGTTTTAGGAAAGACTTTCTTTTTGCCACTTTCCCTCCATAGTTTTCTATTGAAACCCATTCTGTTGGCTTTGTTTTTGATTCTGACATGACTTTTTGAAGTGACATAGAGCCTTCAGCTTCACTTCATTGCCTTTTGCTAATTTGTTTTGGGAAAATGGACTAGTCCTTCAGACTGTCAGTATCTAGAAACTTAGTTTTTCTTTTGAATTATTGTATTTTATTGTTGCACACAGCACATTACAGTGCAGCAGGGATACTTTTATGTCTCCTTAACTTTTTACACTCCAGTTGGTGGCAGCAGTTACATTTTTGCTGTTTTTGCTTATTTTCTATGTGTGCATTCGTGCTTACCATGCTTACCATGTATGGCTACTACACATGGCTATAGCCGTAAAAGGGCCATGCCACGAGATGTTCACTTGTTCTGTGGTCATATTGTAGTTTGAAACGGTTAAGGAGAATAATGTGCAATGCGCCCACCTTTGATAATCTTACGGTTCCTAAAGTTATATTATATTTACTAATGACTTGTAGCTGCAATAACCCAACATAGACTGCTATTCACAGGCAGTTCAATACATTTAAATACAGCAAATCACCCTCATAACACGTGGAATGCAACCATTGTGATTGAATGAAAAGAGGGCAAAGGATAACGATCCCAATATAACTAAAAGTAGACCCAAATAGAACTTGCCTTACCATCAGTGGGATTGGACTTGCTCTCAACTCCAGTTTTGGATAAGAGGAGCCATTCTACAGATCTACGTTGGAGCCAAGAATCCGTTGAAGAAGAGATGTCAGTTGTTGACCCAAGGACGACTTTTGCAATGGAGCAGTATTCCCTCCAGTGATTGGCCCGGTGAAGCCCTTCTCCTCTGCCTGACCTCTGAAGACCCTTGTCGGTGCTTCAGCCCTTGGAATAGTGTGACCAACTTGTCGCAACATCTTCTCGAGGTTGCATGCCCCCAAGAGCCTTTCGGAAGTGTCGGTGGACTGACCAGCTTCCTCGTGGGCAACTTTGCTGCAGTGGTTGCTATTTCAAGCACGGAACTTTGGTGGTTGTGAGCGTGTGCGTTAGGCTTCCTTCTCTTAAATTTTCAGCTTCCTAGCATCAAGGCAATTTGTCCTGGAGCTACTTCTTTGACCGTAACTGGTAGGACACCTGTCAACTGCAAACAGTGATTGTCACTGGCTTCATCCCGTGAAGTGTCCTGAAGAGGTCTGCATCCCGAAAGTCTGCATTTCATCATCAACTGGGCTTGCATCTTGCAGTTTCACCCGACTGGAAAAGCCCTCAAACTTGCAACCCCTGTACACCTCGAACCTGAACAAAGGATGAAAGACAACACTCCCAGCGACCTCACTTCCCAGCCCCCCTAACCCCCAAGACAATCTTTCCAATCTGAGTCTGAGTCGGGGTGGGTGGTGTAAGTAAGTAAACGTCTGCCTGTCCCCCACCGTCCTCCATCGGATACAACTGGGGCATAGCTATTTGTCTCCTATCTCCCCCTTAATTGCCTTTGGATAACGTACCTTATCCTGTTCTTGGGTTAGCCTAGGGTCTGGAAGAGAGATGAGAGCTTACCTGCCTTCTGACAAATTGTTTCTGAACTTTGAAATAGTTTTGAATCGTGACCACAAGTCCATTGAATCCCTTTAGCTAACACCTTCCTGTAAGAAACCTTATATTGGGTGACTGTATTTTTATAACCTACTGTCTAAGCTGAAATATGGTCTTATTCGGTGAGGACTCATCGTGGCCCCTGATGACACTCTTCTGAGATTAAACCTTGGCTGCTCTCCAATGCTCGATTGTGATTTGTCTAATCTCTGGGCCTCCCAGTTCATCATAGCTAGGATAGTGAAGGCACCTTATTAGCACGTGTCCCAATAATATGCAAACATAAAGTAAACTCCCCGTAAGGGGAATGAGACCAGGAGATGAGTTGCAAAGATAACAAAGTTTATATAATCATAAAAATTGCCAACAAAAGCACTCTGCTGAAACATTACACGGGCCACACATTAAAAGGACACACAGCATCACTGATGGCGACATACATAGTGTACACGTTCTTGCGTCGGATTGGAGAGGGGCCTAGAGAACAGTTGATACAATAAGGGAAACAACATGCTAATTGGCTGCCATCTCTCAGTTGCTCTTGGCACACGTGGGTCAGCTGGGCTCATCTCCGCAGTGTGAAGGTCGTGTCGAGGGTGCAACATAACTATCTAAACTAAACAACAGGAACTGATAATGTAGAAATAATGCAGAAAGGCCTAGTAAAACGATGGTGCCTCTCCTAGTTCAAAATGGTTTCTTATTGCAGGGCTAGGGGCTATATTGTATGTGTTATTTGCTATGGGATGTTGTACGGCTAAATGCCGCGGGGTGGCTGCGCCTCCCCCTTGGCTAATGCATGTGTTATTCACCTGGAGTGACGTAAGGGGAGCAAGGATTGTCTCCTTCCCAACATTCCCCCCCTTTTGTTACTCCTAAAGTAATAAATACCCTGCCCCAGTACGTTGTCATTCCTCAGCCCTTCTAACTGCTTCGTCCCATGCAAGGCTACCTTTGATGGGCATCCATGCTCTGTACACACTTTTCAAACTCTCTCCATGCCTTGTGTATTCTTCAGGAACACAGGTCATATATATACATTGCCCATAACCTGCCAGATCCACCCACACCTCCTTGTAATTTTCCAGATCATCGGGTTTTGCAATGGTAGTGTGATATGTTATCTACCTCATCCCCAGTATGGTATATGGCCACCACGCGATATTTGGGCTTGCCACTTTCCCCAGTTTGCACCTGTGCTTCTTGTGTCTCATGAAGCACTCTGTCATTAGTATTTCTATTACCAATGATCACCATCTTCGCACTGCTGGGAACAGTTTTTGCGCAACATCGGAGCCCTAGCTGGCACACACAGAAGATCAGCAGGAAGAACACGATGATGGGGATCAGCATCTTCATTATTGTCCCAATCCATAAAGGCACCCAGCTGAAAGCCATGCTGAACCAGTCGTCTTGCACCCCTCCTTCTTGCCTCATTTTCACACCAAGTTCATGCACTGCTGCGTTCACGTGTGACAATGTCCCATTTTCAGCATCTGAAGAAGGTACGCATGTACTTCCTATCTTTTTGCAAACACTGCCTTCCATTGCCGTGAGGAGGTCCAAGACAGTGGTTTTGCGTCGTCATGAGCCGCAGCACCCTTAGTTCCACCTTGATGACGTTAAATCCCTCTTCAGTGTCATTTGCCAGCTGCATCAGCTCCCAACATACGATTTGGAGCCACTTGGCATTTGCTCATGCTTGGATGCTTGGTACAATCGATGTAAAAAATGTGTCTGCTGAGTTGAGTTTGTACTCGTCCGGGAACTGGGCGAGGAGGTCAGAGGAATCTTGGGATATGTAGTTTGAGGCACACTTCGAGACAGGCTGTCTTCTTGCTCTTCAGACAGTATGCTGAATATGGGGAGTGTGATGCTTCTATTGGTTGAGGTGCTTGTTGCAGTCCTGTTGGCACCACTCCCCCCCCCCCCTTTACGTGCTCTTCTGGTATCACCAACAGTGCGAAATGCAGAATTGCCAAAGCACAGTGGCCCCTCCATGAAGGTGGGAGGTGCAAGTATGCCTTTTTGCTGCACACCCAGTAGTCCATTAGGGCGGCAGTGCCCTTTCAGAGGTCCGGGATGGCAAGGGTTCTGTTGCAACGTGTGTTGGAACCCATTGAGACTTTTCCTTCCCTATGAAAGCAAATTCCATAATTTTCTTTGTGATGGATTTTGATCGGTTTTTCGAGGGCGGTGGCCCATGTCAGCTTTGTGATATGCTCAGTCGATATTTGTGCACATGTTTGTTCCATCCATTCCAGTCTTTGATCTGACAAACCACGCAGTCCTTCATCTTTTCACATGAATGTTGATTCCCGCCATTTATTTTCTGCGGTTGTTGTTCTCTCTATGGCCAGGAATGGCTTCTTGAAACACTTTGCACTTTGTGATCCCTTTTTGCAGATTCTCTCACCTGGCAGAAGTTAGTCTTATTGTGTGTGCCTGGAAGGTGCTCTTTGCCCTGCATAGTGTGAGGTGGATGTGACATTGAGTTTTTACCAGTGGGGCCTCCTGAGGTACCAGAACCTTGGGCGTCCCAGATGTGTGCGGTATCAGAGAACACTCGTAGCAACTACCATTAATAGCTTGTTTTCCTGAGGCAATCATACCGGAGTACCACTTGTTAGATTGGCCAGGATGACGGAGGTGTTCTACTTTATCTAGCCCCAAACCACAGTATGCATCATACTTACTGTTGTTTGCCTCCTCCTTTTACTATATTGTAAGAGTCATCTTTTCCCTAGCAGCCTGCTACGCAGTCGTGGTACACAGTGATTTCTGAACATTTATGGGCTGTTGACGATACATTTGAAAAATACTGTTATTCACTTTTTCACTAACTTGCATTTACGCCATGGGGGGGACATGGAACTTAGTGTTACTTCAGGGACTTTAATGGGCACCATAAAATGAATTGCCATTGACTTTGAGGTAGAAATCATATTCAGTTCTGAGGTATCTTGCGAAGTTGTAAACATGGTAGAAGGTGGCAATGTAACATTATTGGCATCTGGTGAGTTTCGGTATTTACAAATATTCTGGCCCTTGGGGTTACTGTCCTTACTATTTTGTACAAATCCGTGAGTTTAGGAGACGTGTTATTATCCCAGGTTAGTTTTACCCTCTTCTTTTATATGGGCCTCCCAGATAAAAGATGTTGCCCAATAAATTTCTAAAACCATTATTGTTATGGAAAACACTATTGCAACGAAATTCAATCCACATTCATAGCTATATGCCCCTGTGGCACTTATTTTATGCCTGCAGCTATCGGACTTATTATTTTTGATGTTTAGTGGTGTAAGATCCAGCATCGTTGCACCTATGGAAAAGGATAAAATGGGGTGGTGATATAGAATGTGAAATGGAACATGGGTGAAGGTGAAAGAGAGCGAGAGAGACATTGACACATCATTGTTATTTTCAGAACCATTTTAATTACAGAAAATCTTTTCATTATTTACATTTTTTGCTATCTTAATTAATGTTTAGTAACCTCTTATGGGACTGCAGCATTTTCTTGATTGGTATCTAATGTGTCAGGTGCTACACTATTGTGTGCTTTTCGTACATCAGAAAGGTGGATCCAGTACCTTAACCCTTTCACTTTACAACAGATCCCCTCATAAGGGCCATGGAATCTGGGAGAGTTCCACTTGCGGACAAAGCTTCGTACATAAACCAACTCTACAGCATCTGAGGCTGGGTTGGTCTATCTTGTGCTGCAGTGAATGTTTCAGTCTCATTGTCTGCTGTGAATGGGGGCACAATCTGTTTGGCAGTACATCTCACTGCACATGTGAGCTGAATGAGGTACTCTTTAAATTCTTCACCAAATAAAGTTGCTGTCCGGTGTGCATCAAAAATTCTTCGCACTGGCGACAGTGATGTTTGCATACGTCGGGCAGTTACTATTTTGTGGATGGACAGGTGGTGGTCCTTACTTGGCTGGGTGTGCAGCTGAAAAAGTGCTAGGGGCGGGCAGTATACCCAATTTTCCTTCAGGGAGTTGCATAGTTTGGACAATCTAGTCTTTAGGAGGCCGTTGATTTTCTCCATAACGCCATTTGCGTGTGGATGATAAATCAAGCACATTTTGTTTTATTCCTAGCAGGGATGTCAATTTCTTTAACAGATCATTGACAAAATGTGTACCATTGTCTGATCTTATGACGTCACATATTCCCATCTGGGAAAAACCTCTTATGACCAAAAATGTCACTGCACACTTTGCGTCCGGGTGGGCGCAGTGCACTCCTTCCACCAATAGGGAAAATGGACACACCACCACAATTAGATATCTGGCTCCGTTGCACCTATCTCCCATGTCTGCATAATCAATGTTCATCTCTAAGAAGGATCCCACAGGGCGGGGTAACGTGCCTCCTAGTGTTCTTAAGGTCATTGCAGAAATTAATACTTGACGTGTGGTGCATTCGACCACCATTTTAATGAGATATTCCTGAAGGTTTGGGATAAACCAATCTTCCTGAAGAGCCGCGGCAATGTGCTGTTTTGTGCTATGAGCAGGGAAGGGCAATTTTTCAAATGCAACATACAACAATTCTACAGACATAACAACTGTTCTGATGTTTGTTAATCTGCTTAGAATCACATGCTGTGCATAGGTCCGACATCCAATGGTCACTGCGGAGTATTACATTTTGTTTTTCGTAGTCGAAAAAGGGACGTCGACAAGGCGTGTCTGAAACACTATCCCTATAGTGACGTGCATTGTACCCACAATCCCTCACGCGTCGAGGTCCCTCAGATTGTTTTTTTCCGCCCAGCTACTGGTCGCCTTTACGCGGAGCTCCTCCAGAGACATTGCAAATTTCATCTCCTCGACCTTTGGTCGTTTTCTCATTAATATTAAACACATACCCCCTCCCTCGACGCAGTTGTGAAGCTGTTCTCCGCCGAGCAAGATCTTCGATGGAGGGTCGAGCGGAGGAGATCCTTTGGCGCTGCCGAACACGTTGCCTGGCCTTGCAGGCCATATACAGTAGGGAGAGTGGGGTCGTGGGACATCTCTGGTTCTTTTCTGAGAATGCCTTTCCCTTTCCCTTGGGGTGGTTATCACGATTTATTACCTCGGCTATGGAGAGGACTCCCTTTAGATTTTGCCCGCTTTGCAAAGGCAAATTTACTTGGAAGGACAAGCATTCACGGTGTAACCGCTGCTTGCCCCTCGATCACAAGGAGGAAGGTTGCGCGGCTTGTCGGCTTCTTAAGCCTAAAACTCTAAAAGACCGTAGGGTTAAAAGGTGGGCGGCCTACGCGATGTCGAAGGCCGAAGGTTCACCCGCCGCTGCTACCACCGACAGTGACGAGGAACGCGATAACACGACCTCCGCTACGGAAGTCGAAAACCCCTCTAAGGAGCGCTCGCGCGCTTCGTCGTCTGTCCCCAGCCCCGACGGGCTCGGCTCACGCCCTGCTTATGGGGATGAACACCCCGGCGACATTGACGCACACAAAAACACACTTAAGCACACAACCCACGGCTCTTCTTCGTCTAAGACGAAGAGAGCTTCGGCGCCCAAGGAGACGCAGGTTCCACCGGCGGCCTCCTCGGACCGTTCGGGTTCGAAGCCCCTCTCGCAACCGCAGCCGCGACCAGCGACTGGGCTTTCGGAAAATAAGGGCGCCGCCCCCAAACCATTGGCCGGCGCGCATCAACAAAAGGCACATACCGCCCTAGAGCGATCGACACCCGTAGCGTCAAAAACGCAAGCTTCCGCCGACAAACGAGTCGCCGACAAACAAGTCGCTGAGAGCTTGGCGAGGATCGCTGTAGCCGACGCCCAGAAGCGTACGCCGAAAGTCACATCGAGCGCTACGCACAAGTCGAAAGACACGCCGAAAAAGCCCGAAGGAAGGCAGGGACTACCCCCTTCAGTCGGGGGGTCACCCAGCACACCCTGAGGGCGACGGGACACTTTCCTCGACGCTTTGGGAGAGGTCGAGCCGTTTCCAGCTAGATGACTCTATTTTTCCCCCGCCAGACCGCTCTGGGGTACCTCATGAAACCATGGAAAGACTCCACCTCTGTATGGAGAGGATGGAAAGGTTTATGAATACCCAGACCTCTCAAACTCCCAAGAGGACTAGAGAAGGGCCTCAGGAGGACCCCAGGGCCAAAAATCCGAGGCTAGTCGATCCCCAGGTGGACACAGCCTCAGACTTCCATAATGTATACGACCTCACTGGGGAGGAACAATACTTGGAGGAGGAGGATGATTTCATGGACGATGAAGAAGGACAGAACCAGGAGGAATGTCTGGAAGACAGGCCAGACATTATAGAAGAAGGCTTCGGAGAAAACACAGAAGGACCTTCGCACCCCTTGCAATCCCCATCAGTATATTCCGACACTGATGTCCTAAACCTAAATCCTCCTGACAATTCACCGGTTAGGAACACGTCTCCAATTGACGATCAGCCCACTTTCAATGCATTGTTGCGCAGAGCAGCAGCACATTTCGAACTGGACACTGGGGAGCTCTCTCCAGAATTAGACTTTGTGGAAAGAGTAATTAAAGAGAAACCCCCGGTCAGCCAGAACATTCCCCTCCTAGCTTCAGTGAAGAGAAGATTCATCCCTTCGCTGGCCACTCCCGCATTGATCAGAGGGGTCAATCCGAGAATTGAAAAACTTTTCACTCCTTCTCCCTCAGACCCGCTCTACATTAGGGGACATTCCATTCCGGATTCCCTAGTAGTATCTAATACTAGAAAGAGGGCAGGGGTACCACTTTCCACCAGTGAGGCACCCCCTGACAAGGAGGGCAAAAGGCTATATGCCCTTGCAAAAAGAGTAACTGTAAAAAACTCTCTGGACGCGGCAGAAACAGCGGGACGTTCCCTGGTGCAGGGAATACTCCTAAAACGCCATGTATGGCTGCGCAACTCAGGGTTTAAACCGGAGACACAGGCGTCTTTAATAAATAAACCTGTGGAAGACTCTAACCTCTTCGGGAAAGCGGTGGATGAAGCTCTAGAGATGGCTAAAAAAGAGTTCGATACTATCAAGACTCTTGACCAAATCTCTAAGCCCACTACCAGACGCGGCTATGGCAACAAACGCTTTTTTCGTGGCCAACGCCAACAACAACAAAGTCAGCATCAACAATACCCTGCCACCAATTACCAGACCAATAGTGGGCAGTACAGCCAAAGAGGCCAACGCCGGGGTAAAGGGAGAGGTCGGGGATCCACCCCCAGAGGCTCCCAAGCCCCCAACAACTCCAAGTGACGCGAAGATTCGCGTCCCCTCCCATGCAACAGCGGTCGGGGGCCGGATAACATCCTTTCTTCCTGCATGGGAGGAGATAACGTCAGACCGTTGGGTACTTTCCACCGTAGCCCACGGATACTGTATCGAATTCAACAGTTCCCCATCCTACAGACCCCCGAGGGGACGTCGCATGACACCGGAACATCTTGCCATCCTTCTCCAAGAAGTACAACAACTGCTGGAAAAAGGAGCCATAGAGGTCGTGCCTCTATCTCAGGTAACGGAAGGTATTTATTCAGTGTACTTCCTTGTACCCAAAAAGTATCTAACCATGCGCCCTGTATTAGATCTGCGCCCAGCGAACAAGTTTATCAAACCCCAAAAGTTTCGTATGGTAACCTTACAGGAAGTGATCCCACTGCTTTCTCAGGGAGATTACATGACAACATTGGACATGAAAGATGCATACTTTCATATTTTAATGTTGCCAGCGCACAGAAAATACCTCAGGTTCATGATAGAGGGCAAACACTACCAGTTCAAAGTGCTACCCTTCGGCATAGCATCAGCACCAAGGGTATTCACGAAGGTGCTGGCAGTGGCAGCGGCCCACCTGCGCAGGTTGTCCATCCCAGTTTACCCTTACCTCGACGACTGGCTCACTACAGGGGATTCTTACGAAACATGCTTCTCCAATACCCAAAAGACGGTAGACCTTTTGTTCCAGTTGGGCTTCTCCATCAACGAAAAGAAGTCCAGTTTAGACCCCAGTCAAATCAAGCAATTCCTAGGGGCTCTAATTCAAACAAAGGACGGCCTCGTCTTCTCCTCCAAAGAGAGGGTCCAAAACATGCTGTTTCAGATCCCTCAATATGTGACCGGTCGAGAGGTGACGGTACGCAAAGCAATGCGCTTGCTAGGAATGATGGCGTAGTGTATATATTTGGTACCTCACGCGCGCCTGCGCATGCGCCCAATGCAAGAGTGGCTCAACAGCCAGTGGTGTCAGGCCAGCGGACTATGGGAGGATCTAGTTGTGGTCTCGCAAGCCTTGGTTCTCTCGCTACGGTGGTGGACAACGGAAAACATGGAAAAAGGGAAACCCTTTGCCACACCCGCGGCGGAAGCCACTCTAACCACAGACGCATCCCTCACAGGATGGGGGGCGCACCTATCCCATCAGACTGCTCACGGAGTGTGGACTCCGAACGTAGCATCCAAACACATAAATCTACTGGAGCTACTAGCTGTGTTCAAAGCGCTAAGAGCCTTCCAGGAACACCTACAAGGCAAAACCGTAATGGTCCTTACAGACAGCACCACAGCCATGTACTACATCAACAAGCAGGGGGCACCCACTCTCCAGGCCTGTCCAAGCTGGCCCAGAATATATGGAAGTGGGCTCTGAAACAGGACATGTTCCTACTATCACTACATGTACCCGGGGAACTCAATCTGCTGGCAGACAGACTCAGCAGAGATTTCCCCCTGCCCGAAGAGTACGAATGGCGCCTGCACGAAGACATCGTCTTCGACGTCTTCACACAATGGCGATTCCCAGAAATAGACCTGTTCGCAACCCTGGAAAACTCACAATGCCTAAGTTACGCCTCCAGGTACCCCCAGAACCAATCCAAGGGGAACGGTCTGTCGATGCAATGGTCAGGGAAATTTGTTTACGCTTTTCCCCCGACTCCCCTTCTCAACAGGGTGGTGCACAAGATGCACCAGGAACAAGTAACCATGATACTAGTGGCCCCAATGTGGGCCCGTCAACCATGGTTCGCTCACTTGATGGAGATGTCTCTATCTCCCCCAGTGAGACTCCCCTGCCCGTACAACATGCTGTCTCAGGACAAGGGCAGGACTCTGCATCCATGCCCCCAGAACATGAACTTAGCAGCTTGGCTCCTGAAATCATAGAGTTCGGACATCTACAGATCCCGCAAAAATGCATGGACATCCTCAGGGAAGCCAGAAAACCTAACACTCGCCACTGCTATTCTAGCAAGTGGAAAAGATTTGTCATCTGGTGCAGGAGTAAAAGCATCAACCCTATTGACTGCTCTCCCACACATGTTGTCCTATACCTGACCCACCTTTTGGATTCAGGTCTAGTGTTTAACTCCATTAAAGTCCACCTAGCGGCACTTTCTGCATACACCACTTCCCAACTCAAGGTGTCGTGGTGGAGGATCCCTGTTATAAAAGCCTTCATGGAGGGAGTAAAGAGAATACACCCCCCGATAGCTGACCCAGCTCCCTGATGGGACCTTAATGTGGTACTTACCAGACTCCTGGGCTCTCCATTCGAACCCATGCACAAAGCATCTCTTAAACACCTCACTCTTAAGACTGCTTTTTTAATAGCTATCACCTCCATCAGGAGAGTAAGTGAACTTCAGGCTCTTTCTATTCTAGACCCCTTCGTTACAGTTCACAGAGATAAGGTGGTTCTACGCACTCACCCTAGGTTTGCCCCGAAATTTATTTCTAAATTCCACGTAAACCAATCTATAGAACTACCAACGTTCTTTCAAAATCCTTCCAATTTGGGAGAAAGGACTCTGCACACACTAGATGTACGCAGAGCGGTCATGTTCTACATGGAAAGAACCAGACCACTGAGGAAAACTAATCAGTTCTTCGTCTCGGTGGCAGCAGGAAGAGAAGGAGATGCGATTTCAAAGTCCACTATTTCTAGATGGATTGTTCAATGCATCACTCTCTGCTATACTCTTGCTAAGAGAGAACGGCCCTTTAGGCCAAGAGCACACTCTACTCGAGGCACGGGGGCATCCATAGCATTCATTGCAAATGTTCCCCTTGAGTCCATCTGCAAAGCGGCTACCTGGAGTTCTGTGCACACCTTTACAAAACACTACTGTCTAGATGCACACTCTAGATCTGACTCCCAGGTGGGACAGGCAGTATTACGACACCTTTTCTCTACTGTTCCTTTTCATAACCCACCGCCAACTCCGGGTACTGCTCGCTAGTCTATGCACAGCATGTGATTCTAAGCAGATTAACGAACATCAGAAGACAATGCATTACTTACCGTAAAAGCATTTCTGATGGTTGTATCTGCTTAGATTCACATGCGCCCACCCTTCCTCCCCGCTCGGATGGAAGGAACATAGACTTCCTTTATATATCTCTCTCTTTTCTGTACTCACTCACGTCTAGAAGGCTCCCTCAGGGCAGAAAAATACAAACAGAGGGACCTCGACGTGTGAGGGATTGTGGGTACAACGCACGTCACTATAGGGATAGTGTTTCAGACACGCCTTGTCGACGTCCCTTTTTCGACTACGAAAAACAAAATGCAATACTCCGCAGTGACCACTGGATGTCGGACCTATGCACAGCATGTGAATCTAAGCAGATACAACCATCAGAAATGCTTTTACGGTAAGTAATGCATTGTCTTCCTGTCATGTCCTGCCTCCACAAGAAGTCTGGAGGGGATTCTGTGCATCCTCTCTTCGCCCATAGATTTTGCTTAGTTAGCTGGCCTCTTTTTTGTAACTTAATTATTTGGGCAATGGGCAGTGCATTATAATCGTCCGGGTTTTCTTCTTCTGTTTTACTTATTGGTATGCATTCTGTATTCATGGGGATGGGGAGGTATGCTGCCTCTTTTGCGGCTGTGTCTGCGGCCGCGTTTCCCAAAGAGATCTTGTCCAAATTATGTGTATGTGCCTGGCACTTCTCGATAGCTACCACTGAGAGTTGTGCTAATGCTTCAGTCAGTTTATTCAGTAATTCTGCATGTTGTACTGGGGATCCGTCTGCTCTCCTAAACCCCCCCCGTCCAGCATGTACCGTGGTGGTTACATATGCTGAATCTGAATATATTGTCACTGAACATCCTTTTACTGCATGGAGTGCTTTAATCAATACCACCAGCTCTGTGGCTTGGGCAGAAAAATACATGGGCAAATGTTTTTTAACCAGTATCTGCTCCTACGTGTTTTTCGCCTGTTGCTTGGCAAATGAATGCTGATCCATAAACAAAGTAAACTTCCCCCTCCTCCATTGCATTTTCACTTGCTTTAGGAATGTCATCACTTTCTCCCTCAAATGTAGAACAATCATGCTCTTGCATATCTTGGACAGTGCAGGGCTTGGTGAGGAATGTGGCTGGGTTTACTGACTTGCATCTTATGACATGAATATTGGGGCTCAACAGTATACTCTTATTATGTTATTTCCTTCCTCCCCTGGACTCCATAAGATCAAGCATTATACGGCAAAAAAGACCTCCAAAGGTAAGGAGGAGTTTGCAATAACCGGGGGTGGGGGCAGCCTTCCAGGGAGAGGCCGTCTACGAGCGGCAGTAAAGGTAGAGGCCCGTCGTCGTCCAAGCTATCGACTGCATGCTCATCGATGACCACCACGCAAACCGCATCGTCCACGACTAAGTCTTCGTCAGCGAGTTTATCGTCCACGAAACAATCGTTGACGAAGGAGACTCCTCACTCGTCCTCGAAGCATTCATCCACAAGACATTCGTCCACGAAGCACTCGTCGACAGAGAAGTTACCGTCCATGAAATCTTCTTCCTTGCACTCGTCGATGGATAACAGCAAGCCACCGTCCACGAAATCCTCGTCCACGCATCTGTCTTCGTCGAGGCCCTCATTGACGAAAACAGCATGAGTTCTGTTAACGATGGAGGAAGTAGGGCCCAAAACGCCCCTCGCTGACGCCACTGTTACGCCAACCAATGAACAGTCTCCCTGAGTCTTTAGAAGCGCCACCTCAGTTTGTGGACGCTCTTGAACCACAGGGAACGCAATGATCTCCCTTAGGAGAAATGCCGAAGCTGCCTGACGTCATCCTGCAAGAGGATTTTTCAGACGCTGAGTTTTTTGAAGAACAACACTGTTTTACACCTAAGGAACACAGTCCTCCTTGGCAACCTACCACAGAGATGCCTGCTGATCCTTATGATCCTGTGCTAATGTTATCAATGCAAAGGATCATTGAAGAGTTCAACAGACGACAAAATGAAAAAAGCAAGACTACCGAGGGAGTCTAACCTTCCGCAGAGGGAGTTTTCACCTCGACAAAGCACGCCAAGACATTCGCCTTCCAGGAGTAGGCCACAGAAAAGGGTGCGATCACCCGAGCCACCGCACAGGTCTAGGAGCAGGACACTCAGTGCTTCACCGACAAGGGTCCCTTCTCCGGCGTCGCACAGGACAAGGTCTCCAGCTAGAGATGCAACAGTTGTACCATCCTCTGTCTCAGACTGGCAAGAAGATCCTTTCAGAGAGTTTTCTGAACCGGAAGAAGGCGAGATCACGCAAGAACCGGACACTAGTGAATGGGACGATTACATTGTCGAAAAACCCAGAAAGAAAGTTCTCCGGGTGGTTCTTCACCACCGGATGATCTAGTCTCTCTTCATACTATCATTGGCAAAGCCGCAGAATTGTTACAATTAAAGCTCACATCGGAGGAGAAGTTGTCGGTGCTCTATGAGAACAGGGACAAGCGTAGGAGAACTGTTACTACCATTCCTCTCCTCAACACTATTTGGGAGTCCTGTTCCAAGATATTGGCCACACCCTTATCCATTCCGGCTCTAGTTTCCAGACCAGAGAAAAAGTACAAGATTCTGGAGTGTGCTCCTCTTTGGCTTCGAGGTCATACAAAACCGGATTCAGTTATCACAGTAGCAGCTAGGAAAAAGTTGGCCTATCCAGCATCACCTCTATCAGCCCCACCGGACAAGGACGGTCGCAAACTAGAGGCTAGGAACTCCAGGAGGAAGCTGGTTGATTATCGCAGATGGGGAAGCAGCTTCGGATCACATGATTGACGCTGCAGTCGATGTGGCGGAGTCAGGTTTCCGGCAGATGGCCCACGGTAAAGTGGTGAAAAGATGGGCCTGGATGAAGGCTACCAATTTCAGACCCGATTTCCAAGCGCAGATTTTGGATATGCCCTTTCATGGTCAAGAACTCTTCGGGAAAAAGATCGGTGACCACCTCAAAGGAATCAAAACGGATACGGACACGGCATGTGCCATCGGCTCCTTGAAAGAGAAAGACGAGGATCACCAGTCGTTTCGTCCCTTTCAAGGTTCATCCTCGAAGTAAAGAGGTTTGAACCGCCCTTCCTACGGCCAGAAGTCGCAAGGTATTTCATACCAGGACTTCAAATACCAATCTTCCAATAAGTACTCCCAGAGAGGAAGGCGGGGCGCTTCTCAAGGGAAGTCACAGAGCAAGCAAAACTGACAGTCTAGCTCCTCCCCCTCAACGTCCCCTCCCCGTGGGGGGGAGGGTGAGCCAGTTCTACCAACTCTGGCAGTCAATAACATCAGACAAATGGGTGTTACAGGTGGTGCGCGAGGGACACACATTGGAATTTCTAGACCAGCCCCCTTCCTTGCCTCCGGCTCCGTGCTGGGTACATATGTTAAAGCAAGCCATGTCTGAAATCCAGAAACTGCTGCACAAAGCAGCGATAGAGCCAGTACCTTACTCTCTAAAGGGAAAGGGTTTCTACTCCCGTTTCTTCCTCGTCAAAAAGAATGGTCAATGGTGACCCATCTTGGACCTGAGAGCGCTAAACAAATCTATCAAGTGCATCAAATTCAAGATAACTCTGCAAGGATGCTCCCTTGGCTAAACACGCACAGTTTCTTGGCCACTGTAGACTTGGAGGGCGCATACTTCCACGTACCGATCCATCCAGCACACAGAACATCCATTAAGTTCACTGTGGGCGATCTACAATTTCAGTTCCGAGTACTCCCGTTCGGTCTGAGATCAGCAACAAGGGCGTTTACAAAATGCCTAGCACCAGTGGCTGCAAAACTTAGGAGGACAGGAACAGAAGTCTTTCCATATCTGGACGACTGGTTGATTTTAGCGAGTTCCACTTCAAGTGCACATTTGGCGGTTTCAAGGACAACAAATCTCCTAAGAGAGTTAGGTTTTGCCATAAACGAAGCGAAATCCTGTCCAGTTCCCAGCAAGACAGTTTCTTTCCTGGGAGCTGGTCTCGACACCAGCATTCCCAGAATGAGACGTCTGCAGAAAGAGCATCAGCAATTCACCACTTGACTTCTCGTTTCTTAAAGAGAGAAACGACATCGGTGCGCTCTTAAGTCCCTCCTGGGCATGATGTCCTCATCCCAAATTGCAGGCTTTGCATGAGGCCCGTTCAGGAGGCACTGGACCACCAATGGAAACAAGCTCTCGGTTCGTGGGAGGCCATCGTCCAGATTCTTACGTCTCTGCACAGGGCTCTTCGATGGTGGAACACTCCACAGAACCTTTTACAGGGAATGCCGTTTCAGGCACCAACGTCGATCCTTCTCTTGAGGACAGACGCGTCTCTTTCGGGTTGGGGCGCTCATCTTGCGGACCTACAAAGCAAGGGCTCCTGGTCACCCTAAGAGTCACAACTCCACATCAACGTGCTGGAACTTGGGGCCATTCGGTGGGCACTGAAAGCTTTCCTTCCGGTAGTAGTGGGGCAGGTACTCACTGTACAGACAGACAACACGACCTCCATGCACTACACAAACGAGCAAGAAGGCATGAGGTCAGATCTTGTCTCAAGAAGCTCCACTACTATGGGCATGGGCCCTGCACCACAGAGTCCAAATCAAGGCGGAACTTCCTCCAGGAGTGGACAATGTCCTAGCGGACCAGCCGAGTAGGGACTACACGTCTTCTCACGAATGGGAGCTGGACGAGAAGGAAACCCAACGGATTTTTGCCTTATGGGGCCATCCACAGCTCAATCTTTTTGCCAACAAAGCCAACAAGAAATGCAAAAGGTTCGCCTCCAGGTACCCAGAGAGTCAGTCACTAGGAGACGCGTTCTCACTGGATTGGACGGGGAAATTCCTATATGCCTTTCCCCCCCTTCCTCTCATCTCCAGGATACCACGCAGACTGAGAGAGCAGAAATGTTCTATGATCCTAATTGCACCGGACTGGGCACAGCAGGTCTGGTACTCGACCCTACGACAACTGTCCCGATGGCCCCCGATTCGCCTCAAGGCGCATCAATATCTATTGATGCAGCAGAGCCACAAAGTCCTCCACCACGATCCAGTGAGCCTGTCTCTCAAGGCCTGGTTCCTGAGCAGCGCAAACTGATGAATCTCAATCTGCCTGCGCAATGCTGGGGTATAATCAGGGCCTGAAGGGCGCTTTCTACACGCATCACTTACACTAGGAAATTGACTTGTTTTTCCAAGTGGTGTGAGACATATGCTATTGATCCTCTCACAGCTTCGCTTGATCAAGTACGTCCCTACTTATTACACTTAGCCAAAACAGGTCTTTCGCTGTCTTCAGTCAAGGTCCACCTGTCAGCCATTACAGCATACAAGACGGCCCTGGAGACGCAGCCCTTACTCTCCCTTCCGGCCGTTAAGGTCTTCCTTAAAGGACTTCTGCGAACATACCCGCCTACGCCCATGGCGATCCCAACCTGGAGCTTGAACACGGTGCTAGCAGCCCTCATGGAGTCTCCTTACGAGCCCATCCACAGGTGCGACATAAAGTTCCTGTCATGGAAAACGGCTTTCTTAATAGCCATTACTTCGGCCAGGAGGATCAGTGAGTTACAAGCCTCATCCTCTGAACCTCTCTTCACCTTGTTCCATAAGGACTGTGTCATTTTAAGACCACACCCTAAGTTCCTTCCGAAGGTAGTATCGGAAATGACGCTCACAGAACGCATTGTCTTACCAACTTTCTTCCAGAATCATTCTTCGGAAGCAGAACAAACAATGCATTCTCTAGACATAGCAATAGTTTTAAAGTTTTTATTTGCAAAGGATTAGAGAGTTACGTTCTTCAAGTAGGCTGTTCATTGCCTTCTTGGGCCATATACAAAGGGCCAGCATATTTCCAAACAAGGTTTGGCGAGCTGGGTCTCCTCTTGCATCACCCACTGCCATCAGACGAAAGGCGACCCCCCTTTCCAAACAGGCGTCAACAGCATTACAGGCAGGGGTGGCCCTGAAGCACATATGCAGAGCCGCCACGTGGAGCACTCTGCACACGTTCGCTAAACACTACTGCCTGGCTGAAGACATCAACAAAGAAACTGCAGTTGGACAGGCAGTGCTCCGCCATCTCTTTGCTTAAGGTAGGACTAGCCTCCCTTTCCCACCTTTCCCGGAGTATGCAACCGTTGTGTTGCTGTATGGTAAAGGTTTGATCAGAAATATGTTTTTTCTGTATTTATGCATATATGTATATGATGGTGGCATGTTTTAACTGCTTGGTATTCTATTCAAGCATCTGAATCTATGAAAGATCCAATGCTGGAGAAGTCTTAGTTACTTACCTGTAACTGTATTTCTCCAGCATTGGTATCTTTCATAGATTCACATGCTGTCACGATCCATGCCCCTGACCCCTCAGATATAACAGCCCCCTGGCAGCAGTGGGGCTAAAGCCCCTCACACTGGCCCCAAGGGCCTTAAAACTCCATCAGAAACATACATGGAGTCAGTCCTGGCGCCTGGGGCGCCAGGCTCTTTATCAGGAATAAAGCAATACCAGTTTTAGATCTTAATCCAACATGGAGGCCTATTACACAGCTCAGTTATTTAGAACCAAGCCTTGCAGTCTAGTGTTTTGGGTGTGGCTGGGCCTGGAACTACTTGGCCTGGTACTACTTTACCTGGGCTATTTAAACCACACCCAAACAGCAGAACATGCTTCGTGTTGTTCTGTACTCCTGCAGTGTAACGTTCACCGTGTCCAGCTCTTGCTCATCTGCTTCTCCGGCGGCCCGATCCTGAAGCCCTAGATCTGGATTCCATTAAAAACCTGGAAGAATAAGAACAGCATTAGCGAGCAAGATCGTGAAGTAACCGGTCTTGAATCCATCCTGCGCTTCGCTTACCTCGCCCATTTTCAGAGTTCGCCGCAACCTACAAAGGTAAAGAAACAAGGACAGCATTAATAACAATTCTTACCTGTGCAAGCAGGGAGTCCTGGCAGCACCCTGTGCTTCTCTTACCTCATCCATCTCCGGGTTTCACCACAACCTGCAAGGGAGAAGGAACAAGGTCAGCATTAACAAAGCACTTACCTGGGCAAGCAGCGCTTCGATCGCTCATCTCTCCGGAACATCACCGCAACCTGAACAAAGAAGGGAAGAGAACACAGGTTAGCAATTAACACCAATAAACAGCACAGCGCTCGATGCATCAATAACTCACTGTGGTCTTCGCCATTGTGGCCGCAACTCCGAGATCGCAACCATCCCTCTGAAAACAAAAAGAGGCATTGTTAGGGAACAGCATAGTGGAGCAAGACGCCAAGAAGACAGAGAAAACGGAGGGAAAGAAAGACACAGAATAAAGACGGAAAAGACATAACTCCTCTGGAAGACAGCAAGCAGAGTCGGAGTCACAGCCGGTCTGGACCTGAAATAAGGGCACACAGACCAGTGAAGCAACTAGGCCCACGGAACGCCCACACCAACCAGGTGCCTCTGCACAGAGACGCAGGACGGAGAGTTCAACGCACAAAAACTTAAGGTGCTACTCCACGTCTGGCACATAAGCAGAGAGGGGTCCGGGATAGTGCTTAGACCTCCATCCAGTATCGTGTGGTGCCCCCATGGATACCAGGTGAGCGTAACACATGCGCCCACCGCCCTCCCCTAAGAGGCTGCTCCTACGCTCAGCATCCATCATACTGTAGTCTCTATGGTTCAAAATCTGAAGATGGCTTCCGGGGGCAGAGCTTAAGCCCTGCCACCTCATTGGTTTGGGCCCTAACGGACCAAAGTGAGGTGGAGGGACTACAAAGTAGAATGGCTCATGGGCCATAATGGGCTATGTACATGCATTGCTATGTAGCAATAGTCTTGTCAGTTCTGTACAGGTGGACGCTAGTGCCACCTTAAGATCTTGGGCACTTGCTCCTGTTCGCGCGGGAGTGATGGTCGATGGGACGTAAGGAGGGGTAGAGCTGTGCTCATTGTTACCTGGTGTATTCCCCCCAGAAACATACAGGATTTGAATGCCCTTCTGCCGATTTGGTTAGTAATGGGTACATTCGTTTGGGCTCTGTCTTCCCTGTTTCTCGGTCCCACCCTTCTCCTCTCTCCACTGTCTGAGTTTCTGACCCTTTTTCCTTTTTATTTGTAGTCCGAGTTTCTTCGAACATTCGTCACAAATATAACGCTTTGGTTTTGTTTTGCAAATGTTTCCCCTTGCATTTAGCTGTTACGAATGTGGACAGGTGCTCTAACGTTCCCTTGTTGAAGGATCCACCCTCTGGCCAAGTGTGTGATAATCCCTCCCCTTTCATCTTTTACAAACTGCCCATGGTACTTTTTAATGCGCTCATTGTACAGGGGGAGCTGTTTGTAAATATGGGACAATGGCGTTTCTGACCCCATGGCTGGTTACTCTTGTTCCCTCTGGTACAAAACCTTCTTCAAGGCCCGTGCAGGGAGAAAGATATCTTTCCCTTCACTCACCCCTCCCTCCTTGGGTTTCTATCTCCTAGGTACAGAATACCTCGCTACCACCCAAATCTCATTGTGTTCTACACAATCACAATACATATTCACAGTCAACAAACGTTGTTAAAGGGACTGATGACATCACATGTGCAGTTGAAAAGTGCCTACAAGGGGTTGTGAGGGTCATGTTGGAAAATAAAGTGAGGAGTGATTGCGAGACATATTATGAACTACGTACTTCACTAAAGAATGTAATCCAATAAACAATTTTCCATTTCAGTGTTCTATCTAGTACAGCAACCTACACATACAGAAACATAGGCATTGCCAGCAGCATGCCCCATATGGGTACATTATTTATAATGTTGCAGTGTTGCATAGTAAAATGGTGAATACTTCCTTATCAGACTTTTGCATACTGTGCAAAATGTAATAACTAGCTAATATTGGATCACTTATTACACCATTCTACTGCTACAAACAATTCATACAAATCTGTGAGGGAATATAAAGTAACCCAAAGAGAAGCAGTATCATCAGAAACGGGTAATAACCTAAATGGTTATCTTGATGTACACAAATTATAGCTGTTTGAGGCCTGCTTCTTCCCCTATGTATACGCATCACAAGATGCGACTGAACCCTAAAGAAAGTAGTGTAAGAACATATGAGAAGGGAACTTCTGCAAATACAGTATCTTTTGAATTTACTGTTTCTGACTGTCAATGAAGAAAACCACCTGGCCTAGATAAGTCCGTGAACAAAAAAAGGAGGAGCCAGGTGTGTGATGTCATCAGTGATATCATCAATGATATTTGTGATGTCATCTTTGTTGTCCTTGTGGTGCACAGTGGTTGTACGAGTTATGTTTGTTTAACTTACCATAACTGGCGAATTTCTTTTTTTTTTTGTTTGACCTGTAACCATAACGTCCCTGTTGCGTTTGTCTATTGAATTGCATAGGTTTTTTCTAGTGGAACTTAACCATAACGTCCCTTAACGTTTTTTGTCAGTGAATTGTATATGTTTTTAGTAGGGCACTGTAACTAGAACGTTGCTTTAGCATAGTGTTTTCAGTAAAGGTGATAGTTTTTTTTAGTAGTGTTACTAACTTAACCATAACGTTCCTTGAATAATGTGTTTTGGCAGTCAATTGCATAGGTTTTTAATAGAGCACTGTAACCAGAATGTTGCTTTAGCTTAGTTTTTTCAGTGAAGGGGATAGGGTTTTGGTAGCGCAACTTAACCATAACGTCCCTTTTAACACCGTTTCTTTTCACTGGATTTAATAGGTTTTTAACAGGATACTCTTATTTTGTATAGATGTACTGTACAGCATACTGAAGCCGGTGGCACCATACTAATAGCCACAGTGGTTGCGAACAGTGCGTCTGTTTGCAGACATCGGGTGGCGTCCAACCTGCCGAGAAAGGGAGGGGTGGTCGTACAAAGTGGTGTCATGCAGCAAAGACAACAAACCTACTAAAAGCAGCAAGTGCGTGAATGGTAAGGGAAAATGCAGTAGGTGCACAAAGTCTGTACTTTGAAACAAACAGCACAAAGGCATCGGGTATGCTGCGTAATGGAATGCACCAACAAGAGAAGTAACGTCTGCTTTCAACAATCCTTACCGCACACATGCTGCACATGCCAGCAAAGGATGAAGAGGTAGAATTAGGGATGCCAACTACTAAGAGCAGAAAGTAAGTGCAACCTACTAAGTACACTAAAGTGTGTTCTAATTGCACAGGTCCTGTAGTGTACACTAGTAGGAAAGCATAATATTTTCTTTTTGTGCGCAGCAATGGCAACCACCCTAGAATGGCTGGTAGAGAATGTTCTGCATGAAAAAACGAATGGGGACGATAACCTCATTGGTAGGCACTGCAGTGTCAAAAAGGAAAGAATTACTGCAAGTGCAAGCACCATAGAAAGGCTGGAGGAGAATTTCCTGCATGACGAAATGTAGGGTACGTAGTGTGAAAAGTAAAACGATGACTATATATTGCTTCATGTATGCTAAAAAAAATGTTTTTCTTTAACTGAAAATACGGGAATACAAAGGAGTACACCAGAAGCGGCACCTCTTCACCAAGAACATACGGCCACAGAAACTGAAGGAAAAGCTGTAAATATGAAAGTAGACTGCCTGTATGCCAAAATGGATGAATTGCTAAAAATTTTGCCGCCTTGAATAATTTTGTACAAGAACATATGGGGAAAATAAAATACCACTGCCCCACCCGCACACTGCCCCATTTCCCAACCCCCATCCCTGCAAATGTCATGAGAGACGCTAGGATGAGACCTCAATCCCTTCCTCCCCTCACCACCAACTTGTAGAAATGCCAAAATCCCCAGTATATGTATCCGTTTCTGGTCCCCCTTCCCTTTCCGAATCGTGGCTATGAATGCGTGCAAATAAAGGTTGATATGTAAATTGTTACTTAATTTATGTGCCTTTTCCTTTGTTATAAGAAGCCCATTGTAACTCTGAAAGGCACAGCACTAATTGATTTGGCAACAGTACCACCAAAGAAATGGAAATCAGCTCATACTACATAAACTACCAAAAGCACAGACAAAAGGAGTAAAAAAAGACCAGTCATACCCAACTCCACACACAAAACAGTGCCTCTTCAAACACACCATGGACCCTTCCATCAAAGTACGCAGACACAGAAGGAACTGGTCCATTCAAATTTTCTACTACAACGATGTGTTAATTGCTATGCAAATGGCACAATAAATGTTCTATTCCAAATGCCAGCAATTGTGGGAAACATTTATTTAAATGGTGCAGACCAGTTGTGTTTACAAATGCTCGTCCTTCACAGAAATGCAGTAAGTAATCCTGACAACATTTACAGTGTCTCGGCTGTAAGGCAAGAATTGGACTACTGTGCTGGAATGGTGAAATTCACGTTAAACCGACAAGAAGATCCACAGAAATTTCTAATGTACTTACTTCAAATACTGGAAAGGAAAAACATACGCCTAGATGAAGTCTTTCACATTTCCTTTGTCAAAACATACATGCAGTCTCTGCAACCATCTCATTCAGGAGCAAGTCCCCAACAAATGCTTTGTGTATATACCAAGAGTCCATTCCATTTCAGCAACTGGTGCACAATGCAAACTATAGTATATTGTGTACATGGTGCAATTCTGATAATCGGTCGACGCTACATATACTCTCACATAGTCAATATATAATTGTAATGCTCTTAAGATACAATGCTGATGGAACCAAAAACAACTGCAAACGTACTGCCTTCACACATGGCCAGGTATCACTTGACAAGAAAACCTTCGCAAAAGTAGCCATAATCTACCACAGAGGCGACACAACCAGTGGAGGCCTCTATACCGCATACATCAGAAAGCAATGCTCATGCTGTAAATGCAATGATACTTCCATCATTCCAAAGCAGAGATTACCTGCAACTCTTGCAACTGCCTACTTATTATTCGTGACCCCAAAATGTAGTTATTGATGTACAAAACTGCTATAACTTACTCCCTAGCACCATCCAGTACCCTCGTAAAGGCACAAACAAAGAATTACCTTCCACACTGTTGCCCTAAAGCAAGTTAGCATACAGCACGTGTGTGTTGGATAATTTTATCCCCAATGAACCCAATGAGTACACTAAGACAAACAATAGGTGTACACAAATGACATTAGCACTGTTTTCCACATGATACTTAAAAAGGGAAAGTATTAAGTATGAGGGTTCAAAACTATCCTCAGTAACCTCTGAAACCACCAAGTACGCAAATGAGTCACCACCTCTAAGAATACGCATACAAATGCTATACATATGGAACTATCACTATGTAAACCCATAGTGGTACACCACCACTTGATTGATTGATATTTTATTTCTATCGCGCTCGTACACAAGTGTTTCATAGCGCGACAAGGCAAGGGAGGGGAACAGGGGAGAACAAAACAGCGATGTTACTAGGCCCAGTGACATTGAGAACACGCAAGTGCAAGGGATAGGGTACGGGGGAGAGGTGGAAAGTGCGAAGCAGAGGAGAAACAGATAAATAACAATAAATAATAAAGGCAACAAATGGTGGTAATGCAGCCAGCAATTTGCAAGTGCTAGGTTTAAGGCAGAAGACAGGGTAGGTCTGATAAGTGCAGGAAGAAAAGGGGGGGGCTGTATGGGTACAGATACAGACCCCAGTGCAAGGGGTGGCCCGGAGGCAGTGCGGGAGGGTGGCAGGATGAGCAGGTACCTGGGCCCAAAGGACAGAGGGTGGCCAGGTGCATGGTGCCAAGAGAGAACAGATCAGCAGGGGAGATGGGGAGCGAAGGCAGAAGAAAAGAGGAAGGTCTTGAGGTGCTTCCGGAACCGGAGATGTTTCTCCTCAAGTTTTAGAGTGTTCCAGAGGGAGGCCCCAGCCGAAGACAGAGATCTACCCCCAGCTTGTTTCTTAGAAAAACGACTGACCCTGAGGGAGTTGGAGGTAGAGGAGCGAAGAGCTCGAGAGGGGAGGTATTTGCGGAGGGATAGCTGAAGGTATTTTGGACCCAGGCCCCAGAAAGCCTTGTGAACAATGCAGAGGGTTTTGAATTTAATTCTTGCATCCACTGGGAGCCAGTGGATAGATTTCAGAGCTGGAGAGATATGATCCCAGGGCTTGAGGCCAAGGACAAGTTTCGCAGTCCTGTTCTCGATTAGTTGCAGAGGGCAGAGAATAGAGGCAGGTAGATTTAGAAAGAGGCTGTTACAATAGTCCAAGCTAGAGAGAACCAGAGCTTGGGATACCATGAGCTTCTGGGGGGAAGGAGAGGAAAGGCAGAGTACCTCTGAGGAGGTGCAATCGGAAATTTGACTTTTTAGAGACTTGAGAGATGTGGGCGGAGAAGGAAAGGGAGGAGTCAAAGATGACCCCAAGGTTCTTAGCCTCGCATGTGGGGGTAGGAGGAGGGCCAAGGGAGGCCGGCCAGAGAGTGAGGGGAAAGGATGGTGAAGGTGTGCCGATGAGGAAGATCTCTGTCTTGCTGGCATTCAGACAAAGATCATTGGTGGCACACCAGTCTTGAATGGCAGTTAGGCAATCAGAGATGAGAGAGGGAGAGGAGGTGGCAGAGGGCAGCCTGAAAATGAGTTGAGTGTTGTCAGCGTAGCACTGGAAATTTGAGCAGAAAATGGCAATGCAGTGGGCGAGCGTTGCCAGGTATTGGTTGAAAAGCCAGGGCGAGAGGTTAGACCCCTGGGGAACACCACAGGTAGAGAGGAAGATAGATGAAAGGAAGGACGCAAGTTGGACCTGGGAGTGTCGATCTGAGAGGAAAGGTCAGCCAGGCCAGAGCCTGATCAGAGATACCCAGGTTTTCACAGAGACAGTTGAGCAGGATGGTATGGTTGACCGTGTCAAAGGCAGAAGAGAGATCCAGGAGGATGAGCACAGAGGGAATGTTAGAGTCAAGGTTGGAGAGCAGATCTTCAGAATAGAATGAACACAGTAGCAACAGGAATTCACAAGCTTGTAAACCTGCCTTACAGGAATGGGACTCTGTAAACATTAGAATATGCTACCTGGTATGTAACTTAACCCAGAATACTACAATGTTATTTGCAGCATTACAACAACCCAACTCAACCTTCAACAACCAATGTGCTGCAAACATATCCTCTAACACTTCCAAAGTATGAGCAGTTACAGTATGTCAACAGGTAAGTAACTACCGTCACAATTCTGCCGTAGCACAGTACAATGCCACAATACTTGCAAAACTGTAACGCTTACCTCTGTTGCCCTGCAGGCGTGCCTGGTCCGGACTGTTCTGACGCGTTGCCCCCTCACTCTGGTTAATTGTGCACTGATGAATACCCCAGCCACTCTTTTCACTAAAGGTCTGCCGGTGGCTTAACCTCCAGAGGACCGTGAGGCCGGGAGGGACCTGGATGAACTTGGTGCCTCTGGAAAATGATATTCTGGAGGTCTAGATAACCTAAAGGTAAATGTATGTATTTAGTATTGGTTTCTATTACTTTCTCTCCCTCCTCCCGTGTCTCCCCTTCCCTAAGGTAGCTGGCGCATTGCAGCTTTTGCTCACCGTAATGAACTGAGGACTGAAGGCCAATGGTAGCTGGTAGGTATCCCACTCATGTTACTTCACTGGAGACTAGTGGTCAAGAACAGGTGCGACACACTGGATACGGATGATGAGCAGGTAAGTTCTGGTGAGGCCTTATTCTAGATCTTGGGCGCTTCTCAATGAGAAACATAGCTTGTATGTACAATGCCTTTGATGGTGCGTTGAATATTAAGTCTCTTTATTTCGTCACTTCTAGGCGAAACAGCAGCAAGCTGTCTGGACTCAGAGCGGAGTGAAGAAGCTGGAACTTGTATGAAAGTGAGTCCAACTTAAACCGGTACGGGAACTCGGAAGTACGTGGCATTTCAGTGTCTTACTATTGTCGTTTTCTGATTTCAGGTTCCCAGGAGCTGTGATTACTGTGGACTGCAGATGGAGGACCGGCGACACTGGGTTACCAGGATGGGACTCCAAGGTAAGCAACAAGACCAAACACGAAGCAGGAGCCCGCCGGGGCAAGTAGTTCTTCAATTCTCGGTGAGAATGCTGCAAATTTGCGTAGGTGCCGATCGCAAGTGCTAAATGAGAGGGAGCGGTAAGAGTAACTCTACTTTGTTAGGAAGCAGACAAAGCGCTACGTGCAGCGCGTGGTCCGGGGTGTGGTTTTATAGCTGCAGACCGTGCCCTGTCAGCACTAGACCACCAAGGATGTCAGATCCATGTATCTATCCGGTGCTATCTTTGGTTGCAGAGCAGCTTCGTCTTTGGCAGCCATGTTGGGATGGTTTGCTGCCTTGTTCCATATACGCCTCTGGCAGCCAGCCATCCCACAAGCCCATCGTCTCCCTACATAGTCATGGGAGAGATCCTACTGGCCCTGACCCATCTGCCTTCTACCCGCACTGGAATCGTGACCAAAACACCAGCAGCAACCAAACGCATAAAGAAACAGTGCTACAAAAAGGAAGCAGGTAAACATTTACAAAACACCAACTGGTATACAATGCCACCCATCCTACCAACATGTATAAAGCATTACATTTCCTCCTACTTCAAGAGCACACCTTAAAAATTGCTATAACCACTGCAAACGTTACTGTAAATCATTGTGCACCATAGCAGCAAAGACATTTTGCTCCAGCATGGATTTTCTTTTTTACCCCACAGACTCAATGATTTTGCAAACAAACACAGGAACTGCACACATTGCAAAGTACACTGGTTCACAGCATAGTACTTATGAAGTACTAGTTACAAAAGTCCACAAAGTAAATACATTTCTGATTTTTGTTAATCTGCTTAGAATCACATGCTGTGCATAGTCCGACATCCAGTGGTCTCTGCGGAGTATTGCATTTTGTTTTTCGTAGTCGAAAAGGGGACGTCGACAAGACGTGTCTGTAACACTATCCCTATAGTGACGTGCATTGTACCCACAATCACTCGCGCTTCGAGGTCCCTCAGATTGGTTTTTTCCGCCCAGATATTGGTCGCCTTTACGCAGAGCTCCTCGAGAGAAATTGCAAAGACATTTACTCGACCCTTTGGTCGTTATTTAAGAACATATACATTAGAACACACCTTTGACGTCGTAGTTGAGAAGCTGTTTCACTGCCGGGTAAGAACTTCGACGGCGGGGACTTCGGCGGAGGAGATCCTTCGGCGCTGCCGAACACGTGGCCTGGCCTCGCCGGCCTAAGACAGTAGGGAGAGTGGGGTCGTTGGGACATTTCTTGTTCTTTCTGAGAATGCCTTTCTCTTTACACTCCCTTTCCTTCGGGGCCGTTATCACGTTTAACTGTATCCTCAGCTATGGAGAGGACTTCCTTTAGATTTTGTCCGCGCTGCAAGGGCAAATTCACTTGGAAAGACCAGCACAAACGGTGTAACCGTTGCTTGCCCCTGCGGCCTGTAAGCTTCTTAAGCCTAAGACTTTAAAGGACCACAGGGTCAAAGGGTGGGCAGCCTACGCCATGTCTAGGTCTGATTCCTCACCCGCTGCCGCCGCGTGTGACGAGGATAGTGATAACCCGACCTCCGCTTCGGAGGTTGTAGACCTCTCTAGCGAGCGTTCCCGCTCCTCGTCGTCTGTCCCCGGCCCCGACAAGCTCGGCTCACGCCCTGCCTATGGGGATGAACACCCCTGCGACACTGACGAACACAGAAAAAACAAACATAAGCACACAACCCACGGCTCGTCTTCGTCGAAGACAGCCCTAGCGCCAACTGGGACGCTGGGCCAACCGGCGACCTCCACCGACCGTAAGGGTCGCAAGCCCTCCCCGCAACCAGCGACTGGGCTACCTATAGACAAGGGCGCTACTACGAAAACATCAGGCGACGTGCCACGTAAGAGCGGCATCGTCGCCGAAAAAGACTTGGCACCGCCCAGTACGACGCCAGACGAACCCTCGACGGAGAAACTAGTCGTCGAGAGCTTGGCGCGTATAGTTTCCAAGGACGGCCAGAAACGGACGGCGAGTGACACGCCGAAAACCGCTCGCAAGGCCAGGGAAGCGCCGAGGATGCCGGAAGGAAGGCAGGGACCGCTCCCCCCGTCGAAAGAAGGCCCTAGCCTGCGACAACGTTTCTCAGAAGACAAGGGCACCTTATCCTCGACGTTATGGGACAGACCTAGATGGATAGAGGCAGAGGGCCCTCCTTTTTCGCCTCCAGACCATTCTGGTTTACCATACTGGACTGTTGAGAGATTCCAGTCATGTATGGACAAGCTGGACAGATTCATGTCCACTCCTGAAAATAAAACACCTAAGAGACCAAGGGAGGCGCTCCAGGAAGACCCTAGGGCTAAATATCCTAGATTATTTAACCCCCTCCAAGAGGACATAAATACTTATGACCTCACTGAAGAAGACTGTCACTTCCAGGAATATGAGGAGTTCTTAAATAGTGAAGACCAACAAAACCTAGGAACTGAAGAAGGTTTTGAGGAAAACACTGACATGGGTGGGGGGGCGGGCAGTGCCTTCAAGGAAGACCCAGATGAAGGTGGCTCACAGCCCTGGCAGTCACCAACAGAGTCTACAGACCCTGACATCTTAAACCTTCCCTCTCCCCAGACCACACCGGTCAGGAATCCATCACCAATAGATGATCAACCCACCTTCATTGCGCTACTTCGAAAGGCAGCAGCACGTTTTGAGATTGAAACTGGCGAAATTACCCCTGATACTTATTTTGTGGAAAAGATCATTAAAGAAAAACCTCCCACTAGTCAAACCATTCCCCTCCTCAGTTAAGATACGAATTACTCCATCGCTGTCCAAACCTGCTCTGGTAAGAGGGGTCAATGCCAGAATTGAAAAATTGTTTACTCCCTCTGTCAGACCCATTATACATTAGGGGTCAATCAATTCCGGACTCCTTAGTGGTACCTACCACAAGGAAAAGAGCGGGGGTTCCGCTGTCAACCAGCGAAGTACCCCCAGAAAAGGAAGGAAAGAAGCTCTATGCCCTGGGTAAGAGAATTACAGCCTCGGCAGCTTTTTCAACCAGAATTGCCAATAATAATATACTACTGGCAAGTTATGCTGATGCCCAATGGGGAAAATTACGGCAAGACCTTGAGGAAGTTCCTGAGCCCTTAAGAACCTGCTTATTGGCCACAGTAACAGAAGGAACTCTGGTTAACCAGAGCATCATTAAAAACACACTTGATGCTGCAGAAACGGCTGGCCGTTCCTTAGTGCAGGGAATTCTTCTGAAGCGTCATGTCTGGCTCCGCAATTCCGGTTTTAAGCCAGAAACACAGGCGTCACTCAGTAACAAACCAACAGAGGAGTCTAACCTCTTTGGGAAGGCAGTGGACGACGCACTGGAGACCGCAAAGAAAGAGTTTGACACCCTCAAGACCTTAGACCAAATCTCAAGGCCTCCCAATAAGCGAGGATTTGGCAACAAACGCTTTTTTGAGGGCAACGCCAACAACAGTAGCAACAACAGCAGTACACTTCAGGCAACTGGTCCTCTACTCGGGGAACCAGTGGCCAGTACAAGCAAAGAGGACCGCGCCATGGCAAGGGCAGAGGTTGGTGCCCCACTCCCAGAGGTTCCCCGGCTACCAACACCAAATGACCCAAAGATTCGGGTCCCCTCCCATGCATCACCGGTCGGGGGCCGGTTAACATCTTTCCTACCAGCATGGGAGGGAATACCATCAGACCGATGGGTATGGTCAACTGTAGCCCACGGGTACTGTATAGAATGCAGTCGGTCCCCCAAGTACAGACCCCCAAGGGGACGACGCCTGTCATAGGAACACCTCGCCATTCTTCTTCAATAAGTGGAACTACTGCTACTAAACGGAGCAATAGAGGTCGTGCCTCTATCACAGGTAACGGAAGGTATTTATTCATTGTACTTCCTTGTACCCAAAAAGGACTTAACCATGCGCCCTGTACTAGATCTGCGCCCAGCGAACAAATTTGTCAAACCTCAAAATTTTCGCAGGGTGACCCTACAGGAAGTAATCCCCCTACTTTCGCAGGGAGATTACATGACAACACTGGACATGAAAGATGCATACTTTCATATTTTATTGTTGCCAGCGCACAGAAAATACCTCCGGTTCATGATAGAGGGCAAACACTACCAGTTCAGAGTGCTAACCTTTGGCATAGCGTCAGCGCCGAGGGTATTCAGGAAAGTACTGGCAGTGGCAGCGGCCCACCTGCGCAGGTTGTCCATCCCAGTATACCCTTACCTCGACGATTGGCTCATAACAGGGGATTCTTACGAAACATGCTTCTCAAATACCCAAAAGACTGTAGACCTTTTGTTCCAACTGGGCTTCTCCATCAACGAGAAGACCACCAGCCAGATCAAACAATTCCTAGGGGCTCTAATTCGAACAAAGGACGGCCTCGTCTTCCCCTCCAACGAGAGGGTCCAAAATATGCTGTTTCAGATCCCTCAATATGTGGCCGGTCGAGAGGTGACGGTGCGCAAAGCAATGCGGTTGCTAGGAATGATGGCGTCATGTATATATTTGTACCTCGCGCGCGACTGCGCATGCGCCCAATGCAAGAGTGGCTCAACAGTAGTGGTGTCAGGCCAGCGGACAATGGGACAATCTAGTGGTGGTCTTGCAGGCCTTGGTTCTCTCGCTACGGTGGTGGTCGAAGGAAAACCTTGTACACTCGCTGGTTCCACAGCCACTCGATTACAACTAGGATACTTTCTGCCTGATAGAGGCTGCGCCCCTTACGTGTGGCGAGCACTACTGAGAGAGTCACTTTCCGGTCGCAAATGAACCCAGCAGACCGACAGCGGCTACGAAGACGGCATTTGCCGTTTCTTGTTTCTATTTGACCTGTATGCCCGCCCTGCAGAGAAGACCTGAGTTCTCTCGTCTCATCTTCCCAAGGGAATCGGGTGAGTACAGGTTTACTTTTTCTTACTTTTTCTTTTATCACCACGTGCTGGATTAGCTCTATATTAATACCGCTGGTGCCACACAGCGAACATGGCGCTTTAATACGCCTCTTTTGGCCTTTGTGTTACTCCTATTGTAGAGACACATAGCTTAGACGAGTAACCAGCAATTGAACTGCGGCATGCTGTCTTTGACATGTGCTGACTTCAGTGCCCAGATAAGCTCATGATTTCAGGTACAGACCTATATTTTTTCACTTCTGCTATGTATTCCAAGTACATTTGTCACTATTTGGAACTCTGGATGCGGATTTCAGAGACACACCTATTTTATGTGGCATGCATTTGTGTTTCCCTCTAGATAAGTGAAGTGTGTACACACGTTACTGGGCCCTCTGGTTATCAATACCTTCCAGAATACAGATACTATTCAATCTGGTAACACTGCATGTGACTCCAGACCTTTGTTCTATCGCGCCATTTGAGGTAAAGATACCCCCTCGATACTGAGCACAAGATTCTAACTCAAGGGTGATTTCTCACCAGCGGGTGTCACAAAAATGTTCCCATATCTGACTCTACTCAGATCATTTGGCTTTAATATTCATATTTATTTATTATCTCGGCCTACTCTGACACACGATTGTTTCTTGCTTGATTCATTATTCACACATTGTAATATTTCCTCACGGTACTGGACTATGCACACTTATTGTATCTTGCTATGAACAACATTGTTTATTATTTGGCTCTTTACCCTGTGATGGGTTTGGGTGTTTTCTTTTTTCTGCCTTTTCTTTTCATGTCCGGCTTTTTCCCTTTACATTTATTATTTGAATAGAAACTGGCACGCCTCTAGTTCTTTAGCAGTCGTTTTTGGTTGGACTTTTAATCTTCCCAAAACTCTCTTTAGCGTTATTTTTTGTTCCACTTTCTTGCCCTCTCTGTTTCTGCTTGTTTTTATAGGGGCTATAATTCTTACACATCTGACTTTTGGTCCTGAGGAAGGCGTTTTCTGTCCAGATCTCTACGCCGAAACGTATTTCAACTACATCTGCCTGACCCTCTTTGGCTGACAGTGTTGACCACTGGACTTACATCAGCTAGGTCAGTTTGCATATACGTAGACCTGAGCAGTACTGTAAGAAGCAGTAGTCTAGTGTGAATGCATAAGTCAAGTTGACACTAGTCATCTATTCCTAAACCCCATAAGGAACAATAATTGGCTCTTGTTTTCCTTTGTCTGGGGTTTCTTGGCGAACACATATGTGGATTTCCAGAACCAAAATAGGGTGAAAACTAAGCAATGTCAAACCAAAATAGGGTGAAAACTAGGTAATGTCATAATATCCCTCTGCCATAGGAATAGAATTTATTCTCTGTGTTATTCATAGTTCTTGTCCAAATGAAAACTTTTTCTTATTGGTTTTTTTGTTTTTTTGTAAAAAATGTTTGTACGTTCTCTGTTTTACTTGTACTTAACTTTTATTGCTTTCTATGGTGCATGATTATTTCAAATGCTGACACTTTGATCGAAAGATTATATTCGAATTAATGTATCTTTTGAAAAACAATAATTTTTGTGTAAAATGTCACTGAGGTTCTTGCACCAAAAGTTGTTTTATGTTTTCTATTAAAATAATGAGAATTATAGCCAAGACTTTGGTCAATATTCAAGTGTTAAATTTATAGCAATGATCCTCTGAAAACAGCTATGATATGACCACATGCTAACCAGAGGTAAAATACATAGAGCCAGAGTTAATTAGGACACTCTTTGGAACTAGAAAGTAGTATGCCCAATTAAGAGTGATCCTTTAAGGGAACCTTGTGCTAGACCTGTCTACTAGTCTGTGGCATTTTCTTGTATGCTACAGTGTTGTACATTAGTTGTTTGCTTTTTGAGGTTAGAAAAAGTGAGGTGAGTATCGGTAATTGGTATACCGCATCACCTGTTTTTTACACCCCGTGGGGTCATTATTTGTTGAATCTTTTCCCCAGACCTCCACAGAGTAGGGGATTTACCCTTCAGTATATATATCTCTCCACTGGAATGACTTGAGCCTTGGATCTGGTACGGCGTCAATCTGTGGGCTTTCCGCTTACTACTAGTAAGCCCACTCGTATTCTTGGCTGGTCTCACTCCACTCGGGTGCGGCGTCTCTCGCCACGCGCTGCTCCTGCAAAATAAGACGCCTCCTGAGTCTCTTGGAGTTGCATTAAACCCCTGTCCGGCCCCTCCCCCGTAATCAGCCCCATGTGTTCTCAGCAACGGTTTTAACACACCTGATTCAGATTCCCCACCTCCTCCCTGCTCCGGCCACTGTGGGTTAACCCTGTACTTTGTGTGTGTTCGGGCGGTTTTAACATAAGGAAACCCGGTTCTCCCTTTCCTCTTTTTCCTTTCTTTACCCATCGGTGTGCCTCCCCCCTGATGCAGTATTTCGTGGGGCATTCTGGGATCTGTAGTCTCTTTTCATTGATGGCCAGCACTTGACGGGCCCCTTCCGCAACCCCCTCCTTTCTCCCAGTATCCAGGGCGGCTGCCACTGCTTCCACCTCACAGGACCAAACTGGGTTCATACCGGGACGCAGCACTGCTATGAACCTACGCCAGCTACAGCATGTTACAGCACAAACAGCCGACTCACAGTCACAATATGCAATAATCTCGCTAGACGCAGTAAAAGGGTTTGATTCACTGTACTGTAAATGGCTGCTCACAGTACTGAGAGAGTTTGGGTTCGGAGAACAGTTCATTCAATGGATAAAGATGCTATACACTGCATCAGTGGTGAGGGTCAAATCTGGGAGGTTGGTGTCAGCCTGGGATGTACAAAGAGGATCCAGCCAGGGGTTCCCGCTGTCACCCATGCTGTATGTGCTGGGGCTAGAACCAATAGCTATCTATCTGCGGAAGCAGTTCCCGGAAGCAGGCATATGGGTGTGAGGTGTTGGTCATCTAGTGTCGCTCTATGCAGATGATGATAATGGATGTGCTATTGTACCTGAGGGACCCACAACACAATGTACCAGTGATACTGCAGGTGCTAGACAACTATGCAAAGGTATCTGTAATCTGCTTAAGTAGAGAGAAATCCTGTATATTTCCCCTGGCGGGCCTGAGAGGGAAGGGGGGTGCACTAACTACCCGGGATGGGGCTCCAGTGGCAGCTGGAATAATTCAAAGTATTTGGGGGTGAACATAAGTCACACACCAGAGAAAATGCATGAGGGTAACACGGCAGCCGTGGTGAAGGGTCTCCGAAAATCCATGACATTCTGGTCCAAGTTACCGCTATCTTTGATGGGCAGGTAGCCATTACCAAAATGATAATCTTGCAAAGATTCTTGTACTACTTTAATAATGTCCACTACTATATCAAAGCCCCCTTTTTCCGCTTGCTGGAAGTACTGTTAAGGGAATTCCTATGGGGTGTAGCCCAACACAAACTAGCACTTGCAACACTTTGCTTACTCTATAAGGAGGGGGGGGGATCGCAATTTCCAGATCTGGAGAAATATTAATTGGCAGCACAGCAAAGGTTTGTAGCCAGATGGCTGTCAGATGAGGCAACCTTGGAAAGAGCACTGCTACAGCCGCTGGTGGCTCCAGCACACCTGAAAGAAATACTTTGGGTGCCACCGGGCTCCTTCGGGGATACTCCTATGATTGTGACACATGGGTGGCAGGTGTCGCGTAGAGCTATGACATTACTGAAGCTCAGGTGAGTTCCTACTCACCTGAGACTCCAATTGCTGCAGATGTCGGCAAGGACAGTATAGACTTGGCGGTCGTGAGACACTGGGAGAGATGGGTAATCTACTCCTGGGGTGATATGTACAAAGAGGGAGTTTTTAGGGAGTTTGAATCGTTGCTTGAGAAGGAAGAGCTGCCTATGGGGCACTTCTTGTGCTACCAGAGGGTATGGAACGTGGCAAGAGGGAGATGGAAGGAATGGACTGAGGTGCTGGCAACAAACCCCTTGTTGACCCTAATGCACAGTTTGAGTGAGTAGACCCAATCCCAGGGGAACAGTACTGAAAGAAACTTGGGAGGCGGACTTGGGAAAAGTCATAACACAAAGGGAGTGGGAGCGTATACTGTTACACACCCGGCAATTGTCTTGGTACTCTAGATTTATACTAATCCAGCTGAATGTTCTGCATCGCATTTATGACACTGCATGGTTATCTGAATTCAACAGCAACACGCAATCACTGTGTCCTTGGTGCGGAATGGGGGAAGCAGGACTGATAGACATATTCTGGGGATGCGTGCATATACAAAGGTTTTGGGCTCAAATAGAGCAGGCGTGCAGAAGGGCGTAAGATTGTACGATATGACTGGACTCCGAAAGAATGTCTGCTAGGTGCATACCCAAGAGATAACAAATTCAAACATGTGGTCAAATTCATGGATATGGCATGCATACTGGCCAAAAGATCTATAGCGATGGCTTGGAAATAAACTAAGGTCCCGCAATATATACGCTGGTACAAGGAATTTGAGTGATGGGCAGAAGCAGAGACCCGAGTGTGGGGCGGGGTGGTTACCAGAACAGAGTTGAATGCAAGTGTTGCTTAGGAAGCTTGGAAAACACTGGTCTGGGACATGCTTCATCCCTCAGACGACAAACCTCCATGAGTGCTCATGTGTTACTAAAATGCCAGCCAAAACATATTGTAAATAAAGAAAAATACACCATCAGTGTTGCCTCGGGTGCAGTCCCCCGCTAATAGACTGAGAATATCGAGTGAAGTACCCCCCAGCCATCTCTTTAAGAACGAGAGATTGGATAATGCATGTTGCCTGATAAGTGAAGTGTTTTGTTATTATGTTAACTGGTTGTTAATAACATGTGACTATGTATACATGTGAATGTACTGTGAAATGGGAAGCAACAGATAAATGTTTAACTGCTCAAAAATATACAAATGCCAATAAAAACATGTTCAAATAAAATGCTTGTGGTGTCTGTGTGGAGCACACGACCTCGACCTGTGAGAAGATTACTGGAAAAGCTCTGAAGGAGCGATGCGGGACATTGGCGGTACGTAGAATCCCCCAAAAATCCCCTTCGACTACTCTGTCGAAAAAACATGATTCCAACAAGGCGAGAGATGACTCTACTCGATGGAAGAAGACTAAAAGGTCCAGGTCACAGAGTGGCTCCCACCACTCGTCGTCGAGGAAATAGAAGAAACAGCATCATAAATCTCCTACTTCGTCTTCCTCGTCCGACTCCCCAGAGAGGACTATATCTTGCCCCACTAAGGCCTCTACTCCGGCTGAATGGGAATCATTCAGGCAGGAAATGCTAAAAGTTTTCGAGAGCTAGAAACTCTCAAAGCAAGTAGGCCATGCTCCTATCGTGCCTTCTGAAGCCGGCAAGGAAAGGGCCCGAGCCAAATCCTGCATGCTCTCGAGCCTGGGGCAAAGGCCAGATTCTCATCTAGAGCCGTCGAGGCTTCAACACAATGAAAAGTCATAGACGAATCCTTCGAGCCATCAAAGTCCGCCTCGGACAAGTCGACGTCATCAACGCTAGTGGCGCTGTTGACACCAACGAAGCCCGCCCAAGCAGCGGCATCTTCACCATCACCACTACTTCTACCGCCTCAAAACCTCTCCGAGGTCTTCACTCATGACAATCCAGTGGGATGCACACTGTTTCACTGTCTGAAAGAATGGCTGAGTATTACTTCTGATGCTGAGGCACTGCAAACCATAGCCCAGGGTTACATCCTTCCCTTAATTCAGAGACCTCAGAATCATCCACTGGAAAGCCGTTCGTTAAAGGTTTCAGATCCGTTTCTTGTGCTGGAAATTTTGACCCTGCTAGAGAAAGGTGCTATAGAGCTAGTACCACTAAAGGAAAGTAACAGAGGATAGTATTCTCCATTACTCCTACGTCCCGTCCCCTTTCCTCCATACTTATGGAACATTCTTCCGTCCTGTGGGACGGGACCGGAGCACTTTGTAAAGAATCGGAAAATCTTTGCAAAAATCATTTTTTTTCTTTCTCTCTTTCTACGCGGGGTACCGCACATGGCCGTAACCCCGCCCATCTCAGCTCCTCCCCGCACATAGCCCATCAGTCCTTTTCTCCGCTTGTTCGGGACTGGACGCACTTGCATCTGCTGAAGAATTTCTTCCTTTTTTCCTCCTCTCTGGCTCTCGCTAGTGATCGCGTAGTAGTCTGTCTATGCCATTTAAGCTAGACTTCCCGAATTGTTCCTCGTGTCAGTGGCGCATCGTGAGGGCGGATCCCCATTCTCTTTGTTTAGTGTGTTTTGGTCCCGATCACCGTTGGGACTCCTGTTTCTATTGTGATTCCCTTTCAGTCCGGACGCTTCAACGTTGATTGGAGCGGTGGGAGGAGGTGTTCCAACGTGCTCCCCCATTGCATTTTCTTACGTTCATCGAAGAAAAGAAGAAACGCCCGGTGAGTTCTTTACTTTTTAGGGCACCCCAGCCGGGGGGACTCCTTCCCGGGGTCTTCCCGGTCCAGGAGGAGCGTCGACCGCTCTGTCACTGGGGCTTGCCCTGAGGTGCCTTCTAGGCCTAAAAAGTGTACAGGAGTTTTCTCCAAGGGTCTCCGTAAGGGGCCTGTGGACACCGGAGTACACTCCGAGGCCCATCCTTTGGGGGCTGCTTGTAGACTTAGTTCTACTGAGTCGTGGGGTACCAGAGCTCGCTCTGAGCCCTCCTTATCGGCTTCCCTCAAAAGTACCAGTGTTCGCGCCGAGGCCTCGGCTGGGCTTGGTGATACCAAACGTTCGAGGCCCGCCGTGAAGAGGCTTCTACCGGACTCAGGTCTGAGGTCCCTCGTACAGAGGCTAAGGCAACCAACAGTTCTGAGAGGCCTGAGAAGGCCTTGTCGGTGAAGGTTGTTTCTCACTGTTCCCGCTCTTGTGGCAACGCCAGAACCGTTGAGGGGTCAAAGAGTGAGTTTTCGAACCACACTTCCTCGTTTACCAGCAGTGCCGAGGTCCTTCCTGTGAAGGCTAGTTTGGCTATTGGTATGTCGCAGAAACATCCCAGGCCGCATAGTACCGGCCCGGCCAAGGTTCCTTGTGTAAAGGCTAAAATGAAGACCCCTGATCCACCGGTTGGGGACCCCTGCCTCACTTCCACATGTGCCACAGTTCCCCTCAGGTGATGGCAAAATGGCGGCCGTTGCCCCCCATGACCACGGCGGCCATTTTGGGCGCTTCCCCTACAACTACGCCATCGGCCTCAGGTGTATGGATTGGTTCTGTTGGTGAACATAAGGTTCCTTGTGTGCATCCGTTTCGTCCAGTTTACGACTGGAACGCTCAGATGCCCCTTCCGCACAACATCTCGCTGCCTGTGGGTTCGGCACCCTTGATTTATGTGGACACCTCTGGGGATGGGCATGCTTGGCAACCCTCCCCTCTGCGTCCCTGGAATTATCCCCCTCAGGAGAGGCCTTCTCCGGCGGCTCCAAAGCTTTCTCCAGAGAGAGCTTTTTTTCGGCAAATTTCAGGTACTCCTGCGTACCGACCCAATATGAGAGTATTTCAAGAGTGTTTTTAGGGAGATATGCCCGCCTGCGCCACCGGCGCCACCCGCGCCTCTGGTGGTTCCGCCAGCGCCGCCTTTGCCTGCAGTGCCTCCCCCTAACATTCTGCCGTTGCCTCTGTTGTCCCCGGTGGACAAGACGGTGCCCGACGTGGTTCAGCAGGATCCTGACCTGGCAGATGAAGCGCAGGGCGATCAGGACAGCGAAGACCAGCCCCGCTCAATTAGAGCCTTTCATGACCGGGCGCTGGACACAATGTATCTATTGGATGTTCCAGTGCCCGAGGAACCCGCTCCGCAGGAGGGTGAGCTTTCAGGGGTGTTCACCTTGTCTCCTTCGGAGCGTACCGGCCTGTTCTTGCAGATGGACGTTTTGGCTGCGGTACGTAGAGTCTGGGAGAAACCACACTTTTGACTTTTTGTCAATAAGAAAATTGATGCGCGCTACAGGCTGCATTCTTCGGAAGAAGTGGCCCTAGCATCTTTTCCGCCCCCCTCCTCCACGGTGGTGGCTGCGGCCACTTTACAGTCTAGGCCTGCAGCATCTTCTTCGACGGCTACTCAAGTCCTGGGGAAAGAGGACAAGCTCTTCGACTCCCTTGGGAGGAAGATTTTCGCTAACTCGGCCCTGCAGCTATGGCAGGCCAATGCAGAACTGGCGTTAGCGGGGGCCAATATGAAGATGTGGAAAGGTCTGTCAGAGTTCGAGGAGTTCATTCCAATCTAGAAGCTGGAGGACTTTAAGGCGGGATTGTCGGATGCCAGGGTCTTGGCCCAGGATTTGCTGGAGGCCGCGGCTCATCACGTTGACACTTCGGCTGTGGGCCTTATGCTTGGGGTTGATACTTCACGGCAGGCTTGGTTGCATGCCACCAAGTTCTCAAAGGAGGTGCAGGACAAAGTGTTGGACCTGCCATTTGACGGTAGGGAGCTTTTTCATTCCTCAACGGATGTGAAGCTGACCAAAACGAAGGACAGCACCCAGACAGCCAAGTCCTTGTCCGTCCTGGTTAAAACCCCTTTTAGGACCCAGAGATGGTTGACACAAAGCCGGCCTTCTCTGGTTTCAGGGGGTTTCTAGATCAGAAATCCCGCAGAGTGGATACCCCTTCAGGGATTTCCCGCCAGAGGCAGCAACGGACTCGGTTTTTCTCCCGTTCCTCAGCCTCGTCCTCATGTTCAGGTGGTAACACCACCGAAAAACCTGCCAAATGAGGGTTTTCTGCGCTCGCACGAGACCCCAGTGGGAGGACGCATTGCGTCTCATTGGGAGGTGTGGCAGACCATCACCGAAGACTGGTGGGTCTTGTCAGTCGCTCGGGCGGGCTTCTGCTCACCTCTACTCCCTACCCCACCCTGCAATCCTCCTTTTCAGCAGTCGGGGTGGCCCTCCCTCAGAGCAGAGGTTCAGAAATTGCTGGACCTCAGACTAGTGGAACCCGTTCCCCTAGGGGAGCGAGGCAGGGCTTCTACTCCCGACTGTTTACAGTGCCCAAACCCAACCAGGCTGGCCTGCACACCATCCTAGACCTTTCCCAGTTCAATCTTTTCCTACCCCAGGAGAAATTCAAGATGATCACGGCCAGCCAGATACAGTCCTCTTTACAGATGGGCGATTGGCTCAGCGTGGTGGACCTTCAGGATGCGTACATGCATATACTGATCTGGAATCCACACAGGAGATACCTCAGTTTCTCGGTGGGAGAGGAGCATTTCCAGTTCCGAGTGCTTCCTTTTGGCCACAACTCGGCACTGCATGTCTTTACGAAGATGTCGGTAATCGCGTCCCACCTTCGTCTGCAGGGTATCAATGTGTATCTGTACTTAGATGATTGGCTCCTGCGCAGCTGTTGCTCCAGCTCTTGTTCTATCTCAGGCTGTGGGTGAACTGGTGGAAATTTTCCATGACGGTCTCTCGGGACTTGATTTTCCTGGGTTTTCGCTGGAGCACGATCGACTGCAGGGTTTACCTGACCGGGGACAGAATGGCGGATCTGTTGTCCAGTTGTCAGATGTTTACGCAGTTGGAAAGCATGTCGGCCTGCTGGTTCCAGAGGCTTCTGGGCCTCATGGCCTTGTGCATTTTGGCTCTACCTCTTGTTCGTCTCAAGATGAGGCGGACTCAGATGGCTCTTCGGAGTTCCTGGCGTCAGGCTGTGGATCCGGACTCCAAGTTGATTTTGATTCCGGCTTCTATGAGGACGGACCTGTAGTGGTGGTCGTCTCTCAGCAACCTATCAGTGGGTGTGGGTTTTCAGGACCCAACCCCGATGGTGACTGTCACGACGGACTCCTCCCTTCTGGGGTGGGGTGCGACGTTGGATCTTCTTCATTTCTCAGACCTTTGGTCGCCTCAGGACAAGTTACTTCATATAAATCATCTGGAGCGCCTGGCGATTTTCCTGGCGCTCAGAGCATTCATACAGGTCATTGCCAACAAAGTGGTCCGTATCTGCACGGACAATGTGGTCAGTGTATTACATCAACAAGCAAGGAGGCACCAAGTCTCCCCCCGCTTGTGGACCTGTCCATCCAGATTTGGGAGTGGCTGATTAGTCATGGTGTCTGGCTGGTAGCAGTCCACATCCCGGTCCAGCTGATCATTACGGCAGACGGCAGACGCCATCAGTCGTCGGACGATGGTCAGCTACGAATTGGAGCTGAAGGCGGAGATCCTCTTGTGGATTTTCCTGCGTTGGGGCATGCCGGAGGTGGACCTCTTCGCGACGTCGGCAAACAAGCTTCCACTGTATGTCTCTAGGAACGGCCTGGGAGTCTCCTCTCTGGGGGACGCTCTCGAGATTCTATGCTTTCCCGCCTCTTCCTCTAATTCATCGGACTATTTGCAAGCTCAAGAACACAGTGAACTGTTCGCTTCTGCTCATAGCCTTGTGGTGGCCGGCCAGGTTCTGCTTCTCGGAACTTCAACACCTGTTGGTGTGTCCACCGATCAGGCTACCAGTGACTCCCGATCTGCTTCACCAGGGCGATCAGCAGCTGTGGCACCCCTCCACACAATCGTTCAGCTTGGCGGCGTGGTGCCTGAGTTCAGGTCCTTAGAACATCTCAACCTGTCGCCTGATAACATGCGCATTATTCAGGCAGCCAGGAAATCCTCGACCAGGTCTCAGTACAAGAGCAAATGGCTTAGGTTCTGTCATTGGTGCTTAGACAAACAGCTGGACCGAAGGGCGGCTACAATTGACACTGTGCTGTCTTTCGTATCCCACCTTGCAGAGTCGGGTATTCACGTTTTGTCATGCAGACGTATATTTCGGCGGTATCCGCCTACCTATGCACTGACCAATGCTCTTATTGTCTGTCTAATCCAGTGATTAGGAGACATTTTGCAGGTTTGACGCGCCTTTATCCCCCAGTTCGCAAACCGCACCCGACGTGGGATCTGAACGTGGTCCTTACGGCGTTGTGCCATAAACCCTTCGAGCCAATGGCCACGGTGGACCTTAAGCACCTTTAATGGAAGGTGTCTTTTTTGGTTGCCGTTACTTCAGCGAGGCGCGTGAATGAGCTCCAGGCTTTGTCAGTGGAGCATTCCTTTTTGGTTTTCCACAAGGATAAGGTGGTCCTACGGACAAATCCTTCCTTCCTGCCGAAGGTGGTCTCTGATTTCCATCTGAATCAGTCAGTCTCCCTGCCGGTCTTCTTTCCGAACCCTGCTTCAGACGCGGAAAGGGTTCTGCATTGTTTGGATGTTAGAAGGGCTCATAAGTTCTATTTAGACAGAACATCGGAATTTAGGAGCTCTTCTCAACTATTGGTGACCTTTGGTAATCCACAAGGTAGGCAGGCTTCTAAGACGACCATCTCCAGATGGATTGCGGCTTGCATCGCAGAGTCTTACACTCTCCAAGGGTTGCAGCCTCCCAAAGGTATTCATGCACACCTGTTGCGGGGCAAGGCAGCTGCAGTTGCCTTTCAGAAGTATGTCCCCTGGAGACCAATGCAAAACCGGCTACATGGGCCTCTCAATCGGCTTTTTGTAAGCATTATTGTCTTGACCTGAGCTCCAGATCTGATGCTCAGTTTGGCCAGGCTGTGTTGAAGAACCTTTTTCAGTAAGGGGTTTCCAACCAACCGTAGTTCCTGTAAGGAGTGCTTGGGAATCTCCCATAAGTATGGAGGAAAGGGGACGGGACGTAGGAGTATAACCAGGTTACTCACTGTAGTGACCACCTTACTCCTAGTCCCCTTTCCTCCATACGCCTGTCCGCCGTCCCCTCTAATAAGGTTCCTCTCTTATTGCTTAAAGGTCTCTGACCTGGTGATAGAAAAGGACTGATGGGCGATGCACGGGGCAGAGCTGAGATGGGCGCTGTTATGGCTGCTTGTGGTAGGACAAAAAATGTTTGCAAAGATTTTTTGATGCTTTACCAAAGTGCTCTGGTCCCATCCCACAGGACGGAGGAATGTCCCATAAGTATGGAGGAAAGGGGACTATGGACTAGGAGTAAGGTGGTCACTACAGTGAGTAACCTGGTTAATTTCATGATCCTCAAGAAGGATGGAGGACTGAGACCCATCTTGAACTTGAGATAATTGAACAAGTTCCTCAGGAAGGACATGTTCAAGATGGTCACACTTTCTCAGATCCTTCAGGTCCTTCATCTCCAGGATTGGATGGTGTCATTGGACCTTGGGATGTTTATTTTCATGTGCTAATCCATATCAGCACAGAAAGTACCTGAGGTTCGCCGTTGGGGGTTCTCATTGTCAGTTTCAAGTTCTGCCGTTCGGGCTGACCTCCGACCCAAGGGTTTTCACCTAACTGATGACGGTGGTGGCAGCGAGTCTCAAGAGAATGGGGATTCACGTCTACCCCTACCTGGACGATTGGCTGATCAGGGTGTGTTCTCCCGAACAAGTCCTGGATCATCACAGCGTGACCTGCCACACACACTACAGTCTGGGCTTCTCCCTCGATTACAAGAAGTCCCACATGATACCATCTCAAAAGCTCCAGTTCATCAGGACTGTACTGGATACATCCTTGGTAAAGACCTCTCTACCCATGAAATTCTGTAGATGCTCACCAAATTTCAGAGTGCCCAGCGTCTCCCGGCCTTAGTTACTCTGTGTTTTCCTGGTGCCAAAGGCTCGTCTGAGAAAGAGATCCCATTAATGGGCTCTCAGGACACAATGTTCTCAATTCTCAGGCAGCTTGTCGGATCTACTTCAGGTTCCAAACAGGGTTGTGCAGGATCTCCTGTGGTAGGCCTGTGAGGACAACGTTCTAAGGGGAGAATCCTTTTGGCAACCATGGCCGGAGATAACAGTAGTTACGGACTCCTCACTCACGGGGATGGGGAGCCCACATCAACAATCTGACAATCAGCGGTTGTTCGTCTCCATCGGAGTCCAAACTGCACATCAATCTTTTGGAGCCGAGAGCAATCTGACTTGCACTGAAGGCTTTTCTGCCCTTTGTACGGGGAAAGAATGTTCTGACATGGACTGACAACAGAGTGGCCATGTACTACTTCAACAAGAGAGGTGGAGTAGGGTCACTACCACTGTGCAGAGAGGCAATGCAGCTCTGGTTCTGGGCAATTCAAGCAGGAAACTTCCTATCAGCAGTTTACCTAGCCAGAGAGGAGAACACAGCGGCAGACGCTCTGAGCAGGCCGAGCGCAGTCTCCCACGAGTGGGTACTAGCTCAGGTGGTTCTTCAAGAGATCTTCACCCTTTGTGGAACCCCTGAAGTGGATCTGTTCTCGACCAGTGCCAACTGGAAGTGCAAACTGTTCTGTTCCAGGGAATTTCCCCCAAGAGGCGCTCTAGGGGACGCTTTCCTAGTGAACGGGAGTTTCCACTTAGTGTTTCGGCCTGTTCCTGCCATTCCTCACGTGATCAGGAGGTTGAGACAGTTTGTGAAATCCATGATCCTAATAGCCTCAAATTTGTCCAGGATGCCCATCTGCCCTCCAATACGTCTTCCACAAAGATTGGACCTTCTCTCGTGAGAAGAGGGTTGGGTTCTCCATCCAGAGGTCAAGACACTCTGCCTTCGTGCATGGTTTCTGAGAGGCTGAGGTATAAGGATTGGGACATCCCAGATGACGTAATGGAGATTTTGCATTCAGCCAGAATGCCAGCAACAAAGTCTTTGTACCGCTGCCGTTGGAGTAAATTCTGCAATCGGTGCAGGGTTAAGAATGTGGGCCCTTTTCTATGCAAAACACCAGAGGTGTTATCTTTTCTGCTGTATTTGGCCAATCTGGGCTCCAGGTTGGGACTATTAATGGTTATTTGGCAGCGCTTTTCATCTTCAAGCGTTCGTCTGAGGAAACGTGATATTTTAAAATTCCTTTGGTGATAACATTTCTAAAGGGGCTCACTGATGTGTTACCTCCATCTCCTTTTCAGGTTCCGGTTTGGGGCCTTGATCTTGTTTTAAAGTTACTTATGTGTGCACCATTTGAACCACTCCATTCATGTCCCTTAAGATTACTAACATTCAAAACCATCCTGTTAGTAGCGTTAACATCAACCCGTAGGGTGAGTGAGTTGCAGGCACTATGTTCTAAACCACCATTTATGGTCTTTCATAAGGACAAGGTTGTCCTTGAAGTCAAACCTCTATTCCTACCTAAGATTATATAGGATTTTCATTTGTGACAAAATATAGTATCTACTTTTTACCCTCCACCTCATCCTGGCAAGGAAGAGGAGAGGCTACACAGACTCAACCCACAAAGGGCTCTGAGTTTCTACATTTCAAGCATGTCAAAGTTTTGTTTAGATGACCAACTATTGAGAGGATAAGCGTGTCATAGACTTGGACAGGCTGTAATTAAGCAAGCATTGTCCAGATGGATTACTTTGGCTATTACTGAATGTTATTGGCTGGCTGGGAAAGATCCCCCAGAAGGCTTGAGAGCCCATTAGACTGGAGGATGTCTACTTCTGCTCTGCAAAGAGGTGTTCCCATAAAAGACATTTGTTGGGCAGCCACTTGGTGTACCATTCACACTTTTACAAAGCATTACTGCCTTGATTCCACCTTAAGGATGGAGGCTTTGGGAAAGCAGTCCTTCGTTCGGTTCACAACAACCCTTGATGCCAAAAATCATACTCCCTTCGCCAAAACTAATACTGCTTTGGGAGTCTATCAAAAATTAGGAATACGTGGGAGGAATATCCAGTTGAAAGAAAGTTACCAGGGGTAAGTAATTTGTTCATCTAGGGCAAAGTTGGATGCCAGTATTCTGAAACTCATTCCCAACGCTCCCACAACTATTAAGACCTGACAAAACCTGAACGAGGTAAGGCATCACTTTAAGCAAGTCTATGCCCCATGAGTCGATCAGTAGGTAGGCAGGCAGACAACCTAGCAAGAACACACCATCTGGACCACAATTATGACAGTAGAAAGAACCATCCAACGTAAGAAAGAGTGTAAGAAACACTCAATACTCTATTGCCTGTACATTTATTTTTTTGTAGGACCTGGAGGTGAAACAGCTGGTATGTTATGGATGGACTGAAGGATTACAGTTCTCAATCAATTCAGAATTTCTCCCTGCTGATTTCTCTGAAAACCATCATCTCATTTACCCAGTCCACACCAAGCACTTGACCTTTATGTTTTACCCTATTTCTTGTTTTCTTTGTACTCCTACGTCCCTTCCCCTTTACTCCATACTTTTGGGACATTCCATCCTGTGGGACGGGACCGGAGCACTTTTTGTAAAAAAGCATAAAAATGAAAAATGTGTACTTCTCTTTTTACGCGGGGTATCCGCAAGTGGCGTTAACACCGCCCTCCTTAGCTCCTTCCTGCGCATCGCCCTTCAGTCCTTTTCTCCGCGCGGTCGGGGCTGGATGCACTAGCATCACCGGGAAGACATTTTTTTCTTTCTCGTTGTCCTTCACTCCTGCTCCGGTTCTGCGGTCGCATAGCCCTCCGTCTATGCCGGAGAGTCTGGGAATTGCCATGTGTTCCTCTTGCAAGCGTCGCTTCGCTAGGACGGATCCCCATTCTCTCTGCTTGGAAAGTCTGGGACCTGATCACCGTTGGGACTCGTGTTTCTTCTGCGATTCACTTTCGGTCCGTGTACTTAAACGTCATCTTCGTCGGTGGGAGGAGATCTTCCAGAAGGTTCCTCCATCGCATTTCCAGCTCTTCATTGACGGAAAGAAGAGACGCCCAGTAAGGTCTTTATTTTTCAGGTTACCCCGGCTGGGGGACTCCTTCCCGGGGTCCTCCAGTTCTGGGAGGGGCTTCAAAAGCTCTACTACCGGGGTTATCCCCGAGGTGCCTCGCAGGCCTAATAGGCGTACTGGGGTTTTCTCTGAGGGTTTCCACAAGGGGCCTGCCTGTACTGGATCACGATCCGAGGTTCACCGGTCAGGTGCTAATAGCCAGCATAGTCGTACTGAGGTGTTTGGTACCGGAGTTCGCTGCAAGTTCTCCTTGTTAGGAGCTTCCCGCACGTACACTGGTGTGCGCCCTGAGGCCTCTGTTGAGGCTTTCTGTACTGAACCATGGTTCAAGGCACCTCTCGGGGGAGCTATTAAGGCCGGACTCTGTTCCGAGGTTCCTCTTAACGAGGCTAAGGTGTGTACCAGCAGAACTGAGAGGTCTGTTAAGGTCTTGTCTGTGAGCTGGATTCCTCAACGTTCCCACGTTCGCTGTGTTACCTGTTCTGTTGAGGAGGTACTGGGAGAGGTCGTTAGATTTAACTCCTCTGATACCGGCTCAGCCGAGGTTCTCCCTCTGGAGGCTAATTCAAGGGACAGGATGTCAAGTAAACATCCAAGGCCCCATAGTACCGGCTCTGCCGAGGTTCCTTGTGTCAAGGCTAAAATTTCAGTCAAGTCCCTTGACCAGTCTGTGGAGTCAACTGCCTCATCACATGTGACGCAGTTCTCCTCAGATTTTCACAAAATGGCAGGCGTTCCCGCGTGGTCTATGGTGGCCATTTTGGATTCTTCCCTCACACCCACGCTATCGTCGGCGGGTGCTGGGAACCTTCTTTTCGGTGGACAACCTTTTCCACACGACAGTGTGAATCCGTTCCGCTGTTCCTATGACTGGCGTGCTCGGATGCCACTACCATGTTCAGTCTTGCTTCCTCCTACATCTGCCCCGTTGGTCTATGTAGACCCGGTTGATGGGGGCCCTCTTGGCAGCCTTCTTCACTGCGTTCATTGGGTTATGTTTCTCATGAGAGGCCTCTGCCCTCTCCAGCGCCTATGGTCTCGGCAGAGGATACCGTTTTTGGGAAATGTCATAGTCTAATGAACTCTACTGCCATTAGGGAGTACTTTAAGGGCCTCTTTAGCGAAATCTGTCCTCGGACTCCATTGCCTGCCCCGACAGTCCCTGTCGCCCCGGCGATAACACCTCCTCTGCCTCCTGGCCCTCCTCCGGCTCTTCTGCCTCTGCCTCCCTTGTCACCGGTGGACAAGTCTCCGGCAAAACGTGATGTCAATCTGACGCCTGTCACATTGCTGTCGGGGGCTCTGTATGCTCCAGACGACCTCTTTGCAGATCAGGATAGTGAAGATCAGCCCTGCTCTGTCAGAGCTTTTCATGACTGGGTACTGGACATGCCACTCCTGGACATACCAGTGCCTGAGGCACCCGGTCCGCAGGAAAGGGTTCTATCGGGGGCTCTAACCTTGTCTCCACAGGAGCGCACCGGCCTGTTCCTTCAGAAGGACGTCCTGGCTGAGGCCCGCAAGGTCTGGGATGAGCCCCACACCAGAGCTCATCCTGGCGGCAGCGAATATGAAACTGTGGAGAGATTTGGCTGACTTCAGGAGGTCATTCCTGTTGACTGGTTAGAAGACTTTAAAGGCGGCTTGTCACATGCCAGGGTGTTGGCGCAGGATATGCTGGAGACTGCTCCGCACCATGTCGACACCTCGGCTCGTGGCCGCATGCTGGGGGTGGACACCTCTCGTCAGGCTTGGCTTCATGCAGCAAAGTTTTCGAAGGAGGTCCAAGATAAAGTTCTGGACCTGCCTTTTGAGGGCTAAGAGTTGTTTCATTCTTCTGCCAAGTCTGTCTCTGCTCGTGAAGGCCCCACTCAAAGCTCAAAGATCTGGGTCCCTATTTCGATCCTCTTCAGGCTTCCGAAGGTTCCCGGACCGCAGGTCGTGCAGGACTGATCCTCCGCCGGGTAACTCCTGCCAGAGGCAGCAACGTGGCCTGTTTTTCTCTCGGTTGTCAGTCTCCTCTTCAGGGACAGGTAGTCTCTCTGCGGAAAAATTTTCAAAATGATATTTTTTAGCGCTCGCACGAGACTCTGGTGGGAGGACGAATCTCATCTCATCTCATCTGGAGGCGTGGCAAACCATCACTGACGACCGGTGGTTTTTGTCCATAGCTCGTGCAGGCTTCCGCTTGCACCTCCCTCTCCACCTCACCGTTCAATCCTCCCTTTCAGTTGTCAGGGTCACCCTCCCTCAGAGCCGAGGTCCAGAAGCTTCTAGATCCCAGGACGATAGAACCTGTTTCACTAGGGGAACGAGGGGAGGGCTTCTACTCTCGCCTGTTTACGGTGCCAAAACCCAACCAGGCTTGCCTGCGCACCATTCTAGACCTTTCCCAGTTCATCCTTTCTCATCCCCCAAGAGAAATTCAAGATGATTACGCTCTGCCAAAGAAAGTCCTCTCTTCAGAAGGGCGACTGGCTCAGCGTTGTGGACCTTCAGGATGCTTATATGCATATCCTGATCTGGATCCTGCATCTGAAATATCTGTGGTTCTCCCTGGGGGAGGAGTAATATCAGTTTCCAATGCTCCCTTTTGGTCTCAGCTCTGCGCTGCGTGTCTTCACAAAGATGTCAGTCATTGGGGCTCTTTTAAGGCTACCGGGTATTCATGTGTATCCATATTTGGACGACTGGCTTCTGCGCAGCCCCTGTCCAGTGAAAGCCTCGAGCAATCTTCAGTCTCTCCTTCAGCTCCTGTTCAGTCTTGGGCTGTCGATGAACTGGCGGAAATCCTCCATGGCGATCTCTCAGGACCTGATATTCCTGGGTTTCTGTCGGAACACGATCAACTGCAGGGTGTACTTGACAGTGGACAGAATGGCAGATCTGTTAACCACGTGTCAAGTCTTCATTCAGTCGGAGAGCATGTCCGCCTGGTGGTTCCAGAGGCTTCTGGGCCTCATGGCCTCGTGCGTGCTTGCCCTTCCTCTGGTGCGTATCAAGATGCGACCTATGCAGTTGGCTCTTCGGAGCTCCAGGCAGTGGACCCGGACACCAAAATGGTTCCGGTTCCACCCTGCATGATGACAGATCTCCTATGGTGGTCGTCTTCCAGCAATTTGTCGGTGGGGGTGCCTTTTCAGGAGCCCTCCCCTCAGGTGACCATTACGACGGACTCCTCCCTTATCGGGAGGGGCGCGACGATGGATCATATTCAGGTTTTCGACCTATGCTCACCGCAGGACAGACAATTTCACATAAATTATCTGGAGCTCCTGGTGATTTTCCTGGCGCTCAAAGCTTTCAAGTCGGATTGAGAACAAGGTGGTCCGCGTCCGTACGGACAATGCGGTATCCATGTTTTACATCAACAAGCAGGGGGGTACCAGGTCACCTCCCCTTGTAGATCTAACCATTCAGATTTGGGAATGGGCAATTCAGCACAGTGTTTGGCTGTTGACGGTATACATTGCGGGCCAGCTGAATGTAACGGCAGACTCGCTCAGCTGGCGAGCGGTGGTCAGCTACGAGTGGGAGCTGAACACTCAGATCCTCTCCAACCTTTTTCGCCATTGGGTTACTCCAGAAGTGGACCTCTTTGCGACGACATTGTACAGGAAACTTCCTCTTTATGCCTCCAGGAACGGGCTCGGAGCTTCTTCCCTGGGGGATGCTCTCGAGATTCCGTGGCACGATATGAGGGCCTACGCCTTCCTGTCTCTTCTATGCAAGCTCAGGAACACGTCGATTTGCACTCTCCTGTTCATAGCCCCATGGTGGTCAGCCAGATTCTGGTTTTCGGAGCTTCAGCATCTCTGTCTGCTCCCTGATCAGGCTTCTGCTGATTCCCAACCTGCTTCACCAGAGCGTTCAGCAGATGTGGCACCCCTCCCCACAATCATTCAGCTTGGCGGTCTGGTGCCTGAGTTCAAATCTTTAGAAAGATTCCATTTGTCCGCTGATAATATGCGTAACATCCAGGTGGCTAGAAAACCTCCGACCAGGTCTCAGTGTAAGAGCAAATGGTTCCGTTTCTGTCACTGGTGTTTAGCAAAAAAGCTGGACCCCAGCGAAGCTGCCATAGACACGGTGCTGTCCTTCATTTCTCATCTGGCAGCTTCGGGCATGCATGTCTTGTCTTGCAGGACTTATTTGTCGGCTATTGCCGCTTACCTGTCTTCGGACTCTTACTCTTTTTCTTTGACAAACCCTGTCATTAAAAGGCACTTTGCAGGTCTATTGCATCTATATCCACCTTTGCGTAACCCGCATCCTACGTGGGATCTGATTGTCGTTCTTACTGCTTTATGTCATAAACCCTTTGAGCCCATGGCTACGGTGGATTTGAAATTCCTTTAATGGAAAATGGCTTTTCTGATTGCAGTGACTTCGGCAAGGCGTGTAAGCGAGCTTCAAGCCTTGTCGGTAGAACATCCATTCCTCACTTTCACAAGGATAAGGTTGTCCTTCTGACCAATCCTTGTTTCATTCCAAAGGTGGTATCCGATTTTCATCTGAAACAGTCTATTTCCTTACAAGTTTTCTTCCCAGAACCGGCCTCAGAAGCGGAGACGGTTCTGCATAATTTGGATGTATGGCGAGATCTTAAGTTTTATTTGGTCAGAACATCTAATCTTCCCAGCTCTTGGTGACCTTCGGTGACCCGAAAGGAAAGCCGGCCTAGAAAGCAGCTGTCTCCCGATGGATTGCTTCCTGCATCTCTGAGGCGTATACCATTCAGGGCCTTCAGCCTCCGAAGGGAATTCATGCCCATCTTGTGCAGGGCAAGGCAGCTGCCATTGCCTTGCAAAAATGTTCCCTGGGAAGCATTGCCAAAGCAGCTACGTGGGCTTCCCCATCAGCTTTTGTGAAACATTACTGCTTAGACCTGAGCTCCAGGGCTGATGCTCAGTTTGGGCAAGCTGTTCTTTCAGTAAAGGAGTTCCATCCACCCGTTTTCCTGTAAGGAGTGCTTGGTAATCTCCCAAAAGTATGGAGGAAAGGGGACGGGACGTAGGAGTATAACAAAGTTACTCACCGTAGTGACCATCTTACTCTTAGTCCATAATCCTCTTTCCTCCATACGCCCGCTGTCCCCTCTAATAAGTATCCTCTATTATTGCTTAAATGGTCTCAGACCTGGCGATGGAAAAGGACTGAAGAGCGATGCGTGGGGCGGAGCGAAGGAGGGCGGGGTTAAGGCCGCGTGCAGTACCCCATGTAAAAAGAGAAGGATACATTTTTCAATTTGATGCTTTTTTACAAAAAGTGCTACGTCCCATCCCACAGGATGGAATGTCCCAAAAGTATGGAGGAAAGGGGACTATGGACTAGGAGTAAGATAGTGACTACAGTGAGTAACTTTATTTTCTGTTGATTCCTGTGCTGTGACTGTCTCGTGTTGATGTGTAATGATCAAACCTAAAATAGTGACCTATTTGTCTCTCGGATGTTTGGTGAATTGGATATCAACAATCCTTTTATAAAGCCAGTGGAAACATTATTATAAGATTCTGCAGTCCCCAGACCATATCATAATATAGTCTATGCAATTTGTCTATATTGATTTTGGAAAAGATCAGTTTGTTATGACTACGGGCAAATGCCTCTCATATGGCAGGCTCTTTAAATTAAAGAATACATTTTTCCAGCAGATTAAAGTCGTTGGGTTCAAGAGCAATACTCTTGCATAATGAAATCCATCGGTGTGTTGTGTTCAAGGGTGGTACTGAGGAGTTTTGGAAACTATTGATTTGCTTTAAAGGCTTGAATGTGGACTCGCAGCCAGATACAATTAGTCTTCGGTGGATTCTAAGCATCTTGCTGTAATTTCTGCAAATCATAAAATGAGGGAATGTCTAGGCACTATTGCTCATATACTTGTCTGATTCAGTTTTTGTTAGAGCTCAAGTACAGTAAGGTTACTTTAAGGCTAAGTTTATGTATTTTTGCTGCACAGCCTTTTTTGAATCGTATGTAATGTTTGATGCCATTCTACAAATAGAATACCTTTTTTTCATATAAATCTGTTCCCATGACAGTTATTTCTCCCCTCTTAACAGCTGATTTTATAACCATATCTGTTGTAGATGTTAAATTCTGTAAGGCCTGGATTTATTTCAAGATTCCTAAAAGGTCTACAAGGTTTCTCGTGTATGTACTGCTCTTTCAAGAGTTAAGCTCTCTACTGGTGTGATATGGTGTGTAGAAGTAACAAAACCGTAAGTTTGTACTGGTGTGGTGTGATATGGGGAGGAGGCGGGGGGAGTGCTGGTCAGAGGAATACGCTAGTGCTAAGGAGGGAAAGGAAGTGCGGAGCACGCACGTGCTGGGAGGGAGGAGGAGGGTGGGATTAGGGCCACTGGGCTAGGCGACCGCTAAGAGGAGGCCAGGTAGATGGGAGCCTGGGGAAGGCGGGGAGTGCAGGGGAAAGAAGGTCCACATGCTAATTGCAAGGAAGGGGCTGAATGGGCTCAAGGGGTGCAGGCCCACTGCAGGCTAGTGCAGGGGGAGGGATCCTGGAAGGGCAAGTGCAGGATAATAAGGGGGGCGTGTGGGGCCCGGCGAGACTGAAGAGCTGAGGTAGACTAGACGAGGAGCGACTGATGTCCTGTGTGACACAGAACCAGGTAGCCAGTCACATTCGTCAGATGGGATATTGGCAGGGGAGGGAAGGAAGAAGAGAAAAGGAGAGTCTTTAGAAGCTTCTGGAACTTAAGGAGAACCGTCTCAAGTTTGAGAGGGGCAGGGAGGCCATTCCAGAGTAATGCTTCTGTGGAAGAGATGTCTATCCCCCTCCCCCACTCTCTGCTTGGAAAAGCATCTGATGTTCAGAGAGTTGGAGCTAGATGACCGAAGGGCTCTAGCAGGGAGGTATTTAGGGAGAGACTTGAATGTAGCGGGGTAGCAAACCCCAGAAACCCATGTGAGTGATTCAGTGTCTTGAACTTGATCCTCGCAGCAACCAGGACCAGTGGAGTGATTTTAGGGCTGGAGAGATGCAGTCCCTGTGCTTGAGGCCAAGGAGAAGTCTTGCAGTCCTGTTCTGGATTAGTTGAAGGGGGCGACAGGAGGATTTAGGCAGGTTGAGCTTCTGGGGGAAGGCGAGGAAAGGGTGGATGGCTCTGAGGAGGTGAAGCTGGAAGGTGGGCCTTCTTGGCAAGGTCCGAGATTTAAGGAGAGAGGGGAGTCAAAGATTACACCAAGGTTTTTCACCACACGAGAGGGTGATGGATAGGGCCCATGGAGGGCGACCAGAGAGTAGGAGGGAAGGAGAAGGAGGGAGCTGGGGTCCCAATGAGAAGGATCTCAGCCTTACTGGCATTAAGGCAGAGCTTGTTAGCAGCACACCATGCCTGAATAGCACTCCGTCAGGAATGAAAGAAGAAGAAGAGGAGGCAGTGGAGGGTAGCTTGAAGGAGAGATGCATGTCGTTTGCATAACACTGGAAGTGAGGTTAGTAAGCAGAGATCAAATGGGCTGGAGGGGCAAGGTAGATGTTGAAGAGCCAGGGCGACAGGATAGAGCCCCGAGGGACGCCGCAGCTGGAGATTGTGATGTGCGAGAGGAAAAGGGCCCAGGTGAACCTAGGATGGATGCTCAGAGAGGAAGGAGGTCATCCAGTCCAGTCCAGTGCCAGGTCTGTGATGCCAAGGGTATCACAGAGCCAATTTACAAGGGTGGCATGATTGACCGTATCCACAATACCATAGCGGAGTCACTCAGCAGGGAACTCGGATCCAGCCACGAATGGGTGTTGACCCAGGAACAGATTCTCCTTCTCTTCTCCAGATAGGGGCTTCCAGAGATAGGTCTGTTCGCAGACATCAACCAACATGAAATGCCTGAGGTTTGCTAGCAGGTTTCCACAGTTTGCACAGAACTCCTTCTCTTTGGTCCCACAGGTTGGTGAAACAATTCTTCAAGGGACTGTTTAAAACTTTTCCCCTTGTCCGAGCTCCGGCTCCAGCTTGACAACTCAACGTGGTCCTTTCAAAGCTAATGGGCCCTCCTTTCGAGCCTCAGCACAGAGCCTCTTTGAAGTTTCTCTCCTGGAAAATGGCATTCCTAGTTGCTATTCTGCCAGACACGTAGGCAAACTCCAGGTCCTCTCCTTCACTTTTGATTAGTCTATGGTGGTCCTTCGCTTCTTGTCGAAGGTTTCTTCTTCATTCCACCTTAATGAAGCCTTGATTGTGCCTGTGTTTTTTGGCTCTCCATCCTCCCCTGCACAACAATCTTTGCATTCCCTAGAAGTAGCTAAGAGCCCTCACGTTCTGTGTGGCTCGCACTAAAGAATTCTGCAAGTCATCACAATTCTTAGTTGCTTTCGGACCTTACGGCAAGTGAACCGCCTTTTCATAGTCTTCCATTCACAGCACCCTCCGGCAGAGACACAGGGGTGTCATAGCGTGCCCCAAACATAGACTCCATACCCTGGGACTGACTACTGTCTCCCAGGGCATGTAAAGTCCCCATTGACTTTACTAGTCAATTTCTGTGAACTAAGCCAGTACAACCCATCTTACTATGGAGGTAATGGGAAGGGTTAATAGTTTTTCCCTTATGTTAATTTTCGAGAGGGTACCGTACAGTCGCTCTCTCAAAAGGTTCTGGCTGGTGGCAGTGGTTACTACCGTATATATTCGACGCAAATATTTTCCTATGGGATTTTCCCATTGTTCGAGGCTACCACATTTTCGGACAGCTTCTAACATACCGCCGGTGTATTTTAATATTAACTTTACTCCGGTAGGTTTTATTTGCCAGAACTTTAATATAACTTCTTTCTCGTGTCTTTCTCTAAACTCCTAACCCAGGTCGGGGATCCTTTGTTCGTCCTTTTGGCAGGCTTCTGCCAAGAAGCCCTCCTTTCGGCGCCACTGAGTCTGGGGTGGAACCATTGTGTGGGAGGGGGAGTAGGACCCCTGGACAGGGTTGCCTCAGCAACCCATGTCGCACTCTATCCTGATAGGCTGGAGGGCCTCCCACCAAGATGACCACTCCACTGTGTGAGTGACAGCTAGGCTGTATGAATGGGGATCTTTTTGCATAAAAGCAGGGTCCTGAGGACTGGAAGACCAAGACGTCGCCACTGGAACTAAGAAGCCGAAGAGGAGACAAGCCAAAGACATCTGCAGCGACTGAACCACCGGTGAAGCTCTGCTGCAGTGTCTCACCACTTTTCTCCACACGACGAGAGAAGATCTTCATCTGCAAGAGACTTCTTCCCTTGAGCTGGTGGGCCAACCAGTTTGCTAATCGCCTTCCCAGACCTGCCTTGGTCGAATCGCCAGTACCCTGTACTCGGAGACCAGATCCACCCGGACCGGGATTTAAAGGAGCGTACCTTTTATTCGTCGGGCAGCAACGCGGCTGGTTTCATCCCTGGGTAGTGCAGTAACTCAAACCTTCATCCACGACGAGAGCCTCTCTTCCTCTGCTGGATCCCCCAAACTGCAGGAACTACCAGGAACAACTGCCACCGCAGGAGCCACTTCTTCATTTATAAGGTACATTGTTCCGCCAGGCTGCCCTTTCTGCGTGGTAGTGCTAAAGGTGTTTTAAATCCTTGACCTACCTGTTGGGTTGGCCACCCCTCTCTCTTAACATTGTCTTTCACCTTCTACATCCACCTTTTCAAATTGTTAACCAAAGACTTGACTGCAGCTACAAGAAATATTTTGCTCCTGGGGCCTTGCCTTGTACCACTGACTCTGGCACAGGCTTATTGACTCTGGCTAAATTTGTTAGAACTGCCTTCTCTAGATTGCTTCTCAACTAGAACTGTGTTGGTGCACCTACTTCTTATAACCACCTTTTCCTTCCCACTTTTATAACCTGTGAAGTGCCATTTTGCTCGGTTTTCATTTCAGTATTGTTTATGCTAAAGTACTGCCTTGGCTAAATTTGTTCACAAACTTATGGGAAGTATTGCTAGGGTGTCTAAGAAGATATTTCTGTATAACTTGTGCTTTCCCTCCCTTGTGAGAAATTGTCAGAGTGCCATTTGTGTTTGGTTTTCACTGTGCCGTTTTGCTCAGTTTTCACTCTTGCTCAAACTTGTCTACAATTTAACTAGGGAGTTGTGTATACTTTCTTTGACTGAATTTAACTTGCTTAATTCTTGTGATAAATGTGTTCAACTAGAAGTGTGTAAAATAAATATATATATATATATATATATATATATATATATATATATATATATATTTATTTATTTTTTTTTTTTTTAATACAAAGCTTTGGTCAGTGTTTCCTTGTGCCATAGTACTGAAGGCCTATTGTGTAAACCCTGAATACTGCTCATTTCCCTCTTGAGATAAGTCTGACTGCTCAGCCACAGCTACCAACTAAATCTTTGTGGTACAGACTGATACCAAAGGGGATTTATTGCTCTCACCTGTAGTCCTAATCTTCTGTAGTGCTCCCTAAGGGAACTGCACAGGATTCTGCCTAACACGGAAACCCTCTTTTTGTGCCATTTGTACAAGGATGTGTTGGTCAGAACGGAGATATGCAAGTTGGTTAGAAAGGTGTTTCATTTATGTTAGGAGGGTTTTCAATGGCCATATGGTGGTCTGTTAGTTGGTATGCAGATCTTTCGTTGGAGTTAGAATTTTTAGCGTATTAGTGCAGGGAGAAGTCAGTGGAGATGTTGTTGAGCCATTGGAGAATCCACCCTGTGTCGCTGTGCCATCTTTCTGGTAGTGGTGCACAATAGGTAGGAGGGCAATTGTGAGAAGGTCCTGAGGTTCCAGGGAATGGGGTGGTGCTCCTAGCAGTGGGCAGTGCCTGGTCCTAAATCACATTGAAGAAAGATATGTGAAGGCAGCAGTGGCCACCAAGCAAACAGTGGAGTGTACTCTTGGTTTCCCGTTTCCTTTGCTCCATACACTGGAGCCTGTTGCAAATCAGCAATGGGATAGAATTTTTCATCACGCCCAGCCACGCATCCAGGCAGCATCCCCTCTGTGTGCCCCTCTCAAACATCAGTCACTTTCTCTGTGTTGGATGGGTAAGGACGAATGTCCCTCTAACAGCTCCTTTTTGCACTCAAATTTCGGGACTCCAATGAGCCTAATTAGAGTGGGACACCTAGGAATACAATCAGAGTGTGGCAAAATGACAGTGGGGCACATGGGAACATATGTTAGCGCGCAGAATCATAGAGGGACACTTGGAAGCAAAACTGTGGTGGGACAAAAATGAACAAATCGGTGGAATGGCTAGAAGCAGAATCGTAGTAGGACACCTTAGAACAGAGTACTGCAAGATAGAAGGGAAAACTATGAGCAGTTTAGTCTGGGGTACGACAATCAAGATGCCTCTTATAGCAAGGCGTAACATGACACCAAAAGGCATGATGAGCATAACAAAGCATTGTCATAGCACAGCCTCAAAAGGTAATTAACATGGTCTTACCACTGGCCTATAAAGATTGTTCCTATTTCACTTACTCACTTTGTCACGGCAAACATTTGCTTTCCCTCTCCTTCTCTCCCTCTGATCGAAACATTGTACACTGTGCAGAAAGAATATGACCGATGAGGAGTGCTGACTGCGAATTCAGTACCCTAAGCCAAGTGCCATGGGACAAATGAACATTTTGGTTTGGAAAAAGAGCTGCCTGGTATGTGAAACCCCCAGGCTGTAATTTCACCTTCCGTAGTATGATGGTTGGCAGACTGAGCTGCTTAAAACCTCACTATAACTTGCTCTGTGGGTTCTACTGGAACATTTGCCCATCTTGGACAAGAACAGTGATTATCAGACAATCTAGACAGTGCCCAGAAGCCCTTATTATTTCTCCCCCGAATCAACCTCAGTGTCCTAAACGGATCTCAACCTCCTCACATAACACAGCGACAAGCCAAAAAGGTATCTGCCCCTCAGCTGTTGTGGAGCATCTCCACAGCGTAGTTTTGCAAATTGTGTTCTTCACGACATAAATATAAAAAATGTAATTCTGATTCCTGTAACAAATTAAGCAGAATGCACCATTCCTTGACCTAAAGGGAGTACTAATGTGAAGGGAAGTACTGGTTTTGAAAAGAAAATCACCAGTATTGCACGATATGCACTATATTGGAATTCGGACTGCGACGATCACAAAACATGTGCAGACTACTGTCGTCTTTGTGATAACTCAGAGAGTGACCCATTTTTAAGATTCCGAATAGTATTTAATTGATCATGTTTGAAAATAGGGAATTGGGGCACTTTATGTCTCTCATGATAAACCTATAAGTTTGATCTGGTGGAGGAAATGCCTCAAGCACTCCAGACCATCTGAGACGAAATACATTGGCATTGTCTAGTGATGCGTGTGGGTGACTTGAAGAATCTGCATCTCACGCCTTACGTCAAGCTCCATATGCAGTACTGCCTGATGCTGGGAGAGCCCCCTTTTATTCTACGTAGACCTTTTCCAGGGTGCACATTAACATTTCCAGTGGTGCCTATGTAATGTCCTGTATAGCGTTGTGGATTGGTTTCTGGAAGTTTGTTTCCACGTCAGGTGCTGGAGCTTGATCTTGTAGAATGATATTTCTGTCGAAGTTTATGGTGGAGCCAGTGTCAAACAATGCTTCAATGGTGTCTCCACAATGTGTGATCCTTGGGAGCCATGTATTCTTCCTCCACCCTGTCAGTAGTCATTACCACGCTCCAGCTGTGGGAGATTCTTGATCCTCCACCTGCGACACCTGTTTGGGTTGCTTGGGCTTCTTGGCCTTTTTGCCATTGGGAATTACCTTGTTTACCAAATGCCCCAAACACCTTTTTGGAGGCTGAACAAAACCCCTCTTTTACCCCATGGTCAGCAGCCCCATATCTGAAACACTGCGGTTTCTTGCTGGGCCCAGCCGTCCTTACCTCAATCACTATACAGACTGCCTTATCCCTCCAAACTTTATTTTACCTCCAGAATCTTGGGAATCGGATGAGCACTTGAGCCGAATTATCAGGTGAACTCTCATGACTTGTTTAGAAAAGGATCAAATTTGCATTTTCTATTTTTTTTATTTAAAATGATTTAGTTTTACAATTAAACTTTTCATTTATATTTATCTGAATATGTCAGGTCTTGTACAGTCTCGAAAAACCATGTGACATCACATAATTCTAAATAGGTAGACACCTATTGGATTCACACTATGAAGTGATTCAAGATATCAGTCAAGTATTGGGCTATTGTGTATATCAATCTTCTGTCATTGCCTTTTAGAATCTTTTGCCATCTTGAGTCTCCTTCCTCCACTTGTGAGGATATCTTAAATAAGTCAACGAATTGCCTTCTCTTTTCGGTGAGAGCAGGGCATACCATTATCAGTTGTTTCAAGGATTCTTGATTGTTTTTGTCCATACAGAATCTGCAGAAGGCTTCAGCCTTTGGAATTTTCCAGATGGTAGCGAGCCGTTGTCTGGTCGGGACGATATTCAGGCGGATTTTCATAAAAATTGCGCGCACAGAATGGTCCGGAAACAGCATCAGATATTGTGGGAGTCTGATGTCAAAGGGGCATTGTAAGTTCATGGCATATTTTTGTTTGTCGTCTGTAGTTTTAGCCCAATCGTTTCGTTGGATTTTTTATCTTTGCCCGTTGTGGTCGACTGGTGAGCATTTCAATAGAAATGTCCTTGTTTTTCATTTGTTGAAGTATGGCAGTTTTCCAGGTTTCCAACACAAACTTGTTCATGGCAGATGGCGATTTACGCAGAACTTGGATTGCTGGAATAGGTTCTGAATTCATCAGCTTTCGTAGAAGGTCCATCTGCTTCCACAGGACAATTGAGGAGAACGATTGGATTGCCAATTCAAACCCGATTCTTACCATGGGGAAATTTTTAGGAAGTTTCAAAATGTTTCGCCAAAATGTTGCTTCAAGGGATTTCCAGTTAATCTGGACAGCTATGACCATCGCTTCACTCCCATAGGTGACAATCGGGATGACTTTTTGGCGATGGAACGTCACAATTGGTTCCAAAGAAAATGTGCAGTATTGTCTGTTTAGCATAGCTCCTTGTCTGGCTAGGCTTAGGATCTTGTCTAGGGAGGTCGTCCAAGCTGCCTCAGCTTTCTGTTGATTGAGTATCCCCAAGTACTTGAAGGTGGATACTATTTCTAAAGATTTGTTGTCCAAAGCGAAAGTCATGCGTCTAGATTGACCATTTGTTTTCCGTGGCTTGGTAAGTGTCATATGTTTGAATTGATTTCAGGCAAGAGAATACTAGCTGGGCATCGAGCAGAAGCCGTTGGAAGGTTTGTTGAAAGGTCCAGGTTCTGCGTAATTTTCGCCGTGACGGTTGCCTCTTGATGTGTTAGATTCTCTGATATCATAGGCATTGGGGGCTTAGAAGGAAGGAGGGGATGTGCCTTCATGAGTGTCGTCATTGTGGTCGATAGAAGGGTTTTTTCCGCTCTGTTGGCCGCTGCAATATCAAACAATCTCGTTTGCCATTGATGGGATAACTCAGCTTCTCTGTCCAGTCGTTTTTCTATTGTTGTGATGAAAGTTTCCAAATGTATCTGTTTGGTATGGATTAATGCCAAAAGGGTAGCTAGATCTTTAATGTTCTCGTTAGAAGTCTCATAAAGTTTGCAAAACGGGGCCATAGTTTGAATTGTGATGGCCATGAGTGTGTTTTGAATCTCAACCATACTGGTGGGGATCCTTTGATGATATTGGTTGTCCGATGTATCACATTGACAATTGTTGGTGGGGTTTAACTCGTTTTCTGGTAATGTCTTTCTCTGTTTATTCTCGTGCTCTGACGGCGTGGGGGGATGATATGCATTTTCCTCAGTCTCTGTGTTTCATGGCTAATTTTCCCCTCTCTGTATTCTCTTGTGTGATCTCACAGGTAGTTGAATCTTCGTCATGTTCTAATTTGAGCTGTTTCATGGCAGGGTCTGCGGGCTTAACTGTTGGCTGCATCTGCTCGTCTTCATTTGGTGAAAAATATTCAAGGGCGCCAGGTTGGGTTGGTGTAGATGTGTAGTCGGTAAGTTATTGCGTCGCTTGGACTCTGGGGGGTCCAAAGGCTTCTCTTCTTCTTTCAATGTTTGTCATGAGTGATTCGATTTCTGTGATGTCTATGGATAGTCGAGCCATTCTGAAATTAGTTTGCTTTGTTGTTTTTTGCTTTGAAAGTTGCTGCTGGCTTTTTGTAGAGTAAGATTTAAGCCATCTTAATTTTGCTTGTTTTGCTTTTTCTTTTTTTGACGATTCCAGATGGAAATTCTTATCAAGTCGGGGACTTTTCAGGTTTGTGGCTTTGACCGGTTTTTGCTTTATATTCCTGAGGGGAGTAGTTTCAACCTGTGGGACCTGAGACTTGTTATGATGGATGGATGGGTCTAGGGTCTGGAGCTAGATTTCCTCGTGCATTGATGTCTATTGTTAGTTTCTTTGGAGAGTCATTCGTTTCGTGAGAGCTCTCACGGGAGGTCTTCGGAGACTTGTGGCAAATTCCCAGAGGAGGGGTCTCAGACTCTTCAAAGGGGGTGTCATTATCCCAAGCGGCAATTGGTTGGTTCAGGGCAGGATTTTGAAGAGTCTTGGGTGGGTGGGGCGAGCGGGGGCTTACCAAGTGTGACAGGGTTGTGGCATCCATACCGGTGGAGGATAATTGGTCTCAATCATCTTTTCTAGGTTGAAGATTTTTCTGGGTCGATGTTTCTCAGGTGAAGGATACATTTTCGAGGGGAATAATTGCTTTAGGAATAAGGCAGTTGGAGGTTAGAGGCTTCGATTCTTGAGTTGATGACTGCCTTTTTAAGGTGGCTGATGGAGTAGCCAAGGTACTGAAATCGTCATTTATACAAGAGTGATCAGTGGGGGGGGGGGGATAGGATTTTCTTTTGAGTTCTCGCTTTTTCCAAGTGGCTTACAGAAGATTTGTGCTATGGATGGTTGCCGCAGGCAATCATGGGCAGAATGGAGTTTGGTTTGTTCGCATTTCTCCCGTTGTCTAGTTCTGGGCCCAGAATTTGTTGCAGGCGACGTTTCGGGTCCAGCAAAAGACCTACATGGCCGGGAGGTCATCTGGTCAAGCAATGTTCAGAGTCAAGGGGGGAGAAGTTCCTATGTTTATTTTATTTTGATTATTTTTTTTTTTTTTGGGACAAGTCGAAGTAGCTGTTGTGGCTAGGGAGTGTACAATATTAGCCAACCAACCAAATGAGCTCAGCAAAGTTAGTTATATGTAGTCTTCGAGTTGCACAGCTCGAGGAATTTCATTGAATGCAATCTTCAAATTGCACAGGGCGGACGATCGCTTCCCCCACAATCTCCTGTACTCAGAGATTCAATGTGCACTCGTGATTTAAATCCGACCTTAGAACCTTGCAAAGATCACGGAGAGCAAAGATCAGTAAATTGTGCAGCAGACAGGATCAAAGGCGCAATGCCCCCGTAGTCTCCTAGTCACGACGTGAGGCAACAAGATAGATTCTTAGTAATCAGAGACCAAACTTGGAAGTACCTGGTAATGGGTTTCTTTGGAGTCCCCACTCCGACGTGGCGCGGCACAGCGGGAACACTGAAACACACTTCGCACACAAAGGAGCCCTTTAACTGTACGGCTGTCTCCAACTGTATCAGTCTCTGCGCGCCTTCCTTTTCTAGCACCAACTTTGCATTGTTATTGCACGAAGCTCAGCAACATATTGTTCAGTTGTATCCCTTTTCAGTTGATACCCACTGTAAAATGTCTTTCGTGCGCTACGTTGATTTTAGGCACAAAATGTTTCTTCATTCGGGGCATTGCTTCATCACACATTGATATCCTCACCAGGCCCAGTGAGGATGGGTAGAAACGTATGGAACATTAGTTGTGTCCAAAGCACCTAACTTAGAGAGAGCCATTTGGAAGCACTGCTGCGGCTGTCTGCCAAAGATCACTTTTTGAAGGTGAAGTGCCACTAGGATCTTCTCATTTCAGCCTTTGCACTGATCGGAGAGATGCATTAGAGGTGGCCTCTCCCGTGCACCCAAGGTACCAATGTGATCAAAAGCTTTGGTTAGGAAAGTTTTTCTTTTTGCACCTTTCCCTCCATAGATTCCTAAGGACCTCCAGTCGTTTTGCTTTTTTTTTTTAACCCTGCCCTGGCTTTTGGAAGTTCATAAAGCTTTCTGCTACACTTCTTGTTAGGGAGAATTCTCTGTTAAGGCTAATTTCCCAAACCTAGTGAGTCCCCCAGCAGCTTTGCTGGATTTTTTTGGGGTTTATTTTTTTCTCCTGCTAAGAGTGAGACTCTTTTTCTCCCACTCTTAGGCACGATTTGAGAATGTCCTTCGACTGTGAATGTGTTTTATGGGCTATGGGGTCTTTTACTCCTTAGGGCTTCATGTGTTTTTCGTATGTGTGTTACACAGCACCCTCAGTGCAGTAATACAGGGGTGTCATAGTGACCCCCAAACATAGACTCCATACCCTGGGACTGACTACTGTCTCCCAGGGCATGTAAAGTCACCATTGGCTTTACTAGTCTCAAATTGTGAACAGAACCAGTACAAACCATCATATTGTGGAAGTACTGGTAGGGTAATTCGATTGCCCCTGGCTCTGTTTTCCAAGGGGGCACTGTCCAGTCTCCCCTTGTCGAGTTTCTGGCTGGTGGCAGTGGATACCACGTGAAATATTCCACCAGACTATTTCTTATGGGATTTTCCCATTGATTTTAAACGCACCACTTTTTGGTGAAATGTTAAAGATTCTGCCGGGTTATTTATTTAATATTAATTCCCCGGTTGGGTCTTTTTGCTAGGACTCTGTTTTAAATTGACGTTTGTGTTCGCCTCTGAAACTCTGACCCAAGTCGAGCCCTTTGTTCCACTTTTTGGCGGGCTTCTGCACAGAAGCCCTCCAAATGGTGCCACTCTATATGGTGTCTACAGGATGTTTGGGAGGGGGATTAGGCACCCTGGACTGAGTTGCCTCGGCAACTCAAGTTGCACTCTTGTGTGATTGGCCCAGTGGTGAGCCGCCCGGCTCACCACTTAGCATGGTTGAGTGACAGCTAGGCTGTTGAATGGGTTTTTTCTGCATAAAAGAAGGGCTTTGGGGACTGAAACTTCAGAAGTTGCCACAGGACCTAAAGAATCCGAAGAGGGGAGAAGCTGAGCCATCTACAACGACGACACCACCGGTGGAGCCCTGCTGTAAAGAGCTTGCCACTTCCCCAACGACAGAGGAGATCTTTTCCAGGAGAGTCTTCTTCCCTTTGAGCTGGTGGGACCAACCATTTCGCCTTTTTCGCTTTCCAGGACGTCTCGTGGTCGAATCGCCCGTGCCAAGCACCCCGGCGGCCGGATAGCCACACATCACCGCTGCTCGCGAATAAAAGGGTCATACCTTTTAATCGGGAACTCCGCGGCTGGTTTCATCCCTGGCAGTGCAACGACTTCCAGCTTTCTTCCTCGTTGAGATCATCTCTTCCTCTGGTCGAAGCCACGACTTGTACCCGCTGCCAGGAACAACTGCCCCACTGGAACGTTCTCACCATTTAAGGTACTGTGTCCCGCCTGGCCTCCCTTGCAACGGACTGTCCAAGGTGTCCCGTAAATCCTTGACTTTCCAACTGGGTTGGCCTCCAAACCTTCTAACTTTATCTTTCTGAACTGATCCAACCTCTTGTGACATTCTCTGCAAAGAATTGGAGTGCATTTTCACTGTGTGATCTTGGGCACATTCAGTCTTGCTCTCTCTAAGAGTGGGCCTGGCCTATGAACTTTGGCTCTACAGTAGACTCTGCCTTTCCTGCCTTGCTGGGGGTTCATAAGTGTTGGTACTGTGTTATTACCATGCTCTGTCTTTTCTCTCCCTTTTTAACGAATTATTGGCGTGCCATCTAAGGTTACGCGCTCACCTCTGTTTTGTTAATAAGTGGTGTGTTAATCTAGACTTGTCGAATAATTAACTAGGGAGGTGTATATACTTATAGTGACTGTGTTGGAACTTGCTTGATATATTAGTGTCAGTGTATTTCCATAAAGTGTGTTAAATAATTATATACTTTTCATACCCAAGCTCTGGTCAGTGTTTGCTTGTTCTACTGTATTGTTGGCCCTATTGTGTATGCTCTGTATACTGCCTAACTCTTCTTGAGAGAAGTCTGACTGCTCAGCCACAGCTACCAGGTAAATCTGGGTGATGCAGACTGCTACCAATTGGGTTTACTGCTGCTCCTGTAGTCTTAATCTTTTTGCAGTGTTCACCAAGGGAACAGCACAGGATTCTGCCTAACACTTCCTTTGCCCGTTTTGCTCATTCCTATGGAGAAACTGATTAGTCCCTAATATCAGTATTGGGAGACTATTCTTGGATTTTTCTAATTGCACACATCAACTAACAGTACAGTTAGGATACTTTGTATCCTTGTAACGTTTTATCTAATGACTTCTTGGTTTCTTTGGCAATGTGCCCAAGACAAGCTGCTTGTGTTTGTACCATTTTTGTTATGCATTTTTGCATTAACGTGATTGGCTACTAAAGTTAGCTAGCACCCTAAAATGGGTGAGCTACTAGATTTTCTTCATGCCTCCCCAAGTCGGGAAATGCTGTATATGGTAAAACCTTTCCTGGTGAAAGCTGCTGCTTTCGCAGGCAAATGGACCTTTGTATGTGGGAGAACCAGAGCAGAGGGGTGGGACTGTCTGATCCTAGACCACATCCTCTGGTGCCCAAAAGTCTATTGTTGGGTGAATGTGATGACAAATGGTTGTCTGCTGTTTGAACGTTACACATCCTTACCATTTGTGGGATTGGGCTAGCGCTCAGCCTGAATCTTGGATAAAAGGAGGGCTCCTGCAGATATTCGACGGTGTCCAGACATTTGGTCGACCTAAAACTGGTCGAATGACATTTGGTCGACGCAATTTGGTCGAAAACCAAATGGTCGAATTTATTTTTTAATTATATATTTATTTTTCGGGTTTTCGTTTTTTACAAAAATGGGTTTTTAGAAAAAAAAGGGGGTTGGGGGGGACCCCCCACCCCCCCCCAAAAAAAAAGGGGTGAAAATAAAAAAATAAAATATTCGACCATTTGGTTTTCGACCAAATTGGTTCGACCATTTGTCTGGTCGACCAATTTTTTTCGACCAAATGTCTGGTAACCATATTCGACTGATGATCGTTGGAACAAAGACTTCGATGAAGAAGAGCCGCCCATTGTCAACCCAAGGATGACTCCTGCAGCTGAGCAGCATCGACTCCACTGATTGGCACAGTGAAGCCCTGCTCCTCTGCCTTCTCGCAGAAGACCCTTGTTGGTGCTTTGACACTTTGACCAGTAGGAACAACTAGTCTTGAACCCTGGGTGAGGATCCATGCCTTGGAAGCCTTCAGAAGTGTCCATGGACCACTCAGTGGACAGACAAGCAGCCTTTTGGGTTACCTAGTGGCAGCCTTTGCCATTCTTTTCTCTATTTGGTGAAGGTCTTCAAGAAGTTTCATGGAACCGTCTGGTGAGAACCGCAACCATCTCCCAACACGATACGTGATTTCTGCACCTGCGACCCCTAGGCTTCCCTCACCTAAATGCAGTGTCACCTGCAAGAATCGGAGTCAGGGGGATAAGTGAACATATCTGTTTCTGTCCCCTATGTGTCCCATAGGGAAACATTGAGTGTAGAGCCCTTGTACTTAAAGAGCACTGCTCCCTCCACCTCCGAAGGATTGTTCCATTTTACTGTCCTGCGATTTTGCCTCTGTTGCTCCAGCAACATTTCAGCGACTGTTAGATTATCTGGTGGCGGCGGCTCACTATGAATTTTCCAGCGCATACGTGCCTATATAGTCATTCATAAGTGTTGGGAGCACATATGGCACCTTTACCCAGTCTTCCAAATCTTAAGAAGAGCTTGTTCAAGGGGATTGGGTCCACCGACGTATTCCATCTCTATAACCGTAATCACCAAAGCTGTGCTGCTTCGGAAAATCTTTCTGCGTCGATGACGCCAATACGCCGTCCTCGAGGGCCTTCATCGAGCCGACGTCTTCGAACCTGTTTCTTAATTGAATACTGTATGATGTTTTCGGCTTCTTCCAACCCGCGGTCCAGGTTTAAGAAGTGTCGGGTGTGCGGGTCGAAGATGTCGCTGACGGACACGCACGACGCTTGCCTCTGGTGCCTCGGAGAGGACCATGATACGGATGACTGTGTCGCCTGCCAATCGCTCACATCGAAGGCCTTGCAGGAGCGTAAGAAGAAGCTGTCTGTCGGTAAGGTGGCCAAGAACCGGAAGTCGCGTTCCTTGCGACGGATGATTCGAGGGGCGACTCTCTGCATCGTCGTCGTGAGGTCCCCCTCTGTCGCTCCGGGCGCGCGCTTTACAAGAAAGCTCAGTCGCCTTCCTGCGGATTACTCGTTGTGAGTCCGGGGGTTCTCGGTCTGGGAGTCGGTCCTGCCTTTCCTCTGCCTTTTCGAGGCACTCAAGGAAGCGCTGTCACAGGTCGCCTTCTCTGTCCTCGTCCGAGGACTCCACCCGTCGACAGGTTGCTTGTCCCAACAAGCATTCCACTCCTGAGGAATGGGATTCCTTCCGAAAGGAGATGTTGGCGATTTTCAATCGCAGGGCTCTGGTCCGTCCACGCCGTCTGAGGACACCGGCCATGGCCGTACCAGAGACACTGCTCGTCCGCCTTCGGGCTCGAAAGTCGTCGCAACCTCCTTCGTGGTCCTGGTCGGACAAGTATGGTCGCTCTAGGCATGCCCGTTCTAGGTCCCGGTCCTCGACACCCTCGAGACCGCGAGAACCTCTGAAGTCTTCGAAGAAGACATCTACGCCTGCGGCGCCGAGGTCGTCGACGGACTCTCTCGAGGCTCCGCCTCCGAGGAAGTCGTTGACTCCATCGGCGCCCAGGCTGTCGAGAGACACGCTCCGGGCTCCGCCCTCGAGGCCTGTGCCGAAGCCGTCGGCGCCGCGCTCGACTCAGATTCCGTCGACGCCCTTGACGCCTTTCGAGGCGGCTTTGTCAGAGGTTCCCCGTGGTACAGTGGAACCCCCCAGAAAGGCTCTGGCCAAGACTAAACATGTCTTTGTTCCTTTTTCTGTACCCTCCTTCCGGCCTCTGGATTATATTTCTTAGGTGGATGAGGGGTCTGAGGAGGGTGAGGTTCCTGCAGAGGTTCCTGATGACCTCCTTTCTGGTCATAGCCAACTTGAGGACCTGCGTCAGTTGTTGCATGATGCCAGTGGTCTAAACACCTCTCCGGAGGTGGAGTTTGGTAGGCCTGAGCCTGGCACGCATGCCGAGTCCTCATATCGGCGCCTGATGTCAAGTGTCACGGATTACCTGGGGGGGATCTGCTCTCCCTGGGGATTTTCAGCAGGATGACCTGACTGATATCCTCAACCAAGGTCCACCAACCGACCCGGTGCTGCCATTCCATATGGCCTTGCAGAGAAGGGTGGCTGCGGCTTGGACTTCTCCGGAGAGTCTCCCGGCAGTGAGCAAGTCCTTGCCGAAGAAATATCTGCCAGCCAGTGGCAACCCCTGCTACTTGACCACGCACCCTCCTCCGGAGAGTTTGGTGGTGCAGGCGGCTACAGCCCCCGCAAAGTAGGCGTCATACCCTACCATCCCTCCTGATAGGGACGACAAACGTTTTGACGGCTGGGCGAAGATGTTTTCTTCTGGAGGTATGGCGCTTCTGGCTGCCGACTTCGTTTGTGCCTTGTCTTGTTTCACGCACACTCTGTGGAACTGTATCTCCTTAGCAGCTGATCATATTCCCGAAGGGGAGGAACGGGATGGTTTTCTTGCGATTGTGCAGGTTGGCAAGGATGCCATGTGTGAGTCCGTTCAGTCGGGTCTGGACATGGTTGATTGCGTCAGCTGGTCCATGGCGGCGAGCACCGTAATACTCAAGTTTGCGTGGTTGCGGAAGTCGGGGTTTGCTCCTGATGTGCAAGCCTGGCTCCTCAACATGCCCTTTGACGGTGAACATCTTTTTGGTAGCAAGGCTGACGAGGGCCATGAGAGGTTGCAGACCTCCAAAGCTGCAGCGACGTCGTTGAGGGCTGCAGTTCGCCAACCTCCGCCTTTTCGTCCTAGGGGACAGCAATGGAGGGGAGGTTCCTTTTGATATTACTCATCCTTTAGTAAATCTAGAGGAGCTGCAAATCAAAGGGGCCACCGTAGGAGTACCAGAGGTGGAAAACAGGGTACTCTAGGTGCCAAGGCCGCTTGGGCAGTTGCCTCTTTGCCCTCAGGCACTGCCGCTTCAGCTCAGTCATGAGGCCAGGTCCGAGTGTTCGCCGTTTGGGGGAAGGCTGGCGCAGCATCTTGTAGAGTGGCGTACCATTACTTCAGATGTATGGGTTCTTAAGATCATAGCCCACGGCTACTGTCTTCCTTTCTGGCAGAGGGCTCACGACAATCCATCAGGGAATCTCTCTTTGACTAGTCCAGATCTGCTCCTTGCGCAGGATATTCAATCCCGCCATAGAACTTGTGCCTGTAGCGGAGAGGAACAAGGGATGGTATTCCCCTTATTTTTTGATTTCGAAGAAAGACCGGGGATTGAAACCCATCATGGACTTGCGCGGTTTGAACAAACTCCTCAGGAAGGACAAGTTCAAGATGGTTACTCTTTCTCAAGTCCTAAAGGCCCTTCAACTTCAGGACTGGTTGGTGTCTCTCGACCTCAAGGACGCTTCTTTTCATGTGCCGATCCATCCAAAGCACAAGAAATACCTGAGGTTCGCGGTTGGCGACTCACACTTTCAGTTTCGGGTCCTGCCGTTCGGATTGACCTCGGCCCCGAGGGTCTTCACCAAGCTCATGGTGGTGGCAGCGTATCTTAGGAAAAGGGGGGATTCATGTTAACCCCTACCTGTACGATTGGTTGATCAGGGCGCGTTCACCCGAGCAGGTCCTGCATCATCTGTCCGTCACCTGCCACTCCCTTCACAAGCTGGGCTTCTTCTTCAACTTAAAGAAATCCCACTTGACGCCAACACGGCGGCTCCAGTACATCGGAGCAGTGCTCGACACATCCCTGGGGCAGTGTTTCCCTCCCCAGGTGATGGCTCTTCACATTCAGCAGATGGTGCACAAGTTTCAACTTGCCCAGACGCTCCCGGCCTTCGAGTTCTTGAGGTTGCTCGGCCTCATGGCATCCTGCATTCTTCTGGTGCCAGAGGCCAGGTTGCGGATGAGATCTCTGCAATGGGCCCTCATGCTCCAGTGGTCAGTCCTCTGGCAGGATGTCGGACCCCGTTCAGGTTCTGCCCTCGGTTTCCACCTTCTGTGGTGGGCCATCTAAGGCAATCTGATGAGGGGGGCTCTATTTTGTCTGCCCTTGCCGGAGGTGACGATCGTGACGGACGCATCCCTCGCAGGATGGGGAGCTCATGCCAACGAGTTGACAGTCAGCGGTCGTTGGTCTCCGTCGGAGTCCAGACTCCCTGTCAAACTATAGGGGCTGCGGGCCGTCAGGCTTGCCCTGAAGGCTTTTCTGCCGACTGTACGAGGGAAGAATGTCCTGATTCTGACAGACAACACAGTGGCCATGCACTACCTCAACAAAAAGGGGGAGCCAGGATCACTTCCTCTGTGCAGGGAGGCGATGCAGCTCGGGTCCTGGGCCATCCAGCAGGAAGTTTCGATATCGGCAGTTCATCTGGCCGGAGACGAAAACGAGACGGCGGACGCTCTGAGCAGGCAGAGCGCAATCTCTCGCGTGGGAGCTGGCTCAGGAGATTCTCCTGGAGATCTTCGCCCTTTGGGGGACCCCTCAAGTGGATCTCTTCACCTCCAGTGTCAACCAGAAATGTGAAAGGTTCTGCTCCTGGGAATTTCCTCCAAAAGGAGCCTTGGGAGACGCGTTCGTGGTGGAGTGGTCCTTCCCACTGCTGTACGCATTTCCTCTAGTCCCCGTTATCCCGCAAGTGCTGCGGAGGCTACGGAGGTTCGGTTCCCGGATGATCCTCATTGCTCCAGCATGGGCCCGGAGGACGTGGTACTTGGACCTTCTCGACTTGTCCATCTGCCCTCCACGTCGTCTTCCCTACCGAGACAATCTGCTCTCACGGGAGGAGGGTCAGGTTCTCCATCCAGAGGTCAGGTCCCTCAACCTTCACGCTTGGCTTCTGAAAGGTTGAGGTACAAGGATTTGGACCTGCCTGAAGACGTGATGGAGGTGTTGCTTTCGGCCAGACGGCCGGCGACTAAGTCCCTGTACCGTTGCCGTTGGAGAAAGTTCTGCGACTGGTGCATGGTTCAGAATGTGGATCCTTTTTCATGTGACATTCCTGTGGTTGTCTTTTTTTCTTTCGTTGGATCACAGGGGCCTGCAAGTGGGTACTGTTAAAGGTTACCTGGTGGGGCTGTCTATATTTAAGCGCTCGTCTGAGGAGTGTTCCTATTTCAAAATTCCTTTAATTTCTCAGTTTCTCAAAGGACTCGCTAATGTGTTTCCGCCGTCACCTTTCCAGGTGCCTGTTTGATGTTTGAACCTTGTTCTGAAATTCCTTATGGGTGCTCCGTTTGAGCCTTTACATTCTTGTCCTTTGAGGCTGTTGACCCTTAAAACTGTGTTTTTAGTTGCGTTTATTTCTGCTCTCAGAGTGAGTGAGTTGCAGGCACTTTCAGTTAAGCCACCCTTCACTGTGTTTCATAAGGACAGGGTTGTCCTTAGAGTTCGTCCTTCCTTTCTTCCGAAGGTGGTGTCGGAATTTCATTTAAGCCCGAAGGTTGTTCTTCTGGCATTTTATCCTCCTCCACATCCTGGTAAGGTGGAGGAGAGGCTCCATAGGTTGGATCCAGGGGAGCTTTAAGTTTCTACATTTCACGCATGTCCTGGGTCAGAGTGGACAATCCGCTCTTTATTGGTTACGCTGGTGGCGTTTGGGACAAGCTGTGACTAAGCAGACTTTGTCCAGATGGATTATATTGGCAATTTCTGAATGTTACCGGCTGGCGGGTAAGGACCCTCCGGTAGGCCTACGGGCCCATTGTACTAGGGGTATGGCTGCCTCTACTGCCCTGCAGAGGGGTGTTCCTATTCGTAACATCTGTGAAGCAGCCACATGGGCTTCGGTCCATACCTTTGTATAACACTACTCCCTAGATTCTATCCATGGGCAGGATCTGGCCTTTGGCAAGGCGGTCCTTTACTCTGCAATTTGATTGGGCATTCTAAATTTCTATATTCTAAGTTCTTTTTCCCTCCTCCATACGCTGGTACTGCTTTGGGAGTCTGTCATGGATATGGAATACGTCGGAGGACCCTATCCCCTCGAAGAACAAGTTACTCTCTTACCTGGTAACTTTCTTTCGATGGGATGGTCCGACGACTTATTCCATATCGCTCCCTCCCTTCCCCGGTACAGAATTTCTTATGCGATTGCAGCTTACGTTTCCACAAGGCTTTCTGCAGTCATACTGGCAGTGGTTTGGTGCCACACGTTCTGGGGGAAAAACTACAACTGAGGCTACGGGCGTCGTGCGTCCTACTTATAACATCCGGGGACGTCGGCTCGATGGACGCCCTCGAGGACGGCGTATCGACGTAGGACGCAGACGCCGAAAGATATTCCGAAGATGCACAGCTGTGGTGATTACTGTCATAGATACGGAAAACATCGTCGGACCATTCCATCGAAAGAACGTTACCAGGTAAGAGAGTAACTTGTTCTTTTACAGCCAATCCCAGCAAATGTAAATTTATGTGGTAATTCCATAAAAATCTGTGATTGAAGTCTCTTCCATTGCCAACCACAAAGAAAGTATATTTTGTTCTCAAGACTAGTAGGTCATTACTGCAGATTGGTGTAATTATTTCTGCAAAAGCTGACCTACTTGTCTATCCCTAATAAACTGGTCTGGGAAGAGATCGAGAAAACCATCTCTGCATTCTTGAAATGCACAATGCTCCTTTATTGATCATTCCAAATGTAGGAAAATAATTCTCCAAACTGATGCTTCTAATAATGGTTCAGGCCCAGTGCTTTCTCATGAAAATCAAGGAGTGGAACAGCCTGCCTTCTACATTAGTAGAAAGCTATTTCACAGGGAGTTTAACCATTTGGTAATTAAGCCTCCACTAGTATGTGTGGTCCGTAGTTTCCCCATGTGCGATGGACAGCAAGGCAAAACCAGGAGAGGGAAAGTAGAGCAAAGACAATGTGGCAACCTGACCTCTGGATTTGAGATCTGATCCTGCCAAGCCAGTCCCAAGGATATACCCGTAGAAGAAATGCAGAGATTGAGTAATACAGAGTGATATAGGCACATAAGCAGACAGAGTAGAGCTCTATGGAGCCATGCCTTGAACATTTTGAGCAGTGCAGAGCTGGCAGCAAGGCAGGACTTCCGTCTGGTACCAATATGTTTGCTGGGCAATTTCAAAGTGCAGTCAGGGAAGGGGCCAAACAGCGCACAGAAACAAATGAACCAATCTAAAAGTCCCTGAAGGAAAAGCAAAGAAGTAAACCAATCCAAATGAGCTAGTCTGAGGGGAGGAACAGAAGGGATATAAAGAGAGAGAATGTAGAGTCACTACACACTAGTAAATGGCAGAATGAGGATTTCAGACTGGAGAGAGACGGTAGCTGACTGGAGGTCTGCAAGCCAGGGAGCTGGAAAAGAATCAGCCCTAAAGTGTTAATCGGCATGCAGGGGGCGAGAGGGTGTGCCTGAGACTGGTCCGAAGAATTGCTGGAACAAAGGTCTACAGCCATTTGGAGAGGTGGGCATACAGCTGTGGCAAGGACCGAGGCTAGGTCTTGGCAGCTGGGAACCGCTCAGGTTCTCATACCAGTACGAGTACCGAGGCTGAATCAGCTACCAGCCAGCAGGCCAGTTGATCCTCCCGGTGACAGTGCTGAGGGACCAGAAGGTTCTTTTGCTAGGTTTTCACCCGAGGTTCCACGCCCTAGTACCGGCAACATGTCCGAGGGGACGCCAATACGCAGTTCTACCAGCAGATCTGCCACGGGCGAATGCCTACCAGGTCTCGGCCTGAGGAACAGGGTAGGCCTCATGATCCACACTCAAGAGTCCTGGACGGGGCTGAGCCCAGTGAGCCAAGCAACACGACGCAGGCACGTGGAAGACAGCTTGACAAAATGGCCGTCATGCCATCCATTTCTGACATCCGCCCAATACCGCAGCAAGACGGAGAACAGGTGGAGGAACGTGTGTTAAGATGGGACTGGTGTCAACCAGGTATGTGGCCCACAGCCTACCCTTCATTTGCGCAGGGCAGGTTTCCGCTGCGTCCGTATGGGCAGGGTACGCAACACCTCCAGCAGCCGCCCGATACACCGTCAATATTGCCTACCACCCCTCCGGCCTGTGAGGACAGATTTTTTTAAAGGTTCATCAGGCTCATGAAATCTCTTCAGATGGGGGTCATCCTCAGGGACGTGCTCCCGCCAATGGCTCCGGCGCCGCAGGCCCAAGTACAGGCACCCCTGGCCCCTGTTCAGCCTCTGCTGCCCGCTATGGCACCCCAACTGATAGTGCAGGCGGTTCCGTACTAGCCTCGGTCTCCACACCCCAGCCTTCGGCTCCCAGCACCCCTCCACCGGTGCCAGACCAACCGCACCCTCAGGTGGACACAGATGAGGAGGACCACCCCGACAGTTATCAGCCAAGGCCTTCCATGATTGTTTGTGGGGCTGTTTGAGTTCTTGGGCCTTCCTCAACCCGAGGTCGAGCAACCATCAGAGAGTGTCCTCACGTTGCATCCCGCAGTGAGAACAGGGATCCCGATGCAGAAGGACATAGTCGCCTTGGCCAAAAAGGGCTGGCTCAAGTCCAACTCGGTCCAGCCAGTCAAACGAAGTCTCGACGTCAATTACAGGCGGATGGAGGGGGATACACTCTTGCTATTGGCCCACCCTCAGCCGCACTCTTCAGTGATCGCTGCGGCATCACTATACTCCAAGCCTCAGTCGTACTTGGCCTCTTCCTACCCTAACTTTCGGCAGAAAGCCAATCATGATTCAAGGCGGGACTGGCAGAGGCCAAGATGGTGGCACAAGACATCATGGAGTCCACCGTGGCCCACATTGACACCTCTGGCCGGGCCATGTCCAGGAACGCATATTAGACCTTCCGTTCGAAAGGGGTGACCTCTTCCACTCCACCACGGACGAGGAGCTGGACAAGAAGAAAAACTGCTCACAAATAAGTATTTATTTATTCTTACAAAGACCCTGCCCAAAACGTACACCCAGTCATTGCAGCGCTCGGACAAGGGGCGTACATACGGATGGTTCCGTGACTTCCTAGAGCGGGGGTCCAGGCAGCCTGACAGTTCGCCAATCCAACATCGGCGCAAACAACAAAAGGGGGGGCCGGAGTAAGGGCTTTCTCCAGTCCCCCTTCTCCGCAACAGCCTCAGAGGGAAAGAAGGCATGACACGTCCCTCCGGGTCCACGTGTCTCCAGTGGGGGGGGCAGGCTTGCTTTGCATTCACAGTTCTGGTGCCAGAATTTTACGGACCCCTAGATCCTCTCTGTAGTATCCACGGGGTACCGCCTACCCATCCCAGCCTCTCCTCCCTATTCCCCTCCACTCCCTCTGGTTGGGACAGCAACTCTTTTGTCAGAGATCTGGTCGCTCGTCGAAAGCCAGGCAGTGGAGGAAGTCCCAGCCTCCCAGCGAGGCTTGTGCTTCTACTCCAGGATTTTTGCCATTCAGAAAAAAACAGGCAGACCTGAGAGTTGTGCTGGACCTTCCCACATACAACCTCTCCCTCTCACTACAAAAATTCAAGATGGTTCTCAGGCGGAGATGACCATTGTTCATCCTGCTCTTCACCCGGACGTCACATGGTGCTACAGGGACTGCAACCTGTGGACGGGCAAGCCCTTCCATTAACCTACCCCGCAGGTCACTATCACTACGGACTCCTCTCTAGAGGGATGAAGGGCCTTTGCGTCCATGGCACCTGGACCCGGCAGGAGTACCACATCAATTGGCTGGAACTGAAGGCAATCTGGCTAGCGCTCAAAGCCTTCCTCCCGGTTATCGAAGGCAAGGTCGTCCTCATTCAGACAGACAACTCGACCAGCATGCTCTGTCAACAACCGGGGAGGTACCAGGTCCCCTCCACTGTGCAGACTGGCAGTCAGCATGTGGGAATGCGCCCTGGAGAACATCTACCTCACGGCCGTCCATCTTCCGGGGGAGTCCAACCTGGAGGCGGACAGGCTCAGCAGATTGGGAGCGGGCAAATACAAGTGGCAGCTAAACGACCTCGTACTGCAGGAGATCTTCAGCAGATGGGTACACCCCCAGGTGGACCTCTTTGCCTCCTGGGACAACAGGAAGTGCCAACAGTTTGCCTCCTGGGAGGGGCACGGCCCCTTTCAGATTCAGTGGAACGGCATGACATCATACCCCTTCCCACCCACGCCGCTGATACACAGGATGATATGCAAGGTCCAGGAGTCTCACCAACTCAGCGTCATTCTGATAGCTCCATGGTGGCCAGCCAGGCCATGGTTCTCAGAGCTGCTCAGCCTATCTGAGAGACCTCCCATTTGCCTTCCGATGGGCCCAACACATCTTCTGGTGCAGGAGGAGGGGCAGGGTCATTGACGCTGCGCCACAGAAACTAGCCCTCACAGCGTGGTTCCGGAGCAGGTGACGCTAGGACATCTCCGCCTGTACCAGGCTAATCTAGAGATCATATGGGGCACTAGGAGCAAAGCTACCAGGGCCCAGTATAAGAGCAAGTGGACCAGGTTCTGCCACTGGACAGATTCTAAGGATATCAATCCCTTTGCATGTACTTTGGAGGACGTGCTCTCCTTGATGGCACACCTCGCCCACTCCGTCATGCAGGTAGACACATGCTGCACTTATTTGGCAGCCATTGGGGCCTACAGAAACTCTGAGGAAGAGGTCTTCTCCTCTTCCAACCCGATTGTCAAGAAGGATCTAACGGGACTCGTCAGACTCTACCCGCCCATCAAGAGGCCACACCCCATGTGGGACCTCAATGTAGTGTTGGGTGCCCTGGCGCACAAACCATTTGAGCCAATGGAATCTGCAGACATCAGGCTGGTCACCATTAAAACGTCCTTGTTAGTTGGCCTCACCTCGGCTCGCAGGATAAGCAAAATCCAGGCACTGGTCGCCTCAGAGCCCTACACTACGTTTCAAAATAGTCATGCGGGGACACCCAGCATTCCTACCTAAGGTGTCTTGTGCATTCCATCTGAACGAAGAGATAGTGTTGCCTACATTTTTTGCTGAGCCCAAAGACGAGGCACAGAGAGTTCTACACTGCCTGGATGTCAGGCTTGCCCTGAAATTCTACTTGGACAGGACCAAGGGCTTCCGCAGGTCAGACGCACTTTTCTTCCCCTTTGGCGGATCAAGACCGGGATATCAGGCCTCCATAGCCCGTTGGATGGTCTTGAAGAAGAAGCTTACAAGGAACAGCATCAGCCACTGCCGGCCAACATGCACACCCAAGCGGTCAGAGCCAAGGCAACGGCCATCGCCTTCCAGCGGCATGTCCCCTGGCAAGTCATGAGCAGTGCGACCACATGGGCCACCCCTTCGGCTTTCTGCAAGCACTACTGTTTGGATGCCCGCTCTAGATCAGACGGAGCTTTCGGACAGGTGGTTCGAAGAAACCGGTTTTCTTAAGGAGGGGTCTCCTCTCCACCCTGGGGCTACACTCAGTGGTAATCGTCCAAGCAGCATGGAGGAAAGGGGCGCGGGACGTAAGAGTAATTATAAGTTACTCATCATAGTGACTAACGTACTCTTAGTCCCCTTTCCTCCATACGTCCCACCATCCTCCCCCCTAATAAAACTGGTGTCATTAGGCAATGTTAATCTATTGTCGATGCATCTTTGGGGATTGAGGTGTGGTTCCTGGAGGGCGGAGTCAGGGCAGTGCATGCTCCCCGGGCAGCACCCCTGCCCGCCTCGAAATGTAAAGGGGAAGGTTTTTTCTGTGAAAAAGGTTCCGTCTCCCGTCCCTTGGAAGGTACGCCGATGCAGTATGAGGAAAGGGGACTAAGGACGTTGGTCACTACGGTAAGTAATTTATAATTTATGTATGCATTAGTTAAGCAATTCCAAACATACACTAAATGAACAGTAGTTTAAAAGTGAAAAGGAAAGAAAAATGAAAGAAACACACTAAACCTTAATACACAGAAACTATACTGAAAAAAGGACTAAAAGAGAACCATATTCTGGATCCTATACTAAAATGAAAATTCAGAATGAATACTTGACCATAGCACCACATCTAGGGAAATTCCCCCAAATGTAGACTACTAAGGAAGCCAGTAGCAGCTAAAACCATAGGAGGTGTCTTGCCAGAAAGACACTTCAACCAAATGTGCTCTGGGTTCATGATACCAGACAAATAATCCAATACACTTCTGAAAAATAACATATGGGACCCTTGAAGGTCAGGCCAGTTTTTTATTTTTTTTTTATTTTTTAAATATCGGTTTGTTTTAGATTTTTGAGCCCAGACCTCCAGGTGGGACTGCAAGACAGATGCACAAATCTTGCTGTCTGCATCCAAAATGGAGATCGGGTGGTCATTTGTAAGTTCAGTTTTGGGTCCCCTTTTGTAGATAGGAATTACATGGGCCAACCTCCAGGACAAAGGATAACGGCCGGTAAACACAATCTGTTTGAATAGAAAAGAGAGGGTTTTGGCCCAAGTCTCCAGATCTCCCTTCAGAAGCCATTTGTTCAACTTATTAGGACTGGGGGCATGAGGTACGAGAGTTACTAGAGCAGATAATGAGTTCTTGAATGATGTCCTGGCTAAGGTTCAGTTCCACAGCTCGTTCCGAGTGGACTGGGACAGGGGGTTGGGGGAGCTCGGTCTAGGGAACGTTTACAGAGTACAACTCTGTAAAGTGAGTAACCCAGTCTTGCTCTGGAACTGCATTAATCTGGCATTCATTGATGTCCCTGTTTAGCAAGATGATAGACAGAAGCTGCCAAAGTCAGCTCTTCAGGCTACTTAGCATAAGTTCTGCATCCCCGTGACCCAATCTGGCCCTTTGCCGCTTACTCCAGTTTTTGAACTGCTGTCTAATCTTTTTTTATTGCAGATGTCTGGATGGAATCTTTCAGGGCAGACCGTGCCATTCGTATATTAGCTCTCATAATACATTTTCCCCTCTGCAACAGATGGGTGAAAGGCGTGATTGTAATGTCTATATTTGGCTCCATCAGTCTGAGAACTAATACTGGTCCCCATTGGAAGATCAACCAGCCGATCAATGAGTGAACCAAATGTTTCCACACTAAATGTGTGCAATTTCTATTCCCATGTGTTTTCCACATTGAGTGCTTTTAGCCTAGCATTAAATCTGTTCACACCATCGGGCCTCCAAACAATCCTATTGCAAGTGGGATTCACCGTCCTGTTGCTCCGCACGCTCTCTTTTTACCATCAAAATCCCATGTTAAACATGGAAAACAACATATTCTGATCACTCCAATCAGTAGGAGTAATTAAAAAAACACATTTTAAAAAGCATTTAGTCAATAAACATGTAATCAAGAATTGAAACACTGGCACATTTTTTTCCAAGTCGAACCACAGACCGCATCCCCCTTAAATGAGCCGTTTAAGATGAGCAGCCCCAGGGCCGCAAGACAATGGGCCTCATTCCGAGTATGGCGGTAAGGGATAGCGGCCACCGCTAACGAGAGCGGTGGCGGTAATCCCTTACCTGCTTTTAGCAGGTGTTAAAATCCATGGCGCTAAGGGACCTTGATGTTAATTACGCCACCGTAATTTACGGTGGCGTAATTAACGCCTTCCCCACTCCCATTATGCCCTATGGGGCAAGAATGGGAATGGGGAAGGGTAAATGGGGATTGGGGAATTACCGCCCCGCCAACCTTGGAATGGGGCGGTAATTCCGCCATCCACCAAGGCGCTGCCGGTCCGGGTACGGCGTCAACCAAGGCGTTAATAGCACCATTGGTTAGCGCCGTACTCGGAATGAGGCACAATGTGCCCAATTCGCCCTATGTAGCTTTTTTATTGGCAACCCCCTTTTTAATGGGCAAATAATCTTCCTCCACGTCTTTTTCATTAACATGAGGGCATCTGGAATTCAAAATCCCAGAAAATAGGCTACCACTCTCCACTACTCAACCAATCTGTGATAGTTGCCAAGGATTCAAGAAATATGCTCAGTTTAGAGACTCCTGTATGCGAATAGATGTTTATCAGCAACATCTTTCTGTTTTGGGTGCAGGTAGTCAGATGGCCGCCAGGGAATTCTGGAGGTTGGGGGTTAATCAAGTAATTTACCATAACAATTATTGGTGCTAGATCTAACCAATGTGATGAGGCCCCCAAATGGCCTACCATGTAGACCTCGCTTAGCTGTTTGACAGCAGGTTCTATAGCCGTCAAATACAGGCTTTTCCTGCAACATTGTCTCTTGAATTTGTGATGTCAAATCTCCTAAGGTATTTGCTCAAAACTGAATTTGTGAAAAGTGGTTATCCCACCTAGAATTCCAACTGAATGACATTGACTGCCCATTAACAGTAAAGACTCGCCTGTGGATGGACGTCCCTTGACCCACTATGAAGTGACCCCGTCAACCACGACCAATACATGACTTTATCTAGGTTGGAATCTTCCAAGGGGGAAATATGCACCGTTCTAGAGTGCCCCCAACCCATTGACCTAGGTAAAGAGATTTTTGTCATTACGCATAGCTACATGTGAGTCATTTATTCCAACGTGGGAGGACAACTTTTCCAAGGAGCTATGAGGAGAGATGGCAAAGCCCAAATACTTTAGTGATACAAATTCTTTCAAAACAAAATCATGTACTAGACTGGATTCGAAACCCAAGACTACAACATCAGTGCATTGCTCGTTAATAAACTCCACACTGCCAATGTCTTTAGAGGATAGTGCACAAAGTGAAGCCACTGCACTAAAGTCCCTGTTTAGGAACAGCCGCTCCTGGGGTGCCGTATGCACTCCGCTAAAACCTCGTAGAGAGGCCTGAGGTCTCAAGAGAAGCTGGCCCAACATTCGGTAGACATGGGGCCATTGTAAGTTATGTGACACTGTGGGCTTAAATTAATTTCCCCATAAGGCTGTAAATATGGGTCTCTAAGTCTAAATGAGCAGTAAAACCACTTCTCCTTGCACCATGGTGCACTCTGACTTGTAGCAAACTTGTCGACAATTCCCAAGGGCGGGAATCCGAACGAAATTCTGTCCCTGGTGATCTGTAGATGTAGTAGGGCGACTTATTCTTGCGTCGAGGAGTGAACCAGCAGGTTGAGAACATAGCAATTGGAGCCAAGGGACGAGCTTCTAGATTACTGCGCAGATCATTAGTTTCAACCCTTGCTGAATATGTTGCCAGGGAAAGGGCACATGTCGGGGAAGACTCCATCTGTGTAGCTGTAGAGTAACCGCCTGCCTCCTTGACCTTAGGAATGATGATACTTTGTGAAGGGGCTTGATGGTCCTGACTTCCTGAATGGAGGTTAATGAAGGATGATGTCATAAGGGTGGCTGGCTATTTTCACAGAAATTGACCAGCCTACGAGTACAGATTCTTCGCTTTTGGACTCATTAGCCTGGTTGCAATGTTGAAGAGGCACATAAAAACAACACTGGTTCGGATGGGTTATTGGCACAATTTGCGCTACCAACCCCGATTGTTGGAGAGGGAGCTTGTTAGGGCTGGCAGGTTGGGCAGCTCACACAGCCGACATTCTAGTACAGAGACTTCCTCAGTCGAGAGATCATATGAAGAGTCTTGTGGGTGATTCCGCTAGAACCATTATTTTACTTTTTTTGTTTTCGTTTAACATGGCTCCTGAATGGGGAGTTTATGAAGAAACTTCCTTCATGTGGTATTTGATAAATTTCTTTTTTTTCCCCTCACCGTCGCAACATGATTTGTTTTCTCATTTGCTTTGCGTGCCACTGGTTTCGTTGGCTCAGTGTCAACAGATTGAGGGAGTTCAAATTCACTTGGACAGTGTTCCGTGACGAATCCGCAGGCATCAGATTGATCGGAGGAGGCACCAAGCCAGTTTGCAGATTAGAGCCCACCCTCACTTGTTGAATGCCTTCAAGCAGAGACGAGGCGGAAGCCTAGGCTGAGAGCCTATATCTTTTTCTATTAATTGAATTGCTTGTGTCTGGTCTGACTCCCCCTCTCCCCTCCAGATTGAGAAGGTTGGGGGGGGGAGAATGCCCTCCGCTTGGTTACATTGATTTTAACTTATGACATTTTAACGAATCAAATTATAATGAAAAAAGAATAGGCAGAATTCTTATTTGGGGGGGTCCCCCCGAAAGCACCAGTTTCCCCACATTTCTAACCCCACCACGAACCCCCACCATCTTTTTAACCCCTTACCCCCACCCCATATCTATTCATTTTTCGATAGTTTGTTCATTATAATTTCATTTGTTATTTTAAATTTGTTAAAATCACTGAATACCCCAGAGTTATGTGATTTTAATGAATGAAATCACTGCATACTCAGCTCATCTTCGTTAGACTCTTTTGTCAACCTTGATTGAATGGCGTTGAGCATCACAGTGTGATTCTCGACTTCTGACTTTATGCTTTCATATGATGACACAAAGGATGCCAAAACATAATTCACAGCCAAATGAGCCTTTTGAGCATTAGCATCTTCATCAAGAGTCTACCGTCTTGAAGGAGAGAAAGGATGTGGTTGCCTAGGCTGAGGAATGGAGACGTAGGAAGAGATCGACAAGTCACTATTTACAATAACCCCATCTGAAAAAATTGTGGGGTTTTAGCTAACTGCTCATCAGCAACCTAATTAGTTGGGTTGCATGCCGTTACAGTACTCAACAGTTCTGCGTCTGACACGTTGATCATTTTTTGCACTAAAACTGCATTGTTATCCACCAATGGCTGGCCCATCTTGTTTATCATAGAGTGAGGGGCAGTAATTGTAGTGCAGGAGGGTGCTCTGACTAAAGCTCCTTGTGCCATTGAAACCCCTCTCCACCGCTAACCCCTTCCCCGGGTGAAAGGGTGGAGCAGAGGTTTGTGTGCCATCTCCAGCATTGATCCAGAATGTCCAAGTCTGATGGTTTAGACAAGCTTCGAAGCGCATACATTCCTGACTCGTCCTTGGTTTTCACACACAAGAGATTGCTTGTATTCAAAATTTAGCTGGACCCGGTATGTTGCTCAATACCAACAAGAGTCCAATTGAAATCGGCACAGTGTCCCGGCCCGCCACAGGCCCCCTCCTGATATCCTAATAGTCCTAGAACAAGAATGAGCAATAAAGCTGGGCACTCGCGCAGAGACCTGAACAGTAGGCAAAACTCACACGTACATCATTAGGGAGAGAGCAAAGTTGGAAAACTGAGTCCTAGCTGCTAAGAAAACAAAAGGCAAGGTAACAAGGAAACATTTAGAATGCTACAGTCTGGCGGGCAAGATCCTCCAGAAGGCTTGAGGGCCCATTCCACCAGGAAAATGGCTACCCCTTTGGCTCTGTAAAGCGGTGTCCCTCTTCTTTTAACATCCTAGTCCTCGGGCAGCCCTCGAGGTTGCCTCTTGTCTCCTGGTGCCTCGAGTTGAGCTGGACACCTCCTGAGACCCCTGGGCCTTCTTTTAACATCTTGCCAGTGCCTTTGAGCCCTGTACCACCCTCTGACTTCCTCGCTGCCCGACCCCTTTGTTGCTGTTTCTTTCCCCTTCCGCCTCTCTACCCGCCCTCCTCCCCTGATTGGTAGATTGCTTCTCTTAACTGACCTCCCCAGGGGAGCCCCTGTGGCTAAGGTCGTCTAGGCAAAGGGCATCTCCAACAGAGGCAGCTCCCTATCGTGTCTGCAGGTGTCATCATGGGAAGCCAGCCGTCAACCAGCAGCGACCAGTATGATAAGAGTGGCCCGGTTAAGGCACAGAGCTTACACTCTACCCTGGATATCCTGCCACACAGCAACTGTACCTGCACCCGATCAAATTCTGTGATCATTGCGTGTGCCACGCGGGAATAGCGCTGAGACATTTGTGAAATTATTTGAATTGCATTGTGAAACCTAGGCCTTTCTCCCACTATACAGGACTCTTGGACCTAGGCGTGCAGTCTGCGTTGCTCACCTAAAATGTTAAAGTTGTGCTTTCTTGGGCTCTTGCCTTCTTAGCAAAGGGCTCACCTGGCGAACTGTTCTACTACTGTCTGAGCCCTTGTCGTTTTGTTCAATTGCCTACTATTGTCCCATCTGCTTGCACCCCTCCCTGTGTCCTTCCCTAGTGTTCTCTTCTCCCCACCCCCTTCTTCTTCTCTCCTCTCCCTACCTACTCTATGGTGCTCTCTGTCTCTCCTATCTTTTCTATCGACTATCCTCACTAAATCTGGTAGGAAGAAGTTTAAAAAGGACATCCTAGACTGCAACCCAGGCCTCCCTATTGCTGACACGTATACCAATGCTTCCTCTAGGCAAACCCTCATTGACAGCCTATTTGTCGTTCCTTCACCAGACCTATGGACTCTTCATATGGTCTCTGTGCTTTCTCCTTTTTCTTCTTCTCCCATTAATGGTGGCACTCTGCACCGTCTTGGTCCAAGGCACTCGGGCCAACCTTCTCCTCTTTGATTGACGCTACCCGCGCCTCATCAATTTCCTTTCCTCTCTTGCTGTCCCCGCTCTCCCCCTGACCCCCACAACTTCCTTGCCTCCCCCTGCTGTCTCCTCCTTGGCTACCTTGCCTTCTCCTCCTTCCTCTTCTGCCCCCCTCTGGCTTCTTCTACACCATCGCAGGGCATACCACTGATTTGTACCTCTTCCCCGAAGATTTCAAGGACGGCAACCTTCTCCATATTGCCACTCGCAACTCTCGCTCTGCTGTCAAACACTCCTCTGACATATGTCGCCTCCTGGAAAAACTTGACCTTGATGTCTTTTAACTCACAGAGACATGGTTCACGGCCAGCTCTGTCACAAGCTTTGGCACTCTCCTCCCTGATTACTAGAAGATCCTCTCTGAGCCCAGATTAAACCGTTCCGGAGGGGGTGTAGCCCTTATCTTCCCTGAGTGGATTCCTGTCATTCCTATGCATGCCTACTCCTCTTTCGAATGCCTCGTCTGCATGCTCTCGCTCTCTTGGCCATTCCCTTACTGTGGCTACCATCTATCGGCCACATGGTCAGATCTCCTCCTTCCTCTCTGAGTGGGCAGACCTCTCCTCTTCCCTCCTGGACTCGACCACTCAACTCCTCCTCCTTGGAGACTTTAACATCCACCTGGATGCTTCCTGTCCTTCCTCTGGACTCTTTTGCGACCTCTGCTACTCTCACTCTTTATTCTCCCTTCTGGCTCGACTCACTTTACAGGGCACACTCTGGATGTTCTGATCTCTTCAGACCTTCCCCTTTCTGTCCCTCTCACCACTCTTCTCTCCTGGAGTGATCACTTTCCTCTTTCCTCCCAGCTCACCCTCTCTACCCCTCAGACCAAGCCACCTCCAGCACTGCCACCCACCTTCTCGGTTATCCGACCCATGAAGCGTGTCAGTTGAGGCTTTCACCACCACTTTCTCACCGACCTTCCCTCCCCCTTTGGCTCACCGAAACACTGACACAGCCCTTTCCATTCTCCACTCTGATATATCTGATACTCTTGATGTTCTTGCCTCTATCATGAGGAACCGCTTGAAGCCCAAAGCCAAGGTCACCTTTTGGTACGGCTCAGACCTCGTCACCCTTAAACGCAAGTGCAGGGTGGCTGAGAGGTACATCCTCTGACAAACTGGCCTGCCGCCTGCTCCAAAGGCAATACCGGCTCTCGGTCTGCACCAAGATGAGAGCCCACATCCAAGCCCGCGTCTCTGCGGAATCTAACAACTCGGCCAAACTATTTAAAATCTGCAAGGAGCTGGCCAATCCTGCTGCAGTCTCTACCTCTCCTGTCCCCTCCCAGGATCTCTGTACAGCTCTGGCTTCTAATTTCATCTCTAAAACTCAGGACATCCTGCCCTCTCCCTCTTCCTCTCACCCTCCTCCCTCTACTCCCTGCTCTTCCTCTGGCCCTTTCTTCGGCCACCTCTCCTCCCTCCTTCTCTGCCTATCCCCTGTTCTCCCCAGACCAGGTTTCTAGACAAGTCTGATCTATGAAAGTCTTGTCAAAACAGGTTCATCCCTGTTCCTCCAAAACCATTAAGGACCACATTAACACCCTGGCTCCTGCTCTGGCTGACTTCTGCAACCACTCCTTTGCCACTGGAGTCTTCCCTTCCCCCTGGAAGCACTCCCTTTTGCACCCTCTTCTTAAGAAACCTTCTGCCGACCCGTCCTGCCCGGCTAACTGTCGCCCAATCTCCATCACTCCTTTCCTGGGCAAACTCCTGGAAAAGCTGGCCATCTCCCAGCTTAATCTTCACACTGCATCTGTTGGTTGTCTCAATGACCAGCAGTCTGGCTTCAGAGCTGCCAGAAGCACAGAAACTGCTCTCTGAACATCCATGAACACCTGCTCTCCAACCTCGATTCCAACACCCCTTTTGTCCTCATCTTACTTGATCTCTCTTCTGCCTGCGCCACGGTCAACCATGTCATCCTGCTCAACCGTCTGTGATAACCTGGGTATCACCGATCAGGCCCTGGCTTGCCTGACGTCATTCCTCTCCAATCGACCCTCCCAGGTCCAACCTGGGTCCTTACTTTATATCTACCTGTGGTATTCCCCAGGGGGCTAACCTCTCTCCCTGACTGTTCAACCAATACCTGGCACTTCTTGCCCACCGCATTTCCGCGCACTGTCCAAACTTTCAGTGCTCTACGGATGGCACTCAACTCATTTTCAGGCTTCCTTTGGCCATTTCTTCTCCTTCTCTCATCTCTGACTGACTGTCTGCTATCCAGAAGTGGTGTGCTGCCAACGATCTCTGCCTTAACGCCAGTAAGACAGAGATTCTCCTCGGCGCACCTGCTCCCTACTTTCCTGTCACTCTCTGGCCAGACTCTCTTGGCCCGCTTCCTGCTCCCACCTCTGAGGCTAAAAACCTCAGAGTCATCTTCGACTACACACTCTCCTCACATCTGACGTCTCTAGGAAATCACACTACCTGCTGCACCTCCTTAGAGGTATTCTTCCTTTCCTCTCCTTCCACCAGAAGCTCACTGTCTCCAGAGCTCTGGTTCTCTCTTGGCTGGACTACTGCAACAGCCTCTTCCTAAATCTGCCTGCTTCTATTCTCCACCCTCTGCAAGTTATCTAGAACAAGACTGCAAGACTTGTCCTTGGCCTCAAGCCCAGGGATCATCTCTCAAGGACTGAAATCTCTGCACTGGCTCCCAGTGCCTGTGAGGATTAAGTTCAAAACCCTCTGCAGTGTCCACAAGGCCGCCTGGGGCCTCAATACCTCCAACTCTCTCTTCCTAAAAATCTTACTTCTCGAGCTCTTCGCTTATCCGCCTCCAACTCCCTTAGGGTCAGTCGCTTCTCCAAGCAACGAGTTGATGGTAGATAGCTCTATTCAGCTGGGGCCTCCCTCTGGAACATCCTCCCTGCCTCCCTGAAACTTGAGGAGAGCCATCTCCGCTTCCGGAAGCACCTCAAAACCTTCCTCTTTGCTTCTGCTTTCTCTCCTCCTCTCCTCTGCTGAACTCCTGGCTGATACTGGAACTGCACTGGTTACCTGGCCACCCTCTGATCTTGGGCCCAGGTCTCCTCCCCTGCTATTAGGCAGAATCCTGTGCAGTGCCCTTAGGGACCACTACACACAATTAAGACTGCATGTGGCGATACAAGTTTTACCTTTGGTACAACACTGTACTACTAAGTTATAGTGGTAGCAGTAGCAGAGCAGCCAGGCTTATCTCAAGAGTACATGAGCAGTAGCAGAGATTACACAAAGGGACCACAATTACTGTGACTCAAGCAAACACTGACTCAAGGTTTCAGGTAAAACATATATAAGTACATTTATTTTTAAACCATCAGTTATAAACACAACACCTCTATTAAACTTTAAACAAAACCACACGTTAAATATACTACAACTAACCAATTCACTTTGTACAGTAAGTCTCAAGGCAAGTACCCTGTGTTTGAATGAACCGGTGTTATGAACAAAACACGATACCGCGGAGACGGTTGTGATCACTTTTTGACAGTTCGGTCCACTAAATAAACGCGTATCAGTGACATGAAATGCTACCGGGGCAGAAACACACTTAGCACCTGAGATACCCAGAGGGAGTTGGAGGCAAAAATCACAGGCAATATTTAGGTTCGGCAGACGGGATCGAGAAACACTCAGAAACAGGAGTTAAAAAGTCAAAGGGTCGGAGCCAGGTTTAGATGATACCGGAGGCCTGTGCCGAAGATCACACCGTTAGACAGTTCACGATTCCGTATAGCCCAAGAGTACTTGAATATTGTCAATGTTCAGAAGCAAAAGTTATAAAAAGGAGGGAAGACAAAGACGAGCCTTGGAGATGAAGAAAAGGGGTTCACCAAGTTTCCTCGAGTAGAACACAGTACCTTAATTCCACGATGCAGCTGCTGCCCTGGCAGTTGTGCCTGTTGGTTTCCCGCAGACCCACGATTCCTGGAGCTTCGTTGTGAAGGACGTCATCTGAAGGGGTCTGCACCACACAGGGATGAAGCCGGCAACAGCGAAAAGGTGTGCTCCTTAAAAACAGGAGAGGCTCAGCAGGTGGCTATCCGGACCACTACAGCAGTGTGCAGCGATTTCGACCACGGTGGAGATCTCTGGCTGAAGAAGATGAGCTGGTTATCCCCACCAGGCTTAAGGGAAGAAGACTCCGGGCTGGATCTTCTCTTAGTCGTCGAAGGGTAGATGGCTCAGGACTGCAGCAGGGCTTCACCGGGACGGGGTAGTTACAGCAGCCGTCGTTCTCTCTGCTTCTCTTCGTTTCCTTGTAGTTCCAGAGGCGACTCTGACTTCTAGCCCAAGATACCTGCCTTTTATGCTCAAAACCCCCATTCACACAGCCTGGCTGTCAATCACGCAGCAGGGGGGTTGTCCAGCCGGGACAACCACCTCAGCCAATCATGGCAAAGTGCGACTTGGGTTTCCTAGGATACCCTGTGCAGGGGGTGACTACACCCATCCCTCACATTCAGCCCACCTAGACACCCAGGCGCCTTGAGGAGGGCTTCTCTGCAGAAGCCCGCCAAAAAGACGGTGAACGAAGAAGGCAAACCTAGTTTGCCGCGCAAAGTAAAACACAAGAAGGACTTGAACAAAAAGAAATGGCGAATTAACCCAACCGGAGCCAAAAGAAAGACGATTTGGTCAATTGGGTTTATGTTCGAGGCTAATATAATAGCCAAGAACAGTACCACGTTTATCTAATATAATTGCGGTAGAAAAGTTAGGGTAGTTTGCCACCAACCAAGTCTAAATGTTAAAAGAGCAAAACATTGCTCAGGGAGGTACAGACAGAAAAGGGGTACCATGTAAGATGGGGTGTACTGGGTCTGTGGTAAAAATGACTAGGTAAAGTAAATGGCAACTTTACCTTTCTCTGGAGGACAGTAGTCAGCCCCAGCGAAATGGAGTCAGAGGGGCGTCTAAAAGACAACTCTGGGTTACTACACTAAAGGTGCGGTGTAACCCATACAAGAACAGGGGCACTTGGAGTGGTGTGCTCCAGTGCCCAAGATCACACAATGAGTAACAACACATAGGCCAAATCAAATGTAAGAGTGGAAAAAAAGATATACACTCTTACCAGGTGGAAAAATAAACTCCAGAAATCCAGCAAAGCTGCTGGGGGACTCACTAGGTGAGGGAAATTAGCCCTAGAAGGAGAATTCTCTCTAACACCTGCCAGTTACACCCCTGCACCGTCTCCCTGGGAACCCCCGCACTTGTTGACGGTATTCTGTATACCTACAGTCCCCTTCCAGCACTTGACACCTGATGTCTGCAGTTACCCTTGCCACCAGCCGGCCGCACTTTTTTACTTATTGCTTTTATTTATTCTATTTATTCTTTTCTGTCATTCTCATGTACTGCACTGCCCCCTCCCACTTCCCCAGCACTTGAGCGATCTCAATTTCACCTGGCCTACTAAGATCGTTGTCTGTCTTCCCTCTGTTTCCCCCTCCCTTGCCTCGTCGCGCCTTGAAACACTTGTGTATAGGCGCGTTATAAATGCCATATCATATCCCCGATCAAAAACATCTGTGAGCAGATACGTGGTCTACTATACACACGTTCACAAAGCATGTTTTTTAAAATTTGTTTATGGTTCAATTACAAAATGTAGAACCATAACAAAAATTATCAAAACTTAAAAAAAATAAAAAATCTTTGCATTCATATTACAGATAAGAGACTAAGTCACAACTCTCCTAAAATATCTTCTAATTCTTAAAACTAAGAAGCTCGTTTTCAATGTACTTACACAGGCTAACCAATTCAAAAACCAAGGGTTTATGCGTACCTTGCATCATTCGAGCCCAAAGAAATTGCAAACAGTTGTCAAAGTCAATATTTACGAATTTCATCAAACGGTTAGTTAGCATTACCGTGAAATAAGTGCATTCAAGGATAAGATTTTTCATAGTTTCCAAGGGCTCATTACATGCAGGAAAGTGACATTTAATTTGTTTGGGCTCATAGTTAATATTCCAATTAGCAGCTATTTCCCTCGTATGATATAAATTAATTCTGTACCATGTATAAGCTTTTCTTGTGTGATTGCATGGAAATAGCACAACATGATCAAATCTTGGTGTACGTTGTTTGGTGAATGCACCGTACTCGCTATACATTTCATAAGTGGATATTCTTTCTATTGTCATCCGCCAGTCCTGTTCGAAAAACTTCTTTTTGGCATAAGCTGGGCGCTGATGGACGTCTTCGATTGAAATACATAGAGTATTCAATAGATATTGCATTTTGGATTGATATTGTGAAAAGGAAGCCAAATTGGTAGAGTCCAACATTAATTGCAAATCCTTATATAATGAATTTTTTGGGGGAAAGTGAATTTTTTCATCGCGACATAACTGACGCCATTTCCAGCGTCCAGATAATGACACAAGCCCAAACACGAGACAGATCACTGCATTTGGTACCGACATCAGAAGATGCATAGCACTTTTTATCATCGACCCCTGGATACAATCTAAAGTTGCACTCATGTCACACAGGCAGATGTCAAGGGAATATAAAATGTAACTTTCGAAGGGATTGTGTCCTCCGACGTATTCCTCATCTTAAATATCTCCTTCCAGCTCTGCTGGCCTCGGAAAAAATTTTCTCTAGAGGGCGCTAGCAAACTCCACCTCAGGGGAAGTGTCTAACCCACTTGCCTCATGTAAGGAATCATGAAGATCCTTTAACCTGCGTTCTTCAGAGGAAAATTCCTCTCTAATTGGGGTTACAGGTCCCTGCAACTCAAATGTGTCTTCCTGTTCAGACAATTCACCCTCTTCCAAAATTGAGGACACAGTTCTCAATTGTTCCGAACTCATAAAGGGAGTAAATCCCATTTCCAGGGCAGAGGGTGCCGAGCTTGTCATTATCGGCCTCGAAAACGTTGATGTCGTCGACGCTGACGTCGAAGGCTATGAGCGTGGCGTCGAAAACGAAGGCGGAGGCTTCGATGACCTCGACAGAATTGGGATTCTACTCGACAATCTCGAAGCCATCGAGGACCTGGGGATAGTCACTGGGTGTGTCGTGACCGTGACTTTTCTTGGCGTCGACGCCGGTGTCGAAGCTGGCGTCGAGTCGACAGACCCGTGTGCCGAAGGTTCCTTCGACAACGGCATCGAAGACACCGACCTCGGCGTCGACGGAACCCTCGTCGACGGCGTCGACGGAACCTTCGAGGAAGGTTTGGAGTTCATAGTCCTACTCGAGGGTTCAAGACGCGCTCGAGAGGTTTCCTTCGCCGGGTACTGCGACTCGCGGCGTTTTTGACCTTTGGGTCTTTCGACAAGAGCATCGCTCTCGGCAGTCTTCGAGGGGGTCGAGGCCGCTTTCTCGAAGACGCTCATATTTTTGCGGAATTCCTCCCATTCAGCCCGGGAACTATGTTTCGTGGGGCAAGGGATTCTTTTTGGCGAAACAGAGGAAGAGGAAGACGGAGAAGGGGATCTTCGTCTCCTCTTCGAGTGCTTCGATCTCGAGGAGTAATGGGACCCACTCCAAGACCTGGAGCGCGAATGGTGACGAGGAGACGAATGTCTCGACTTCGTCGACGAAGAAGAAGCTTTAAAATCTTACCTTTCTCCAGCTTCCCCCTACGCTCCTTCAGGGCTTTAGCTGTCATGGACATACAGTCCTCGCACTCCGAACAATGATGTTCAGCTCCCAAACACCACAGACAAACTCTGTGAGGGTCAGTCAGCGACATCTTTTTCCCACAATCTCGGCATTTTTTGAAGCCGGATCGAGGAGTTGTCGGTTCCGACGAGGAAGCCATCGAGTACGGATCGAATAACTCGAGGTAAATAGGATTAATCTGACAACAACTGAGCAACGGTATTCCGAGGCACTGAGTAAGCGCGGAAAAACGGAACTGAGCAACGGACGCTGCGCGCGACCTTTATAGGCAGGATGACGTCGACGTCGATACGGCGGCTGTCGAGGGACATCGACTCGGAGGACGTCGACGCGCAGCGCCCTCTAGAGAAAACATTTTCCGAGGTCAGCAAAGCTGAAAGGAGATATTTAAGTTGAGGAATACGTCGGAGGAACATCCCGTCGAAAGAACATTACAAGGTAAGAAGTAACTTGTTCTTCTATTTTTAACGTCAAAAAATCGATCATTGGGGTTAATGAGAATTTGCAAAATTTAGAATCAATCATTTTTAGTTGGGACAGTAATGGGCGGGTCTTATTTTTGATTATGTCCGTCCAGATTTTGATTGAGTTATTAGATAGTGCGATTTACTTGGGTTACATCCTCCTATTAGAACTCGGGATTTGGGTTTTCATAATCTCCCATCGATATCCCTTGCTATTTTGTTTGGTGCCAAATTTCAAAATAGCAGTTTTAACAGTGTTTGGGGTCAAATTATGAGCAACTGCAAATTCTTCAAAAAGTAGGAGCTTCATTTGCAATCCTGCAGGGGTAGGATCAACAATAACAAATGCCATCCATTTTAGGCGCAAAGAACCTACTTTTACAGAAAACAGATTATGTTCCCATTCTTTATCAAGATCTGAAAGATATAGATTAAAAAATGTTGCTGCAAGGTTACAACCTTGCTTTAGCCCAATAGATGTTCTAATTGGTTCTGTCGTTCTACCGTCAACTGAGATTTTGATTTTATAGGAAGTATTAGTGTGGAGTTTAATGAACCAATAAAGTAAAACAGAAGAAATTCCCATGGTTCTCATTTTATTCCACAAAAGATTTCGAACTACGTTATCAAACGCTGACGTCATATCTGTCATGGCTATATACACAGATTGGGAATTCTTTCCTCTTGTGCCATCTATCATATATGCCATAATAGCAGCATTCAAAGTAGTGCTTATTCCCTTCCTAAAGCCTATTTGGTATCTCGAATACAGATATTTTTGCTCTATACATTTTTCAAGATCATGAAGGAGGAGAATGGCGAACAGTTTCGCATAGGTATCAATCAGAGAAATAGGTCTATAATTCTGGGGGAGGGTACGGTTACCCTTTTTAAATATGGGAACAATATTTGCAGTAGTTCATGTTGGTGGAATAACCCGAGAATTGATAATGGAATCAAACTTGGATTTTAACAATCCTGCCCAAAACTCAGGATCAGCTGAAGGCCATCGGGGCCTGCGGATTTAGAATAGGAAAGTCTTGAAATGGCCCATTTAAGATCTGTCAAAGACCATTCCAAGCGGGCAATTTGCTATAACATAGCTGTACCTTTGGAACATTCTCAAATTGAGTTGGAATCTGATATTTGGCTGTTATATAATCCTGCCTCACTTGGTTGGATATACAGTTGTGCGTGGCCAGTGATAAACGTTTGTCGCCACTCACAATTGTGCGCCAAATTACTCGGGTGTCATAAGATGTTATAGCTTTTATAAGGTCACAATTCTCCCTGTTGTATTTGAGAATGCGAGCGTATCTGAGTTTCTGCCTGTAAGCCTTCAGAATTTGTAGTCGCTTGTTTCGCCAATGCGCTACTCCCAGGTAAGTTATTTTAAGTTGCCTTAATGCCTTATTTTTTTCTCTTTTTAAGAGCTTACAAGTAGAGTCAAAGGGATGGATATGATTGACCACGGTATATCTTTTGCTAAAAAAAAAGTGCCTTGTTGATCAAATCTGTATAAGAATTCATCGTCAACATGTCATTATTAGTTTTTAAATGGCTGTGTGCTCGTATCTCATGCGAAACATGCTTAACAAATTGCAAACACAGACCGTGATTCCATCTAATAGATACTAATGGACGATCAATCTCTACTAACGCCAAGGCTGGCTCATTCAGCATGCAAGAAATTTGTGCGTGATCGCTAACTAAGATTGGACTAGTCATTAAAGGTGACGCAAGCGAGGCAAGTATTCGTGTAATGTATATGACGTCTATAGTAGAAGTTTTGGTTCCTCGTGGCCAAGTAATTTGTGATTTCCTATCCTCATTTACAATCATATCCATGTCCCAGTCACCAAGTAAGTCTCTAAATTTTGCACCCCTTCCACTTGATAAATCCGAAGGTTTGGAGATTCCACTCTCACTCAAGTCCCTACAATCGCAATTGAAATCTCCCCCAATAATAATTTCTAGAGACTGATGTTTGCTGGATATGTCTTGTAAGCAATCATCAATTTCCTCCAGCACTGCATCAATCGTAAGCACTGCTGGATTCCAGTATAATGATATAATTAAAGGGAGTTTTATCAAGTTTGTTTCTACTAATACACCCAGTAAACTCGCCGATTCCCATATCCACTTTGATTGTAGATTAACGGAATTATTGATTGCAATTGCAAGACCCCCACTTGGACGGCCTTGTTGAGACCTCTTGGCAAGTGCGCAATACGTGGTGTAGCTTGGGATGGCTAAGGTACTCATTTTCATTGTTTCCTGTAAAATTAGAAACGTTGGTTGATTATCAGGCAATATTAATGAATGCCAGGACGTGAAATTGGAGTAACCACATGAGTTCCATGAGAGGGCGTTTAGAGAATTTTTTCAGGTTGCTATGAAGAAGAGGACTTGGCTTCCGTCCCCACAAGGGCAGTATTCAACAGTTCAAGCCATGGCATGCCAGTTGACGTGGCTACCTGAGAAAGAAGTACATGCAAATTGCATTCAGTGTTAGAATTAGGTATCTGAGGAAACTCGCCAGACACTGATGTCTTAGCAAGCGCAGGATTAGTATATGCCAAAAAACGTCCGCAGATGATTCCAGTTCAAAGGTAGATAGCTTAAGTCCTTGATTTTTTATCTCTTCACAATTAAACCATAGAAATTTCAGAATAATCTCTGAGCTAAAATAACATATGGCTCTACAATTGTTAGTCTGAGCTATGGAAACCCTCAAGATGTCATCTGACTGTATCATTCTCAATTGGGGAATACGTGACAATAAAGCCAAAATAAAAGAACGATTAATACGCCTCCCAGCCGTCGTAATCATATCTCCTTCAAAGCTAACAAGGTGAAACTTTTTATCTCCTTCATTTAAATTCACCTGAAGGGTGTCTTCAATTCGTATGGATAGGACTTTTCTAACCTGGCCATCTGTACTGGAATAGATGGTGAAGAATTCATAGGCTTATCAGGATTCAGAGTTCTCTCAATAGAAGCCTTTCTCAAGAATTCCCGTGGATTATAGTTGGTATTCTCAAAAGTTTTCTGGCCTAAACCTGAGGGAAGGATTTCCATTTTCTCCATCTTCGCTGGAACAGAAGAGGATAACTTCATTAAAGTTTCGACATTAAGAGTGCCTTCTTGGAGGGCATTCTTCAATGTATCAAGTGGATCCTGATGGGTCTTAACTAGGCCCTCATTACTATTTTCAGGCAGAGATCTACTAAGGGCAGGGCCGTGTATAGCAATATGATTAGGGGCAAAGGTGCTTTTGGACTCTACGCTCTCAGTAAGGGTTTTCATTTTAGGAAAGATATTAAATCCCATAGGCACCTCCTTAATTGGAGGGGGGATCTTTTCCTTAGCCTTTGAGAGTATTGTTGAGTCTGCATTACTTTTTCCTGGTAGGATTTCCACATAAGCAACTTTACCCTTAACATTTGAGATATTTGAGATATTGGCATTGCTACTCACATGTTCTTTCAAAGAGGACCCCGAGCAAGATAGTGCCTTGGAACACACAGCACTGTATGAATTTTTCAACAACAATTTGGAGTCAATAATGGTTTTGACATTAGGGCTAGATTGTTCAATTGTGGAGCCCTTCCTAGTCGTACAACTTCTTCCCAAGATCGGAAAGTAGCTATTTAGATAAATTTTAATATTAGGGAGCAGGGTTGTTTTAGTCACTTTACCTTCTTCTTCAATAGGTCCTGTAGCCTCGATATCCACAGAACTTTTTCCTGGAATATCTACTGGCGTAAGATCAGAACTGGTCAATTTCGCAGTTTTCTTACAATTCTTAGGGCTTATGTCAGGTCTCTTGATTTTTAATAGAGATTTTAATTTCAAATTTGGTATTGGTATAGGTACTTCCTGACTTTCTTTAGATAATTGTAGTACATCAATACTTTCCTCATCAGAGATTACAATCGCTGCTTCTTGGCCTGCAATTTGAGAGGAATCCAGTAATAACGGCACCACATTATTAACCACCTTGTTACTAGACTTTTTGGCCATAGCTTCCTTTCTCCTCTTAGCATATCTTTTCATTGCTCTCAAGTTTTGCACAGCGTGACATAAGAGAAATTCCCTTCAGTGGGAGAGCATTCCTGATCTCCCTGATCCTGCTCATTTAGCATTTAGTATTTTCACCAAAATAGATCGACTATCCGGAGCATCAGCCGGTTGATGTATCTGGGCAAAATGGGAAGTAATTAAAGAATTAATTGTCTCTACTGATGCTTTAAGTACTTTTATTTCATGAGTACAATTACACACTAAAGGGGCAGTAGAGATAACTGGCTGAGAGGGCGGCACTAAGTCCACCTCATCACACGGTTGAGTGCCTTTTTTCTGTTGGACAGAAGTCCAATGAATGGATTGGGTATTAATGGATCTTAGTGTTTCAGCAGCGACTATAAACCCCTCTAGCTTATCCATTTGAGAACATAAATGATGTAAAATCACTGTAACATTCTTTAACTCCAAATGGGTCAAATTGTGTCCTTTATCCAGTAAATCATGTATTTTTATGATCACTGGAAAAGTGCACGGGGATTGCAAGTCTTTCTCGATAGACTGGGTATGAGCTCCTGATAGGTCGATTTGGGTGGGCCTTAAAAAACCATCAGCCGGATCAGGAGAATAAGATAAGCGAGGTGGCAAAACTTCATGCTTAATGTCCTGATGGCAGTCCCTATCCGGGCTAAGATCGCATAATAGATGCGGATTTGCCACGTGTTGCATTTTCAAGGGGACACATACGAGTGGGGTTAAGGTGCGAATAGCACGAGACACCTGGTCATCAAGAGCAACCATGTTTTTCATAGTGCTACCATGCTGTTCATTAAGCAGGTGATCGGTCATAGAAGATTCACAGCCATTTCCATAGGCATGATCAGGAGACCGCCCTACGGGATTGAAGGTCTTTCTATGACAAGATAGGGATGTAGGGAAAGGGGTAGATAGTAAACTCTTTTTAGTAGCATGGATCATCGCCGCATGTGATCCGAGAGTTAAACAGGGGATGACCTCCCCAGGAGTGCCTGCAGTTGTTGCTTCTACAGTAGGAGGTTCAGTGTAAGAAGTGCGACCCTTACAAACAAGCGCATCAATGCTGGTAGATGTAAGAGTAGATGCAGGGGTAAGCATGCTCATCTCGTTGCATTTACTCCGCAATCCCCCTGCCATTGTACTAAGTATCGTGGAATTTACCCAATTTCTGTAATCGAATCCAAATGATAAATAGGTGTCGATGAAAAATAATAGCTTGGTTTAAAACAAGTGTACTCCTGCACAGGGGTATGCCAACGTTCGAGCTCCTCTTCAAAAAGGAACAAGCTCCTCTTCAAAAGGGAAGGCGTCCACCCTGGCTAAGCTACAGGAAAAAACAATAAGGCAAGGACCAAGGAGAAGAAGGCCGCGCAGCCCAAGCAGGCTCAACCGGCACAGACAAAGTTCTTGTTGGCGACCTTGGCTACTACTACCATGGCTGCTACGGGCGCTGATCCTACGAGGGTGGCTCCCGCATCTCAGAAAGTGTCCCTGCCCCCACGGTGCAACACCACCACAGAGGCCTTGGCAAAGACTGCAGGCACTCCAGACGGATGGAAAGAAGGAGGGCTGTGAGGAGGCCCCGAAACATTATTCCCAGGTGCCACATAAATTATGGTTGTGTCCACGGACAACGAAGATCAAGAGTTCCATGCATACAGTCCAGGAGGATGACAGCGATGAAGGGCCGAGTTTTCCTTCTTTGCGCTCTCACCTAAGGGACATTGCATTGGACATCCTATCAACTCTTTACACCTTGGTATCAGAAATCTAGCTGAGAATGCCACTGGCACCAGTACCTGTAGTGCCCCAGGCTCCTGATCAGCCTTCGTCTAAAAAGAGGAAGTGTTACCTGATGCCCCCATATCAACCTCTTCCACCTTGTAGGGCCTCTACCCCCGGGCTCACCCAGTGACTGGGACGATATGGCCATGAGGACGAATGAAGATGAAGACTTCATCCCAGTGCACAATGAAATGCCACATTTGGATGCTCCTCACAGGGTTTCCCCACCGGATGAGGTGGGATCGTTCCACTCCATGATCGCAAGGGCTTCTGAGCTATTCCAGCAGGTGCCTGGGGAAACCAAGGAGGACTTCTTGTACCAAAGGCAAAAGGCTGAACGAGAGACAATCATGGCTGTGCCTTTTTCTAGATGACATTTGGGAGGAGGGCCTGAAAAACCCTTGCACGGCTCCAGCTAAGCGGGATAGGCTGTAGAAGTATAGGGTACCGGACTCCGCACCCAAGTGCTTGTGGTCGCAACCATCACTGTACTTAGTAGTGTTGGTGGCTGCGAGGAAACGGTTGGCTAACCCATCCTCATCGTTGTCAGTCCCTCCGGACAGCGAGGGGGGGAAAAAGGATGGATCCGAGCCAGGTACGACAGAGAATTGTGGTACAAGCTAGGATTGATCCTGTAGTTATCCCCGACGATAAGATGGAAGCCCTCAACCTCTTCTAGGAAGGGGAAGTGATGCCATCACATTAGCACTGGACTTCGCTGACAGTTTGGCAGATGAGGAACCGTGTCTCCCTTCGTTGGCGGGGATGGATGAAGGCACCTAACTTCTGTCAGGAGGACCAAGCAAAGGTACTGGACATGCCCTTCGGGGGAAATCTGTTTGGAAGCCAGTCGACGAGTCCCTCCAGGCCATCAAGACTGATCTGGAGATGGCCCTGGGCACTGTCCAGCTCTGGGGCTCCGGAGTCTATTCCAGATACTTTCTAGTCAGAAAGAAGATGGGGGGGGGGGGGGGCTGGAGACCCATCTTGGACCTCCGATGTCTGAACAAATACTTAAAATCCCAACAATTCAGGATGGTCACGTTGCAGCACATGCTCGCCCAATTGGAAAATGGGTTTTTCCTGATGTTGTTGGACCTGGAGGGCACCAATTTCCATGTCCACATTCACAAGAAACATTGGATATGTCTGCGTTTCGTGGTGCAGGGCCAGCACTACCAGTTCACGGCCCTACCGTTCGACTTGAAGTCGGCCCCAAGAGTGTCCACAAAATGCCTGCTACTGGTGGCGGCCCATCTTTGTCTGTAGGGCATACACGTATACCCGTACCTGGACGATTGGCTGATACGCGCCTGCTTGCGAGAGCTGGCCGGCGAGCACACTGAGGCGACATTCCGACTGACGGATCTGGGATTCACCATCAACTATCCGAAGTTCTGCTTAACGCCATCGCAGAACGTGCTGTTCCTTGGCGCCAGACTCAACAGTGTCTTGCCTGGTATCGCCCTCGGAAGTGAAGCTAGCAGCCATTCAAGGAAAGGTGCAACAACTGTCATTGGTGAAGACAGCCACAGTGCAGACCATAAAGTTGTTACTGGGCATGATGTTGTCCTGCATCTACCTTGTCCATCTCTGCAGGTTGCAGATGCGAGCCCTACAAGAATTTCTGGATGCCCGTTGGATAGAGCTGTCCGGAAGTTTCACGGACAAGATCCCTCCTAACAAGGAGTTCCGACGGGCAATAGAGTAATGGCCGGTTCGCTCCCACATCACCCAAGGCACAGGATTTCAAAACCCCCATGCCACGAGACAGTCTCCACAGACACCTGGCTGGAAGGTTGGGGAGCGCACACCGGATGTCTGCACGCCAGAGACCTGTGGCTGCCGGAGATGGATCCTCATATCAACCTCTTGGAGCTACGGGCAGTGTTCTTGACCTTCAAGTAATTCCTATCGTCTCTGAAAGGCAAAGTGGTGACGATCTTTATGGGCAACACCACCACCATGTTCTAAGTCATGAAGCAGGGTGGCATTCAATCCTTGGTGCTCTCCAAGGAAGCAAATGACTTGTGGCACTGGCCTGTCGGGCAGGGGATGTTCCTCGTCCCTCTCCACCTGGCTGCAGTCGAGAACACCATTGCAGACTCCCTCAGCACGGAACTGCGCTCCTGCCACGAGTGAGAGATTTGTCAGGATCAGGTAGACCACCTGATTGTAGAATGGGGCAGACCCCAGATAGATCTGTTTGGCATGGCGACAAACTGCAAATGCCAGAGGTTTGCCAGCAGATTCCACCAGCCAAGGAGCTTGGGGGACACGTTATCCTTCCCGTTGGAAGGGCTGTTCTGTACGCGTTCCCTCTTCTGCTACATGTCATCAACACACTCAGTGACAGTGCAAGATGATACACATCGCCCCGGCGTGGCTAAGGCAGATTTGGTATGCAGATCTTCTCAGCCTATCAGCGTCGCCTCCAGTTAAGTTGCCAGTGGTTCCGGACCTGCTCAACAGAAGGGGGGGCATGACCCAGGATCGCTGAAACTGAAAGCTTGGCTCCTGCAGCCTTAGATTTTGGAGGTTATGAGTTGCCAGCGGACTGCAATGAGGTCCTCGCCAAGGCCAGGGCATCGTCGACTTTGAAGTGTTATGGCCATAAGTGGAAGCGTATTGCTACTTGGTGCTGGTCGTGGACGATTATCTCTGTCATGGCTCCTCAGTTCCTTCCATACTTGCTGTCTTTGGCAAAAGCTGTACTCGCTCATGCTTCCTTCAAGGTAATCTGGCAGCCATCTCCTGCTACACCAGGTCCCGGGGGTGATCCTCGCTGTGGTCCTAAAGACTTGTCAAGGAGTTTCTCAAAGGCCTTTTCTGATCCTTCCCGCCGGTGAAGGCTCCTGCCCCGGCGTGGGAGCTCAACGTGGTTCTGGCAAGGCTCATGGGGCCCCCTTGGTTTATAGAAGAAATACAGTTTTAAAGTGTAAGTTTTTTCTTTTACCAAGGATTCCCAGCCTGACGACAGGGAATATTCATGAGCATGTGAATCCATGCCAGACCCATGCTGGAGAATAATAGTTACAGGTAAGTAACTTGAACCTTATTTAACACCAGGAGCTTATGTGAGATTTCTTCAGTGCTTTTATGGATTTCTTAGCTGGGAGGGAGGGGGTTCAGCTCCATGGACCTGGGCCATCAACACCTGCATGCGCTTGTTCCCGTCAGCCGTCTGCAGCATTGTGGAGATATCGCCCTGCTTCCCCAATTTTTTTTTTTTTTTTTTTACCATCGCTGCAAGCCACTGAAGAGCCGTAGTCCGAGGGCCCCCATAAACACCCAGCGCAGCACTACTTTTTCTCTACCACCAGGGCGGAGGCTAGGAGATCCGTCCACCAGCTCACCAACAACCCCAGATACCAACACCAACACACCTCACCCAATAGGTGCGAGGTGACCAGCTGATTCCAGGCATAGGTGTGGGTCAAGGAGCTGTCAGAGGCTACCAATACCGGCCTTGGTTTTACTTTACGCTCTGCCTGGAGAGTAGACTTCTGACAAAAGGTGCACTATACAGACAGAAACCCCACCTGGGCAATACCTAACGCCCAAAAAAGAACAGCTCCAATGTAAGCCCTGGCACCACGGGCGATCGCAACGGGGCACCTTACTGCTCGCTACAGCTTCGTCATTCTCTGCAGTAGGCAGATTGCATGTCGCGCCTCTACTCGGAGGCCAGGCCATCGGATGCCATTCTTAGTCCGAGACGATCCTCTGAAAACAGGCACCGTTGCATAACAAAAGAGTGCTGACCACTAGCCCGGGACCCAATACCATCAGGATCAATGCTTCTCGGCGGGGCAGCGGGAGACAGGCTCCATTCACTTTCTCATCCTCACAGTATCAAAGGTTCCTGGGGTGCCATCTCAACCAATGGAGGCCCTACCCAGTAACGAGCAGTTTTAAGCTTTAAAGCTAAACTGCTTTAATATTACCAAGGATTCCCAGCCTGACGATGTGAAATCTTCATGAGCGTGTGAATACATGAAAGATACCAATGCTGGAGAACAGGAGTTACAGGTAAGTAATTTGTCCCTTTTTCCCACTGCACATGTGTTGTGTCTGGAATGCCCTTTAAATCCAGTCTTTTGTGCAACTACTGTAAGATCCAGCTGAATCAACTTGGAAAATCTTCTTTTCTTGGCATGATCTTCCATGACACCAACCCGTTTTAGCCTCCTTCATGTGGTGATCAACTTCTGATAATTGCCATAGTTTGCATTTCAGCTCCTGTGTTTGTTTTGGCAGTAACCACATTTGTCCAGATGTCTGTTGCCTGGGTACGCTCTTCCAGAAACTGGTAATGTTGTTTGTGGTCAATAGCTCCCAACTTAAACCCAGTCAAAGTCAAGGAATTCCAGTAGGTCAGCATATTAAGTGTATGTCCTATTATCCCCTTGCAACAAGTCTGTACAGCAACACCAACAGGATATGAAACCTAAGCCAAGATCTGGACTCAAACGTGGATTAGTCCACATAGGTCCAGGACAATATTACAATCGCACAGCACATCATTTTAACAACTATCTGTTTCCTTCATTAAGGCAGGCTCTAATGGTGATTCTGTTGCTGACTGTTTCTTTTCCACTTTGAGTGTTTCAGTTTTAACAAAATGTTGTTGCACACAGAAGCAAACCTAAATTGTGCCCCTGGTTTATACTTTGCTTATCAAAGATGTGCTTCTCCAACGTCATAGCATTTTTGTATTATTAAAGGAGACTTGGAGTCTTAAATTGCTTTGACAATTCTTTCCTATTACACCGGAAGCGCATGTTTTTCTAACAAATGCATCGGGAGAAGGCTTTTCCTCTTCGGCAGGGCATTGTGCTAGCAGGGTGCCAAGGAATGAGTTTCTGATGTGTTTCTATTTTATTAGCATACGGGTTGAAATAAGTCAAAACCTATGTTAATGAAAATCAAAGTTGGAATCTTTTTCACAATTTGTGGACGATGAAATTGAAATTCAGTATTTTCATCAGAATTAGGATTTCAACTGGTCAGTTGCTATGACATTTTGGACCATAATCATGGTGCCTTATTAAATATAAATTGGTTTTAGGACCCTACTCAACTTTGCCACAGATTGCCTTTTGCACTTTATTGTGACTGCAAACTGCTATGTATCTAGTTCAAAGATCAGTAATATGCCTTGCTCATGAAAAATGGTTTTTACCTATAGCGATAGTTCAGCAGCAATTTCTTTCTCACTAGATTAATAATACACCCTCTCTTTGTACTGTGTATCGGGTACAAGGGTTGTTAATTTTAACTTGAAAATGGAATGTTAGGCTTTCCCGACAGAGGGCCTTCCTAGAGCTCCCTACCAATTTAAATCTGATAGGACTTTTGGCGTGCCACCTACTTCAGTATGGATTTCTGCATAACCTTTAATTTTTAATTTGATGTTTAAAAAAAGTAATAAAAAAAGTTTAATAATGAGTGTTCTGGGGGCCTGCTTTCTAACAGGGAATTCATTTTATAGGTTATGGATTTTGCAAGAATAAACCTTGCAGAATAGCTAGTGTTAGAGGTCAGTAACTGTTTCTTCTATTTTCTAGCTTTTCATGATGCCATTGGTTGTAAAATTTAGAGAAATAGCCCTAATTGCTGAATTGTTATTGACCTCTTAACTTAAAAAAATATTCTTTTCCACTCTGAAGGTCTGTGAACGGTGTCTACCGCATTGGTCTCTATGCACTTAAGGACATGCCGGCAGGCTCTGAGCTCACCTATGACTACAACTTTCACTCTTTTAATGTAGAAAAACAGGTAAGGGGGAATATTTGTGGGAATGGCTTTGTACCATGACGCAGTGAATAAGTATTCTGACAGGATATTAAGATTATCGCACGTTTTTTCATGGGGATCGGGTGGAGCCTTTGCCATTCTTGCTTCTCGTCCTACTTTTAAGGACAGAACAACTTTGGGAGTAACTTTAGACTCTTCTAGGTATAATATTAGCTGCTAGACTATATGGTAAGTCTATCCAGTGACAAATGTCAATACCGACTTTTTGGAGACCGTTAAATTTGCTTTGATGTGGTATTGATAATTGAAGCATTTTGTTTGTTATTCTTCCACCTCAAAACTCCCAGAGATTAGATTTATTTCCACATTTAATAGCCTTTGAGCCTTCTTTGCTTTTGAATCTGACTTTGTGCAGACATTGAATAAGCCCCACTTTGAAAAAATAGACTATTTATTTCTTTTTCAACTTTTTATGAACATTTCGGATGCTTGTTAATCTGCTTAGAATCTCCTGCTTTGCATATGGCCAGACATCCAGTGGTAACCTGCAGAGTTTTGCATCTTGTCTTTCGGGGACCGAAAGGGGACGTCGGCATAGGCGTGTCTGTAACACTACCCCTACCGTGACATGTAGTGTACTCAAAATCCCTCACGGGCCAAGGTCCCTCAGATAGTTTTGTTCCGCCCAGATAACTGGAGCTTTTCATAAGAGACATTGTTTATCTTTATACCGACTTTGTCAGTTATTTCCCCATAATAATCTCTCTCATAATGGCCATCTCTCAGCTTAACGTTCATTCAGATTCTGTTGGCTGTCCCCATGACCACCAGTCTGGCTTCAGAGCAGCCAGAAGCACGGAAACTGCTCTCCTGAACATCCGTGAAGATCTGCTCTCCAACATTCCCTCTGTCCTCATCCTTCTTGATCTCTCTTCTGCCTTCGACACGGTCAACCACATCATCCTGCTCAACTGGCTCTACGATAACCCGGGTATCACTGATCACGCTCTGGCCTGGCTAACCTCTTTTCTCTCTGATCGACCCTCCCAGGTCCAACTCGGGTCCTTCCTATCATCCTCTCTACCTGTGGGGTACCCCAGCGGTCTAACCTCTCACCCTGGCTTTTCAACCAATACCTGGCAACTATTGCCCACTGCATTGCCTTTTTCTGCTCAAAATTCCAGTGCTATGCTGATGACACTCAACTCATTTTCCGGTTGCCCTCAGCCACCTCCTCCTCTCTCATCTCTGACTGCCTAACTGCCATTCAAGATTGGTGTACCACCAATGATCTTTGTCTGAATGCCAGCAAGACTGAGGTCCTCCTCATCGGCACACCATCTCCATCCTTTTCCCCCCTCACTCTCAGGCCTGCCTCCCTAGGCCCGCCTCCTACCCCTACGTGCAAGGCTAAGAACCTCAGGGTCATCTTTGACTCCACACTTTCCTTCTCCGCCTATATCTGAGGTCTCTAGAAAGTCAAACTTCCTTCTGCACCTCCTCAGAGGTATTTTGCCTTTCCTCTCCTTCCCTCAGAAGCTCACTGTCTCTCAAGCTCTGGTTCTCTCTAGGTTGGTCTATTGTAACAGCCTCTTTCTAAATCTTCCTGCCTCTACTCTCCACCTTATCCAGAACAGGACTGCAAGACTTGTCCTTGGCTTCAAGCCCTGGGATCGTATCTCTCCAGCTCTGAAATCTCTCCATTGGCACCGAGTGGATGCAAGGATTAAATTCAAAACCCTCTGCATTGTCCACAAGGCTTTCTGGGGCCTGGGTCCAAAATATCTTCAGCTATCCCTCCGCAAATACCTCCCCTCTCCAGCTATTTGCTCCTCTACCTCTAACTCCCGCCGGGTTCATCTTTTTTCAAAGAAAGGAGCTGGGGTAGATCTCTATCTTCGGCTGGGGCCTCCCTCTGGAACAGCCTCCCTGCCACTCGAAAACTTGAGGAGAACCATCTCCAGTTCTGGAAGCACCTCAAGACCTTCCTCTTTGCTTCTGCCTTCTCTCCCCCTCTCCCTTGCTGACCTGCTTTCTCTTGGCACTGTGCACCTGACCACCCTCTTTCCCCTGGGTCCAGGTACCTGCTCACCCTGCCACCCTCCTGCACCGCCTCCCGGTCATCCCTTGCACTGGATGGACTGTATCTGTACCCATACAGCCCCCCACCCCATTTTCTTCTTTTCTTCATTTATCAGACTTACCAAGTCTGTCGCCATAAACACAGCACTTGCCACTTGCTGGCTGCACTATTACTGTTGAATGCCGCCATTCTATTTTTTGTATTTATTATTTATCTACTCTCCTCTGCTCTGCACTTTCTACTCTCCGCCTTCCATGCACTTTTTCCCCTTCCCATGCACTTGCGCGTTGTCAATGTCACTGGGCCTAGTAAGATCGTTGTTGTTTTGTCTTCTCCCCTGTTTCCTCTCCCTTGCCTAGTCTCGCTTTGAAACACCTGTGTACGAGCGAGATACAAATAAAATATCATATCATAAGTCACTTCGTCAGCGATTCAAGCAACTTCGGCGAAGACTGCGGCAAGTTTTTACGGCAGTGGATTTCGGCGCCTAAGATCCGGCGGCTGAGCCATCCACGTGGCCAGGCCTTCTGCCCGGCCTACACAGTAGGGAGAGTGGGGTCGGGGTGGCCATATCTTTTGTTATGTCTCTCCTCTTTTCCCCTCTTTACCCTCTAGGTCTGGTTATCTTTTTGTCTATACCTTTCGCTATGGACAGAACTCCATTTAGGTTCTACCCTAAGTGTAGGGTCAGGTACCCGTGGAAAGACAAGCACAGGAAGTGTAATTCTTGTCTACCCCTAGATCACAACGAGAAGCGGTGTGTGGCCTGTAGACTCCTTCGGCCTAAGTCCCTTAAGGAGCGCTGTGTAAAGCGTTGGGCCGCGTACGGCATGTCTCAGGCTCAACCCTCTTCCCCAACCGCCACACCAGCCGAAAGTGACAGGGGCACTGACGATGACCAGACATCAGTGTCGGATGTCATCGACCTTGAGGTGGACGCTTCTAGGTCTGCCACGCCCATCCTGACCTTTCTAGGACTGACAGAAGTCTCGCTTTGGGGCCAATACATGGTGACAAGGGCGTACAGAAACCACACACTAAGCACACCACCCCATCACTGATTTCGACAGTTCCGCTGGAAAAGGTGAAAGCGCCAACAGGACTGCCAATAATTTAGACGGAATCCTCTGATCTGGTAGATCAGCAGCCTTCCCCGCATCCACAGCACCGTCTTGCGACTGGGCACTCCAAAGTTAAGGGCGCTACCTCAAAATCTGGTTTACATGCCGAATGGCGATCATCTGACGCTCCGGCGTCCCCTAAGGCCCCGGTAGGCCCAAAACCTACTCATAGGCCTCCTAGCCTTTCTGCAGGCTAAAAATCTACCACTAGGCCTTCTGAGGCCGTGGTAAATCTACCGCTGACCCGTTGACTCACACCGATTCGGTGGAGATTGATGACAGTCTCGCAAGGATTACTTCGGCGGTTGGGCTGACGCCTAAGACACTGTTGAAACGCATGGAGCGTGCCGCGGACGTGTCTGAAGACACGCCATGGTGCCCCAGTACTCACGAAACCTACAAGGACAGTCGGGAGCCTCTGTCAAACACCCTTGGAGACAAATTTCGATGCCAACGAGAGAAAGGGGACGTTTTTCCACCTTTTGCCCCTTCTGGTTCATCTAAGTGGACCAGGGAAAAGTTCAAAGGATGCATGGACCGTCTAGAAAGGAGTGTCTCGCGTGCAGAGCATCCTTCCCCTAAGAGATCTTGTGAAGACCCTCGTTTGGTGTCTGCTTCACGTTTCCTTGAAAATCTTGACTCTCAAGACCCTTCGGCTTCTGTCCACCATGAAGATGTGGTCTAGATGGACACTTACCAAGACATCTTTGATGAGGAAGAAGACCATTCTTTCTTGCAAGACTACCCTGATGACAATGCGGATGCCATCGGCAACTGGGAGGAGAACCAGCAAGTGAAGACGGAGCCGTGGGCGCTCCCTACGCAAGATCAGGACACTGATGTCCTATGCCTGGATTACCATCCTATGCCTGGATTACCATCCTATGCCTGGATTCCCCTCCCACCACTCCGGCCCGCCGGACGATGAAATGGCTTTCAATGCCATCTTAAGGATTTTGTGAAGGACATTCTCAAAGAGAAACCCCCCTCAAGCCAAGCCATTCCTCTCTTGAACTCTGTTAAAAGAAGGTTGGCCCCTTCCCTGGTCAAGCCAGCACAGACCCGGGCAGTGAATCCAAGAGTGGAAAAACTGTTTCGGCCATCTCCTACTGACACTCCATATATTAAAGGCCACACCACCCTCGACTCCTTGGTAGACCCTACCACCCGGAAACGGGCAGGGGTACCCCTTGCTACGGGGGAGGCACCTCTGGATAAGGAATCTAAAAGGTTGTACACCTTAGGTAAACGTGTTAACTCGGCAGCTGCATACACCACACGCATAGCGAATAATACTACGCTGCTTGCCAGTTATGCAGACGCACAATGGAAACTTGTACAAGAAGTTCTCAGGAGGTTCCTGAACCCGCTAGGTGCAGACTTCTCACCATCGTGGCTGAGGGCAGGCAGATAAATCGGAATATAATTAAAAACACTCTGGCCACTGCTGAGATGGCAGGCGGGTGCCTGGCCCAGGGCACACTACTCAAGCGGCACACTTGGCTCCGTAACTCTGGGTTGAAGCCTGAAACACAGGCCGCTCTTATTAACAAACCCATAGAAGAGACCAATCTCTTTGGTAAAGCGGTCGACGATGCTCTGGAGCCGGCCAAGAAAGAGCACGAGACTCTTAAGTCCTTACAACAAATAACACAGAAACCTTCCCCCCCAAAGGGGAGGTGGTTCTCGTCAGTCCTTTCGAGGCCAATCCCGTTCAAGTCAAATAACTACAATACCAGAAACTGGAAATCTGGACAATTATCCCAAAGCCTTGCCAACTACCCACCTAGGGGTCAACGATGCGGCAAAGGCAGAGGCCCCAACCCCAGAGGAGCTGCAGCCTCTGGTCAGAAATGACCAGCGGATCCAGGTCCCCTCCTATATCACCACAGTCGGGGGGCGCTTAACATCTTTCCTCGCGGCATGGAGGGGAAAACTTCAGACCAATGGGTCATAAAGACGCTCGCCAACGGGTACTGCGTGGAATTCGCCCGTCCACCACAGTTCAGACCGCCACGTTCACGATGCCTCACGCCAGACCATCTGCAGATCCTGATTCAAGAGGTGGAAGCGATTCTGGGAAAGGATGCCACAGAAGCCGTCTCTATTCTTCAGGTAAACAAGGGTATTTATTCAGTGTACTTCCTTGTACCCAAAAAGGACCTCACCATGCGCCCTGTTCAAGACCTGCGGCCAGCGAACAAGTTCATAAAACCTCATGTTTCGTATGGTAACGCCATAGGAAGTGGTCCCACTGTTGAAACAGGGGGACCACATGGCAACATTGGACATGAAAGATGCATACTTTCATATTTTGATGTTACCAGCGAACAGGAAATATTTAAGGTTCATGATAGAGGACAGGCACTCCTCAGCACCAAGGGTGTTTACAAAGGTCCTGGCAGGAGTGGCAGCACACCTTTGCAGACTATCCATCCCGGTTTACCCTTAACTCAACAGGGGACTCTTACGACACAAGCTTTTGGGACACCAGCAAGACGGTAGACCACCTGTTCAGTCTGGGATTCTCTATCAACGAGAAGAAGTCCAGTCTAGTCCCCAGTCAAGTAAAACAATTTCTGGGGGCTCTAATCTGGACGAAGGACGGCCTTGTCTTCCCCTCCAACGAGAGGGTTCAGAACATGCTTTTTCAGATCCCTCAATATGTATCCGGTTGGGAGGTGACGGTATGCAAAGCCATGCGGCTCCTAGGTATGATGGCGTCATGCATATACTTGGTTCCCCACGCGCGCCTGCGCATGACTCCCATGCAAGAGTGGCTCAACAGCCAGTGGTGTCAGGCCAGCGGACAATGGGAAGATCTGGTAGTTGTCTTGCCAGCCCTCCTCCTCTCTCTGCAGTGGTGGTCGAGGGAAAACCTCTAGAAGGGGAAGTCCTTCAGCACCCCCGCAGTGGAAGCCACTCTCACGACAGACACATCTCACAGGGTGGGGGGCTCACCTGCTTCAGCAGACAGTGCATGGAGGGTGGTCCCCACAAGTAGCATCCAACCATATAAATCTGCTAGAGCTATTAACAGTGTTCAAGGCACTAAAGGCCTTTCAGACTACACAACAAAGGAACACAGTTCTGGTTCTGACAGACAGCACCATAGCCATGTATTACCTAAACAAACAAGGGGGGGCACACTCTCCAGGGCTAACCAAGCTGTCCCGAAACATTTGGATGTGGGCCCTCAAACACAAGATGTTTCTGTTGTCCCAACACTTTGAAGGGGAACTCAATCTTCTGGGAGACGTGCTCAGCAGAGATTTCCCACTGCACGTAGAATACAAATGGCGTCTGCACAAAGACATAGTCTCCAACGTCTTCGCAGAATGGCGCTTCCCAGAGATCGACGTGTTCGCAACTCTGGAGAACGCACAATGCCCAGTTTACGCCTCCAGGTACCCACAGAACCGCTTCAAGTGGAACGGTCTCTGGATAACATGGTCATGGAAATTTGTCTACGCTCCCCCCCCACCCTGACTCCCTACTCAACAAGATAGTGCACAAGATGCACCAGGAACCAGTCACCATGATATTGGTGGCCCAGATGTGGGCCCGCCAACTCTGGTTCGCTCATCTAATGGAAATGTCCCTCTCCCCACCAGTAAAACTACCCTGCCCGTACAACATGTTGTCTCAGGACAGGGGGAGAACACACCCATGCTCACAAACTCTGAACTTAGCAGCCTTGCTCCTGAGGTCCTAGAGTTTGGACACAGACAGCTCCCTCAAAGATGCATGGACATACTCAGGGAAGCTAGGAAACCTAACACCCGCTATTGCTATTCCCGTAAATGGAAACGCTTTGTCATCTGGTATAATACCAAGGGCGTCAATCCCATTGATTGCTCACCCACACACATTGTGCTGTACCTAACCCATTTGTTAGACGCAGGACTGGTCTTCAATTCCCTAAAGGTTCATCTTGCTGCTCTCTCAGCCTACACCACGTCACAACAGAAGTTGCCATGCTGGAAAATACTGGTTATTAAGGCCTTTATGGAAGGGGTTTAGAGAATCCATCCCCCCATTTCTCACCCAGCTCCTGGATGGGATCTAAATGTGTTTTTAAACAGACTAATGGGATCCCCCTTTGAGCCAATGCATAAAGCAAGTCTAAAAGACCTTACTTACAAGACAGCCTTCTTAGTGGCTATCACTTATATTCGAACGGTTACCAAACTACAGGCCCTTTTTGTTCTATTCCCTTTTTGTTACAGTCCACAGGGATAAGTAAGTTCTGCACACTCATCCCAGATGTGCACCTAAATTCTCAAACTTCCATGTGAACCAATCGATCGAACTACCCACGTTCTTCCGGAATCCCACTAGCATGGCCGAAAGTAGCTTACACACACTAGATGTGCGCAGGGCAGTCATGTTCTACCTGGAAAGAACGAAACCACTGAGGAAAACAAACCAATTTTTCGTTTCATTGGCAGCTGGCAGAGAAGGGGATCCTGTCTCTAAATCATCTATCTCAAGGTGGATTGTCAAATGCATCACACTGTTATACTCTTGCTAATAGAGAACTGCCCTTCAAGCCTAGAGCACTCTACTCGGGGCACTGGGGCTTCCGTAGCATTCATTGCAAAAGTTCCCCTAGAGTCCATTTGCAAAGCGGCAACCTGGAGTTCTGTACACACTTTTACAAAACACTATTGCCTAGACACTCATTGTAGATCTGACTCTCAGCTGGGACAAGCAGCATTAAGACATCTTTTTTTCTACTGTTCCTTCTCATAACCCACCTCCAACTCTGGGTAATGCTCGCTAGTCTATGCACAGCATGTGATTCTAAGCAGATTAACAAGCATCAGAAGGCATGCTTTACTCACCGTAATAGCATTTCTGATGCTTGTATCTTCTTATATTCACATGCGCCCTCCCTGCTCGGGGTGGAAGGAACGTAGACATCTTACTACTTTCTCTCTTCATGTACGCACTCACAATAGCCTTGGGCTCCCTCATGGCAGACAAAATACAATCGGAAGGACCTCGGCGTGAGGGATTTTGGGTACACTACACACGCGTTACAGACACGCCTATGTCGACGTCCCCTTTCGGTCCCCGAAAGACAAGATGCAATACTCTGCGGTTACCATGGGTTGTCGGACCATATGCACAGCATGTGAATCTAAGCAGATACAAACATCAGAAATGCTATTACGGTGAGTAATGCATGTCTTATTTGAGCGGTTTTTGAAAATGTTGCATTTTCAGACTTAACAATGCTATATTTGTCTCCCCCTCTAAAATATAGCAGCAAAGTAGTTTATGCACCCATTTTAATAGGGCTCTTGTGAAAGAAATAACTGTTGACAATCTTCCCAAGTACAAATGTGGTATATTTTAGTTGACATTCTAGTGGTTTTGACTCTGCTTACAACAGGCATACACAAACTTCAACTCGGAACTAGTCTTCCATTTTGAACACCACTTCCATTGGTCGCTGCATTCCTACACCTGCATGGCTGGTGAAAGACCTGCTTTCACTTTCTCCTTCCATCCTATAAGGATTCTGTTTATTGTTCTCTGTGAAAATGGACTTCCAGAATCAGCCCTTGGTAAGAAGATTTCGGGAGGCCACCATATGATCCTTGTGGATATGCTTAGAATCGCATGCTGTGCATATAGTCTGACATCTAGTAATCGCAGAATATTAAATCTTTTTTTCGAATAGGGTGTGACTGTAACCCTATCCCTAACATGACAGTAGTGTACCCAAAGACCTTCATGCATCGAGGTCCCCCTGATTCCTTTTTTCTACCCTTTTATGGTTGGTCGCTTAATGCTGAGCTCGTCTTTCAAGATTATATTGCTGTTTACTGTGTCCTCGATGCATCGATTGCCAAACATCCTCTACAACAGTTCCGGGATCCTTTCGATAGCTGATCCAGTTTTACTGAGTAAATGTCCTGCTGACTTTGGCGACTCAACAGCTTTTTTCTCGGCCTTGGCCCGACCTTAATGTAGGGAGAGTGGGGACACGTTTCTACAGAGTATTCTCTCCGAGAATGCCTTTTCCTTTCCCCTCCTCCCCTTTTTGTCTGGCTGCTTTTTCCCTCCTTCGTGGAGAAAACTCCTTTTAAATTTCGCCCGCTGTGTAACATTAAATTCCTGTGGAAGGACACTCGCAAGGACTGTAACCAGTGTCTCCCTAGTGACCACACTGAAGGGCTTTGCCAGACCTGTAAGCTCTTTTGGCCTAAGACGCTTTAGGACAGGCGTACCAAGCCATGGGCGGCCTACGCCACCCATAGATTCATCAAAGAAGCCGTAGGCCCATCAAAACTTTGCTGCTGGGTCTTAGGTTTTTGGCCTCACATGGCACTGCTCACATGGCTCTAAACGTTGGCGTACGTTGCAGAGGCGTTGAAAGACTTGCCTCACTAAAAACTCTCCTGAAACTCCCAAAGAAGCTTTCCCAGGCCCTTTTGAATGGAATGTGTCCTCCGACATATTCCTCAGCTTTGATATATGTATCTCGCCAGCTTTGCCGCTTCAGAAAAATGTTTATCGGCAGACGGTGCTGTGCACAATGTCGTGGCGTTTGTCCCTCGATGCCCGCCATGGCGTGTCGTCACCAGTAGTATAAGTAGCTGGTGTTGTGCCTGTTGGCTTCAGTTCCGTTTTTTCCGATAGCTTTACTTCGAGTAATAACAGCGTGCATTGTTTTTCTTCTGAAAAATGTCTGGATTTTGAAAAATATCATGAATGTGGGGTGAAAATGTCGATAACAGATCCTCACCGTGTCTGCCTTTTGGTGTTTGGGTTCCTGCCACCGGACCGACGACTGCGGGTCCTGTCAGTCTATGACTGAAAAAGCTCTCCGAGAACGCAGAGGTAAATTGCCGATGTTGAGGGAAGCTTCGAAGAAGTATAAAAAGTCAGGGGAGTTTAAGGACTCCACTCGACATAAACATTCGTAGAGGTCCCGGTCGAGACAATATTCAGTTTCTTCGAAGAAGAGACACCCTAGGTCTCCCTCTTAGTCATCGGATACCTCTACAGAGGTTGTAAGATGCCCGACTAGGTCGGATTCCCCCAATAAATGGAATGCTGTTAGGGTAGAGATGATGCAGATCTATGCGAATGCGGCCTCGACCCCCTCAAAAGAGTCACGCAAGAGCCAGACCCTGGTCGCTCCTTTGGACGACTCGGGAAGGTCAAAAATTCCTTCAGCAAAGACAAGAAATAAACCGGAGACTCGAGATACTCGGGCTGACAAAAAGGTGTCGAAGGTATTGACTTGTCAGTCGAGTTCATCTCAGATTCCGGCGAAGAAGCAAAAACGTTGATACCTTCGATTTTATCGACTCAGTCGGTGCCGATTGCTTAGACGCTAAAATCAAGGGATAAATCTACCCCTTTATCGAAGACTTCTTCGACGGCGTCAACGTTAACTTCGATTCCATCGAAGCACATACCGGTTCAGAATAAAATATTCAAACCTGTACCGAAGAAAGACTTTAAGTCAATGTCCTTGATTTATGAAGAGGAAAGTGTTTCAGATGAGGATAATTCTCCATTAGGAGTGAGGTTTGGCACTAGAGAGGTGTCTGAAGAGCTAATTGACTCTGAGTCAAAAATGAAAGATCTGTGACTCCCTCCACTCTGCCAGTGGTCTTGATACATCACCAGAGTTGGATTTTGGTAAACCTGACCCATCAGGCCATACTGATTCAGCGTATAGAAATCTTATGAACAGGGTCACTGAATACATAGGTTGGAGTAGGGCTTCACCAACTTTTGAACAGGATGACATGACGGACATCCTGGACCAGGGTCCCCAAAAAGACTCAATTTTACCTTTTCATAAGGCCCTTCAGAAGAAGGTGGTAGATAACTGGGAAGCTCCAGAATCTGGTCCTGCTGTCAACAGGAACTTTGCTAGGAAATATAGACCCTCAAACAGTGACCCTGACTTTCTCAGCAAACATCCTACGCCTGAGAGTCTGGTAGTCCTGGCTGCAACTTCGACCAGACAGTCTGCCTATCCCTCTATTCCCCCTGGATAAACACGATAAAGTGGAAACATGGGCTTGCAAGGTTTTTACCTCGGGCAGTATGGCCCTGGAGTCCGCTAATGTTATCTGTACCCTGGCTAGGTTTACTTATACCATGTGGGATTGTGTTAACTTGGCGGCTGATCATATTCCAGAAGGCGAGGAAAGGGATGGCTTTCTGAACTTAGTTAAGTATGGCAAGGAGTCGATGGGAGTGTGTCTTCAATCGGGACTGGATACTGCTGACAGCATTAGTAGGTCCATGGCGGCAAGCACTGTGCTACGCAGATTTGCGTGGTTGAGAAAGTCGGGGGTTGCACCAGACGTGTAGGCCAGGCTGCTCATCATGTCCTTGGACGGCTCGAGGTTGTTCGACAGCAAGGCCGATGAGTCTGGAGAAGCTGCAGACCTTCAAGGCGGCAGCTAAGTCCCTTAGCGCCTCAATTTGGCAACCTCAACAAGCTTATTCAGGCTCATCTTCCTCGAGGGGTCGTTCTTTTCGCTTCTATTCCTCAGTTGCTAGAGGAAGAGGACAGGCCGCACAAAGAGGGCAAAGAAGCGGTGGGCGATAAAATGGTGCTAAATCAGCCCCAGCAGCGACATCTTTACCCTCACCTGCTGCTGCAGCCGCCTCTAATCCACTCTGAGTCTTTAACCCATAAGACCTCGGTGGGAGGCAGAATCTTTCAATCTGAATGAATGGCGCAACATTACTTCAGATGCTTGGGCACTGGAAACAGTAGCTCAAAGTTACTGCCTTCCTTTTCTAAAAAGCCCTCGGGGTTATCCACCGGGAACCAACTCTGTCAAAATTCCAGATCCGCTCCTTGTGCAGGAAATCTTAACGCTGCTAGAGAAAGGTGCAATAGAACACGTACCTGTAGCGGAGAGTAACAAGAGTTTGTATTACCCTCATTTTCTGATTCCCAAGAAGGACAGAGGATTGAGACCCATCTTGGACTTAAGAAACATGAACAAGTTCCTCAGTAAAGACAAGTTCAATATGGTTACCCTTTCTCAGATCCTTCAGGCTCTCCAACTCCGAGATTGGTTGGTATCATTAGACCTTAAGGATGTTTGCCTTTATGTGCCATTTCATCTCAAGCACAGAAAGTACCCGAGGTTCGCGGTTGGCAGTACTCATTATCAGTTTCGAGTTCTGCCATTCGGGCTGGCATCCGCCCGAGGGTTTTCACCAAACTGATGGCGGTAGTGGCAGCAAGTCTCAGGAGAGGGGGAATTCACGTCTACCCCTATCTGGATGACTGGTTGATCAGGGCTTGTTCACCCAAGCAAGCTCAGGAACATCTCAGTATTACCTGCCAATCCCTCCACAGACTGGGCTTCTCCCTCAATTTCAATAAGTCCCATATGATACCATTCCAGAGACTCCTGTTCATCGGAGCAGTCTTGGATACTTCTTCTGGGAAATCCTCGCCTCCCGAGGTGAGAACTCGATACATTCAGCAGATGGTAGTAAAATTCCAGAATGCCCAACATCTTCAGGCCTTCGATTTTTAGAGGTTGCTCGGTCTCATGGCTGCCTGCATTTTTCTGGTGCCAGAGGCCCGATTGAGAATGAGATCCCTTCAATGGGCTCTCAGAACTCAGTGGTCCCAATTTTCAGGGAACATCTCAGATCCTCTGCAAGTTCCGAGCAGGGTTGCTCAAGATCTCATTTGTTGGGCTTGCGAGGATAACTTTCTCAAGAGACAATCTTTGTGGCAACGAAGGCTGGAGATAACTGTAGTGACGGATGCCTCACTCACGGGCTAGGGAGTTCACACCAACAAGCTGACAATCAGCAGTCGTTGGACTCCATCAGAGTCCATACTACACATCAACCTTTTAGAGCTGAGGGCAATCAGACTAGCGCTGAAGGCCTTTCTGCCCTCTGTACGGGGAAAGAATGTCCTTATAATGACGAACACCACAGTGGCCATGTACTACCTCAACAAGGGAGGCGGCGTAGGGTCACTACCACTGTGTAGAGAGGCAATGCAGCTCTGGTTCTGGGCAATACAAGAAGGAATCTCTGTCGGCAGTTCACCTAGCCGGAGAGCAGAACACAGCGGCGGACGCCTTGAGCAGGCAGAGCAGTCTCCCATGAATGGGAACTAGCTTTGGAGGTCCTTCAAGAGATCTTCACACTTTGGGGAACCCCTCAAGTCGATCTGTTCACGACCGGTGTCAACCAGAAGTGTGACCAGCACTTCTCAAGGGAATTTCCCCCAAGAGGAGCTCTAGAGGATGCGTTAGTAGTGGAATGGGAATTTCCACTCCTGTACGTTTCCTCCAGTCCCCGTGATTCCTCATGTAATCAGGAGGTTGAGAAATCCTTGTACTAGTGGTGTTGGAATAAATTCAGTAACTGGTGCCAGGACATGAATGTGGACCCTTTTCAATGTGGCACTGCTATGGTGCTTTCTTTTTTGTTGCACCTGGCCAATCTAGGGCTCCAGATTGGAACAATAAAGGGATACCTGGCGGCGCTTTCCATCTTTAAGCGCTCCTCTGAGGAGGTTTCTTATTACCATTAATTGTCCAATTTCTGAAGGAACTCACTAACGTGTACCCTCCAGTACCATTTCATGTCCCTGCTTGCGATTTAAACTTTGTGTTAAAGTTTCTAACATGTATACCCTTTGAGCCTTTACATTACTGCCCATTAAGGCTCTTAACACTGAAAATTGCTCTTCTTGTAGCACTAAATGCAGCCCGCAGGGTAAGTAAGTTGCAGGCTCTTTCATGCAAATCTCCTTATACTACTTTTCATAAGGTTAGAGTTAAACCATCATTCTTGCCGAAAGTATTTTCTGACTTTCATTTTTCGCAAAAAATAACACTCCCGGAGATTCCAAGATGACACCGCTTGGTAAACTTCATGGCTCCTGTGCTACCCGAACCGCTTCAGCCCTGACAGTACAATCCACACCCTAAGACTGAAATTAGCCCTCCCCGGCGGTTGTATTCAACGGGCTGTCTCACTGGCTCAGCGGTCTGCCTGTGGGCACCACGCAGGGTCTTCTGAAGCAACTACCCCGCAACCAAAGACACCCGGGCCGAGCCGGTGCGCTTCCTGATGCTGGTGCACCTGAAGCGGCAGACCCGTTACAAGAGCTCCGACCCCTCTGCAGGGTCCTCTGAGGGGCCCGACTGGGGCTCAGTAGCGCTGCCGAACTTCTGACGAGCCAGACAACTGACAGCAAAGTGACAAGCAGAACGACCCACACTGCCCGTCCGGAGACGCTACTGCCCCCGCCGGTGCCTCTTTGCATATCCAGTCAGGTGCCTCGTCTCTGCATCAACCTCGCCGGTGACCGGTCCCCCTGGGGCCTCGCGGGGGTCGTCCTGTGTGGGGTTGGGGACATCGACCCCAACGATAAAAGTATTCCTGGTATACTCGAGCCCGGGTTAAAAAGGGTGTAATCACCCCTTCAGACATTCGGCGATCATGCTGTACCGGCGACCCTCCAATAAGTGATTGATCCAGTGCCCTGCGCCCGCCGGCGCTCCCGGGTCGGCCACAGCACGATTAGGCCCAGGGTCCCTGAAAGGGACGTCCCATCGAGTGGAATGGGCCAGTGCGCCTGACCACACTTATGCTCCTAACACATCCAGCCGCCCAGATCTGTGCCCGGACCGCCGGGGCGCGCCGCAGGAGACCCGCCAATCTGAGCATTCCCCGGTGAATCCTGGGGGGCGGGTAGCAAAGGGGTCCCCCTGGCCTGCCTGAGAGTAACCCCTCCCTGGCCCCACCTCAGAATCCAGATCAGAGCACCCTCAGTTTGTGGCGTGGATCAGAAGCAGTAGCATCGCAGGGCCGTTGCGGTCTCCCATCTGGGGCCTAATAAAGAGACTACAGACACTGCCGTAATCTTCGTAGGAGCGTATGACGGGGACAGGGAGCTCCCGTCCAAGTCACCATCAATCTTAAACCGCAATCTACCTGTTTGGGGTTGCCATAGTCCATTGTTGCCCTCGCGGACCGACATCTGGGACATAGAACAAAGGCATAGAAGCCCCTGAGGGAGGACCCCTTAGGCCTCATCAAAGCCGGTAGGGAAACGTGCCCTCTCATCCAACCCAACAAGGCACCAACCTATCCCACAGAGAGAGTGGAACATCTAACACGGGGTCAGTACTCGATATCAGACACGAGAGCAAAGAGGTGGCATGCAGTTCACCAAGCCCAACTGAGACGGTCGCTGGTACTCACCAATATCTGGGACCCCGTTCTGCCCTAGACCACATCACTTGAGCAGGGTTGGAGCTCCTGCAACTAGCTGAACCCTCGCCAGCAAACATCAACAATGCAATGTCAAGGAACAGAGCCAAGGACCCTCCATCTGCATTGAAAAGCACTAAAATCCGTGTTAAAGCCGCTGAACCGGAGGGTGATAAACAAACAGGAGACTGGTTGTGCGAGCAAGGATCTGAGCCCAATCAGGAAAATCAGGACAGATTGGTCATGCAATCGGCACTCAAACAATTCCTGGGTGAGATGGTAGATAGGTTCACATCGGCAAGCCAGAAGCAGATGGACACCCTGAGGGAAGATCTTGCCAAAGGAATAAAGGAAATAAAGCGAGACATCAACTAAATAGAAGAGGTTCGATACCAATGAGCGGGCCCTACAGGAGCTGACCGAGGACGCGCGGAAAACTGAAAATCTACTGGTAACATTGGCAGTGGCCACTAAAAACCTAGAGCTGCTGGCCGGAGATTTCGAAAACCGATCTAGGAGAATTAACATACGCGTTAAAGCCTTAACAGAGTCCATACAGAACCAGGACCCCTCTCAAACGCTCACAAATATCTTTATGGATCTGCTAGACGAGGACTCGAGCTTAGACCTCCTATTCGACAGAATCCATAGCCGCCCCCTGCTGAACCAAGAACTGGAACTAGAGATGTCCTAGTTGCATTCCACAGCTTCGTCACGAAAGAAAAGATGCTGGAAAAAGCTAGAAAGGCAGGTCACATAACCTACAATGGCACTAAGATATTTATATATCAAGATCTTGCACAAATAACTTGGAACAAAAGGAGGCAATGGGTCCGGTGCTGACGTACTTGCGAGCAAATTTTTTTTAGGTACAGATCGAATCATCCATTCGGCTTGTCCTTTTTCGTGCAGGGCAGACAACACAAGGTTACGACATGCGAACAAGGTACGGACCTGCTGGGAATTGAGGAGCAGTCACCACCAACCCCCGTTGGCTCTCCCGGCCGCTGCAACGCACGCAAACCATGGAATGGTCAACAGTGTGGCCTAAACGATCAAAGGATGATCTACAATCCCCACTCCGCAATACCCCGAAGAAAGGCTTGTCAGTCAAAATCCATCACCTGAAAGTGCCACCAGAACCAGCTTCACAAAATTATAGAGTAGACCGCACAGTGAGTCTGGGGAGGGTGCTCGCTATCTAAAAAAATATGTACCGGCTCAGGAAAACATTAGCTTCACTGTAGTTCTTTTGCGGGTTCGGGAGGGTGAGGGAATCTTGGGATGGGATTGGGAGATCCTGCGTTGTTCATACCTGGGATTATCTTAGAGCTCAGCTCTCGTCTATGCTGAACGCATGGGGCAGATAGCCACCTGAGCTCACCCAGGGGGGAAACAGAAACAATAGGGGAGGGGGACAACTTCAAGGGGGGAGGGGGAGTAACGACCCAGGAGATAGACAACCATAAGCGGCAGTCTGAGGCTGACACCAAGTCCTCGGTAGCAAGGGCCCCAAGAAACCTACGGCACAATATGCAGAGGGCACATGTTAAGAACTACATTAACGGCTAATATGGACCGGCTGAAGGTATTATCCTTGATCGTTAATGGGTTAAACTCGACGGTTAAAAGGAATAAATTGGAGAGGTTCCTTCGTAAGGAGCAATCGCATATACTGGACATGAAAGATGCATACTTTCCTGTGCGCTGGCAACATTGAAATATCTCAGGTTCATGATAGAAGGCAAACACTATCAGTTCAAAATGCTACCCTTTGCATAGCCTCAGCGCCGAGGGTATTCACGAAGGTACTGGCAGTGGCAGCGGCAGACCTGTGCAGTTTGTCCATTCTGATCTATCCTTACCTCGACGACTGGCTCATAACAGGGGATTCTTAAGAAACATGCTTCTCAAATACCCAAAAGACTGTAGACCTTTTGTTCCACCTGGGCTTCTCCATTAACGAGAAGAAGTCCAGTCTAGACCCCAGCCAAGTCAAGCAATTCCTAGGGGCTCTAATTCGAACAAAGGACGGCCTCGTCTTCCCCGCCAACAAGAGGGTCCAAAACATGCTGTTTCAGATCCCTCAACATGTAGCTGGTCGAGAGGTGATGGTACGCAAAGCCATGCGATTGCTAGGAATTATGGTGTCATGTATTTATTTGGTTCCTCACGCGTGCCTGCGCATGCGCACAATTCAAGAGTGGCTCAGCAGCCAGTAGTGTCAGGCCAGCGGACAATAGGGCGATCTAGTGGTTGTCTCGCAAGCCTTGGTTCTCTCACTGCGGTGGTGGTCGAGGGAAAACCTTGTGGTGGGGAAATCCTTCGCCACCACCGCAGTGGACGCCACTCTAACCACAGACGCATCCCTCCCCGGATGGGGGGCTCACCTATCCCATCAGACTACACACAGAGTTTGGACTCCAAGTGTGGTGTCCAAACACATAAACCTGCTGGAATTGTTGGCGGTCTTCAAAGCACTGAAGGCTTTCCAGACACACCTACAAGGGAAAAAAGTGCTGATCCTCACAGACGGCACCACGGCCATGTACTACCTGAACAAGCAAGGGGTCACTCCCTCTCCAGGACTGTCCAAGCTGTCCCAAAACATCTGGAATTGGGCTCTCAAACACATGTTCCTGTTATCTCAACATGTACCAGGGGAACTCAATCTTCTGGCAGACGGACTCAGCAGAGACTTCCCTCTGCCCGCAGAGTACAAATGGCGACTAGACGAAGGCATCGTCTACAACGTTTTCGTAAAATGGGGCTCCCCAGAGATCGACCTGTTCGCAACTCTGGAGAACACCCAATGCCAAGATTACGCCTCCAGGTATCCACAGAACCGCTCCAAGGGGAATGGTCTCTGGATAACATGGTCAGGGAAATTTGTCTACGCTTCCCCCTCCACCCCCCCGACTCCCTTTCTTAACAAGATAGTGCACAAGATGCACCATGAACCAGTTACCATAATACTGGTGGCCCCTATGTGGGCCCGCCAACCCTGGTTTGCTCATCTGATGGAGATGTCACTGTCTCCTCCAGTTAAACTACCCTGCCTGTACAACATGTTGTCACAGCACAGGGGTCAAACGCTGCATCCATGCCCACAGACCCTGAACTTGGCAGCCTGGCTCCTGAGGTCATTGAATTTGGACATTTGCAGCCCCCACAGAGATGCATGGACATCCTCAGAGAGGCAATGAAACCGAACACTCGTTACTGCTAGTCTAGCAAGTGGAAACGGTTCGTCATTTGGTGTAAGTCAAAGAGCATCAACCCTGTTGACGGCTCTCCCACACATATTGTTCTATACCGAACTCACTTGTTGGACTCAAGTTTAGTCTTTAATTCTATTAAAGTTCACCTAGCTGCACTCTCCGCCTACACTACGTCTCAACATATGGTGTCATGGTGGAAAGTTCTAGTTATTAAAGCCTTCATGGAGGGAGTGAAAAGAATTCACCCTCCTATATCTAACCCAGCTCCCGGATGGGACCTGAAAGTTGTACTAACCAGGCTAATGGGCTCCCCCTTCGAGCCCATGCATAAAGCAACCCTTAAGGATCTCACTCTTAAGACTGCTTTCTTGATAGCTATCACCTCCATTATAGTGAGTGAACTACGAGCGCTCTCTATATTAGATCCCTTTGTAACAGTTCACAAAGATAGGTGGTTCTACGCACACACCCTAGGTTTGCACCAAAGTCCATTTCAAAATTTCATGTCAACCAGTCTGTAGAACTACCAACGTTCTTTCAAAACCCATCAAACTTGGGAGAAAAGAGCCTGCACACACTTGATGTGCGCAGATCTGTCATGTTTTAAAAGGAAACAACTAGATCACTGAGAAAGACTAATCAGTTCTTTGTCTCAGTGTCGGCAGGAAGAGGAGGAGATGCAGTTTCAAATCCACTATATCTAGATGGATTGTGCAGTGCATCACTCTGTGTTACCCTCTTGCTAAGCGAGAACTGCCCTTCAAGCCTAGAGCACATTCTACTCGAGGCACTGGGGCATCCATAGCATTCATTGCAAATGTTCCCCTTGAGTCCATTTGCAAGGTGGCAACCTGGAGTTCTGTACACACCTTTACAAAACACTATTGTCTAGATGCCCATTCTAGATCTGATTCCCAGGTGGGACAAGCAGTACTAAGACATCTTTTCTCTACTGTTCCTTCTCACAACTCACCTCCAACTCCGGGTACTGCTCGCTAGTCTATGCACAGCATGTGATTCTAAGCAGATTGACAAACATCAGAAGACATGCATTACTTACCGTAAAAGCATTTGTGATGGTTGTATGTGCTTAGATTCACATGCGCCCACCTTCCTCCCTGCTCGGATGGAAGGAACATAGACGTCTTATTACTTTCTCTCTTTTCTGTACTCACTCACGTTAGTCATAAGGCTCCCTCATGGCAGAAAAAATACAAACAGAGGGACCTCGACGCGTGAGGGATTTTGGATGCACGACACGTCACTATAGGGATAGTTTTACAGACACACCTATGGCGATGCCCCCTTTTCGACTTTCGAAAAACAAGATGCAATACTCTGCAGTGACCACTGGATGTCGGACTATGCACAGCATTTGAATCTAAGCAGATGCAACCATCCAAAATGCTTTTATGGTAAGTAATGCATGTCATCTAACTCATTGCTAGGCGACACCACAGGCATAATACTAGGAGTCATCGCGATGTCAGATCATGCCCCTATTATCTTGACGATAACCAGGCCATGCGGTCCTCCGGGGCTGTGGAGGTGGCGCTACCCGACCCTGCTGTTTAAAGATGCTGTCCTGGCTCAGGAAATTGACCAAGAGCTGGAGGAGTTTGCGGGGAATAATAGATGGGGAGATACTTTTTTTTTCAATTTTTTTAAAAAAGTTTTTATTACATTTTACACACAAACAATAAAAACCAAACAAATAGTGCATGTTCCAACAGTTTAATTACACTTTTCTTAATTGCTAACCACTACTCCCTCTACCCCACCCCCCCTTGCGAGTCTATTGCGTTAAACCTTCAGTTTCCACATCCTTTGGTTCGGTGGTCTCCTCCACAGGCTCAGCCGGGTCGGCTAATGACCCAAACAGTCCGGCTATCAGTGATTTCCAGGCTATCAAGGACTCATTCTCCTCCTCCCCCACATTGCTAAACGCTTCTTGCCATGCCATGGTTTCGGCTTCTGCCCATTTTTGCAAGTCTTTCCACCACACCTCTATCTTCGGCACATGGCATGACTTCCATCCCATGGCAATCCTTCTTTTTGCAAGCACATAAACCAGGTCCCTCGGTTTGCTTACATGCCTGAGCTTCTGTGGTCTGGGGAACCCCCCAGCAGACAGGCCCACACCGTATCCACTACTATCTTGACCCCTCTTCCTTCTAGTTTCTCTTTTACTCCCCTCCAGAACTGCTCTATGATCGGGCATGACCAGAACATATGCACCATGCCCGCATTCTCTTCGTCACACTTGGGGCAAGCTTGCCGACCTGCATTTCCAAACCTCGATATCCTCTAAGGCAACATATAAGCCCTGTGTGTTATGTACAGATGTATCTGTTTCAGCCTCGCGTTTCTAGACATCATCTTATGATACCCTTGCACCCGTTCCCACATCCCATCTCCCATTTGGGCCCCGACCTCCATTTCCCAGTCTAGTCTCAACTACGGGACCTCCTTCCCCACTTTAGACATCAACATCTCATACAGTCTGGAAATCTCGTGAACCCCCCCCCCCCCCCCCCAGCTATATCATATATCACGTCTATGGTGGCGTCCAAGTCTTCCTCCAGCACAGTTTCAGGCCATGTTCTCTTGATCCTCTGTACCATTCTGTGATACGTAATGTACTGGCCTTCGTGCAACCCAGCTTCTTCCCGCAGCCCCTCAAAAGTAACACTAGAGCCCCCCTGCCAAATATCACCCATCGTTGCCACCCCAGCCGGTTCCCAGCTGAGCGCCTGCCCCTGTCAATACAACCAATGGTATCTGCGGTGAGCATGGGGACGGGTCCCCCATCACTTGACATGCCCTGCGCCACACCTTCCACCCCAGTAGCATCATTTTAGGGCGCCCCATCATTTCCGCCCTGGGTGCCCACATAACCTCTTTCAAATAAAAGGGTGCACAATCACGCCCAAACAGCCTAAGTTCGGAGGTCTCTTCATCAGAGAGCCATTTAGCCACATACTGCAACTGGCTCGCCACATGGTACGCCTCATAGTTGGGCAGCTTTATTCCCCCTTTGTCATGGAAGTTCTGAAGCTTCCATAACGCCACTCTGTTTCGCGTGCCATGCCACAAAAAGTCCCTACACATGCTATTCAGTTTGGTGAAGAATCCCTTAGGAATCAGGTACGGTATATTCCCAAATTAATGTAGGAGCCTCGGCAGGACCACCTTCTTTAGCATCGCTCCCCGCCCCATCATCGCCAAAGGCAGCTCTGCCCAAAACCGCATGCATTTCTCAATTTTTTTGATAGCTACTTCTGTATTACACCTATGCTCCTCCTCCTCCACGGTGTGATATATGTCAATCCCCAGGTACCGAAAGGTGCTAACCGCCCACGGTACCTGTAATACCGGTAACCTCTCGGCTGGAACCCCTATATACCCCCTCCCCCCCAACGGGAACAGGCTAGATTTCTGGGGGTTCACTGCTATGCCGGATAGGACAGCGTATTTCCAAGCACTTCCAAAATGTACTGGAGGTTTTCCTCTGGGAACCGCACGTACAGCAGCATATCGTCTACATATAGGGAGATCAAATGCCGCTAATCGTTCACCTCGATGCCTATAGTGTCATATTGCTGCCTCAGATAAATCGCGAGAGGTTCCAGGGCCAGTATGTAGAGCATAGGAGACCACGGGCATCCTTGTCTAGTACCCCTACAAAGCTGCCACCTCTCTGATATCATAGATCCTGTCTTAACTCTAGCCAGTTGTTCGCTATACAAAATCTTCGCCCACCTTACATAGCCAGGCCCTAACCCGTAGTGTTTCAGGGCCGCCAGCAGCCACGGCCACTTAACGGAGTCGAAGGCCTTGATCGCATCCAAGGACACGATCGCCATTTCCTCATCACTTTCTCTGCCAAACTCAATGATTCTCTGGAGTCGCCTATGATTATTGGTAATGTTTCTATGGGGGACATAGCCCGTTTGATCCGGATGTATTAAATTACTAATGGCCCTCTTCAGTCTATTCACCAAGACAGCAGTTAATATCTTGCCGTCTTGGTTCAGCATTGACACGGGTCTAAAGGAACCACAGCTATGCCCATGTTTATTAGGTTTAGGGAGAGGTACTATGACAGCTTCTCTCAGTGACTCCGGTAAGCGTCCCATCTCAAACGCTTCGTTTATCATTTCTAGCAGCGGGGGGAGGACCTCTTCTATATATACCTTGTAAAATTCGCTTGGGAATCTGTCCCCGGGGTCTTACTAGTAGGCAGCTGCCTCACCACCTCCCTCAGTTCTTCCAGGGTCATTGGGGTGTCCAATTCCTCTCTTTCTTCCTCGCTTATCTTGGGCAGCCGCATATCATCAAGCATTTCTTCTATCATTACACGGCTACTTGCCCCATCTTCCCCGTATAACACTTATCCACAAACTCTTGATTAACTCCCTCCTGGGTGTCCTCTACGCTACCATCTTCTCGCTCTATAGTTCTAATTGTGGCTCTAGTGGTCTCGCTCTTATATAACCACGCCAAAAGTCTCCCAGGTTTATCACATCCCGCATGCTGTCTCTCTATGTACTTTTTATAATTAAGGTTACACAACCTCTCCCAGTATTCCGCACATTTTTGCTGTAGCTTAAGAATCAATTCTAGCTTCTCCGCTGTATCGTCACCGGCTTTTAAGGCCTCTTCCAATTTTACTTCCGTCTCCCTCAGTTCTGCCGAAACCCCACCCTGTAGGCCCTTGGATTTCGCTATGGCCACCCCCCTCATGACAACTTTAAAGGCCTCCCATAGTGTCCCTGCCGAGTCCACACTCCCAGTATTGGTTTCAAAATACTTTATTATTTGCTCCCTCAAATCCTCTCTAAAGAAGGGGTCTCGCAACGCCTCTGCTCGTAGACGCCATGTCGGGATCCTCGCCCTCGGGGGCAGTATTGCCACGCAAGAATCAGGGGCGAGTGGTCCGAGAGGACCCTGGCCTATACTCTGTGTGCAATCTCCACTATCATTTCAGGTGATGCGAAGACATAGTCCAACCTCGTTGATAACTGCTGTGGGGCAGAATAATGTGAATATTGCCTTTCCCGTGGGTGCCACACTCTCCATGCATCCTCCAACCCAAAGTCATCAAGCAGTGTCTGTAGCGCCCTGGCTGCAGGGGCCGGTCTATCCAATTTCCCGTCCGATCCATCCACCCTCGTGTTCAATACGCAGTCGAAGTCCCCTCCACAGATCACCGCGCTTCCCACACATACGCTCAGGTTCGCACTCAGTGTCCTAATGTACGCCGCTGTGTTCTGGTTCGGGGCGTATGGGTTAACCATACTTATCTCCCTATTCTCTACCAGTCCCCTCAGCATAACCATCCTCCCGTCTGTCTCAGCCACCACTTGCAATCGCTGAAACGGGACATGTGGCGCCACCCATATAAGTACTGCTCTTGCGTAGGCCGAGTACGATGAGCCACCAACACCCCCTTCCACTTTCCCGCAATCATGTCCATCCTCTCACGTGTAAGAGCAATGCAATATCTATTTTCTGCCTGCGCAGATACAGCATAACCTTGTTCCTTTTTAAATAGCTATTAAGCCCCCGCACATTCCATGTGAGTATTTTAAGGTCCCCCTGTGGCCTGATATAATCCCATTCCCTCCCCTCCAGGTGCAGTTTAATTTTGAGTTCCAATCCAATCTGTATGGCTTGCATCCCATTCTAAATCCCCTTTAACCAAAAACACACCAAACTTCCCGCTCCCTCTCCCCCCGCCTCCCATCCCTTTCCCAACATCACCCCACCCCCCCCCCCTCCCAACTTTTGCCCAGCTCCATCCCTGGATCTCAGGCTCCCCCGCATCTAGCTCTTTTCGGCTCTCGCCTGTACTCGAAGCTCCGCAGGGTGAGGCCGCCCTAGTGGCCAACCTACTACAACTATAATTCGGGGGGTAGGGTTCTTTCGCCCTGCCGCTCCCATAGCACATCGAATAACTACACATTGCCTTACAGTTTAAATCTATGTAACCGCCACTATATTCCAGTCCATCAAGTCTCTCACAATCAGCAGTATGTTATCGAATATCAGCCTCCTACAGCCAGGCCCATTGTTCTTAGCCTTCGCCTAGGCGCCGCTGGGATGTTCACTCGCCGCCATAACAGTATGCATACTGTATCTGAGTCACTTATCACTTCCATCTTGGGTCTCTTCCGTGTCTTGTTCCGGGCAGCCCTGCAGATCCAGCCATGTTGTTGCTTCTTCCGGAGTGTCAAAAAAATACATTTTGCTCTTATGCACGACCTTCATTTTCGCAGGGTACAGCAGCATATATTTTATCCCAGCCGCCCGCAGCCTTATTTTGATGGTTACATAACTGTACCGATGCCTTTGAACCAGCATAGTATAATCCGGGTATGCTGTGATAGTGCTCGAGGCCCTCTCAATTGTTCCGCCTTTTCGAAAGTACTCCAATATTTTCTTGCAGTCTTTGTAGTTCAGTATTTTGACGATTATCGCTCGTGGAGGGGCCCCTGGTCTCGGCTTCCTCATGAGGGCTCTGTGTGCGCGCTCCACCACAAATCCCTGCGAGTGTGTTCCGGCCCCAATTCCTTGTAGGAGTAAGTTCTCAGTGTAATCAGTCGGGTCCTGGCACTCCTCACCTTCCGGCAAACCCACCACGCGGATATTGTTTGTCCTCGCTCTCCCTTCTGCTTCTTCTGCTCGAGACTCCAAGTTGGCCACCTGTTGCTTAAGGACATGGATCCTCTTTGCATTGTTGGTGCTGGTGTCCGTGTTAGCTTTCACCGCACCTTCCAGGCTGCTGGATCCGCCAGCCCCCTGACATCTTGTCTCAGCAGGGAGACTTCGATGCCCACTGCTTCAATTTTAGCCTCCAGGGAAGTGTGTAGGTCCAACATCGCAACCCCCCAAGATTCCTTCAGCTGCGTAATGGCTTCTAAATCTGATGATTATCAGCCGCTGTGACACCCTCAGCTTGTGCCATCGTAAAAATATCCATTGTGGGTTGTTTGTTCTTATTCTTACCCACGGCCCCTCGCGCCGCCATTTTCCGGCCTTCTTTGGGTCTCCCTATTACGATTCAACGTCAGAGTGTCTTCCCCAACCGTAATTTCCGCTCTTTATCGGCTGTTGTGGTGATCTTCAGGCTGTCGCGACATCTACCTCCTCTCACCGCTGCTAGTTGCTCATCAATGCCGAGCGAGCGCTTCTCGTGCCTGTCGTGGTGCGGCCTGCCTTTTCACACCTCTGCTGCCCTCGGGCTCCTGCCGTCTGGGCCAGCACCCACGCCTTCGCGACCCAAGACCCACCGCCGCAGGGGTTTCGCTCCGTCTTCACTTCGCCATTGCCGTTCTTTCCCCATGGCCGCAGCCGCCTCTATTTGTCCTCTTCGGGTGCCCTAGTTGCGTTCCCTTTGTTGTCAGCCATCTTGTGTGACAATGGACCGAACAGCCGCCGTTGTTCGTCGAGCAATTCCTCCAGAATCCTGCTTATGATTCTCTCGATCTTTATACAGTGAGCAGAGCATACATTCCCGTGCGTGTGTGATCAATTCTGGAACCAATGGCGCACTTTCAAAGGTAGTTTTCACGGATCATCTGTCGGATTCTCCGGAGCTACACAGGAAGCACGTCCTACTCCATGGCTGCTCAAGCCACGCCCGGATGGGGAGATACTTCTACGCAAGTGTGGTGGGACGCCCTCAAAGCCACGATAAGAGGAAAGATTATCGCGACCAAAGCGAGAAGGGAAAAAGCGCTAAAACTCAAGGAAGAACGGCTAGAAAATAGACTCAAAGAGGCAATGGCTCAGATGGCCTCGAAACACATAACAGCCACTGAAAGAGAGGTCCGTACAGTAAGAGGCCAACTGACTCTCATTCAAACCAGGGTGGCGGAACAAAACCTATTACGCCTACGCCAAAAATACTAAGTTAAAGCTAATAGATCCGACCGCCTCCTAGCTAGACTGTTAAGAAAGGAAGAGGGGGACAAAACCATTTTAAGAATTAAAGGGGAGGGAAGGGGCAGACATTCACTAGCAATAACGAGATTGAAAGGGAATTCTGCCAATACTACACTACCCTATACTCCTCAGATTATCCTCACCCCACTGCGCAGGAGGTTTACCTGGACGGGATAGAGCCCACGGCCATATTAAAGGGGGAGAGGGAGCAGTTGGAAGAGGAGATAATAGACGCGGTTAGAAAAGCAATGAACAAATTTGAACAAATCTCCAGGGCCCGACGGGTACATGGCAGAATTCTACAAATTGCACAAAGAATTCCTGATTCCCTATCTCACCAAATTATTTAACGACAATGGATCTACCAGAGTCCTACCTAACTCGATGGAGGAGGCGGAAGTCACCCTCATACATAAAAAGGTCAACGATCCAGCAGAGTGCGGGTCATACCGCCTGATGGCGTTAATAAATGTAGATGCAAAAATACATACCAAGATCCTAGTATCCAGGTTAGACTCCATCATGCCCAAAATAGTTCAACCCGATCAAGCGGGTTTCATTACAGGCTGGCGGACAACGTAAGAAGAATAGCCCATTTGATGTAGTAGGTGCAGTTGAAGGAAATCCCTGCCCTCCTACTGGCAATAGATGCCGAAAAGGCTTTTGATCGGGTGAAGTGGGGCTTCCTTTTTGCCACAATGACCAGGATGGGCTTCGGACCTAAATACCTCGACCGGGTTATGGCCAACTATCAAGCACCAATCCTCTGACTAGCAATCAATGGCAGAATTTCTGATCCGGTTAAAGTAAAGCAGGGCACAAAACAAGGCTGCCCACTCTCCCCTCTGGTGTATGCTCTGCATTTACAACCATTCCTGGCGGTGATAAGAGCGGCCGAGAGCATAAAAGGTATTCCGTTTGGGGGACAGGAACATAAAGTGGCCACCTTTGCGGATGATATACATGTCCTTAATAGCGGTATGCGAGGAACTCGACCAATTTGGACGAGTGGCCAGCCTAAAAGTAAATACCAATAAATCGGAGATATTTAACCTCAACTTGCTGCCAACTACGGAGCAACATATTTAGAGGACCTATTGTCAGATTCCGGTCTTTCCTTCACTTCATCCGATTCACTCCAATCCCCCTCCTCCTCACCTGTGAGTTCCGAATGTAAGGTTCCCCCGAACCGCTTCTTCCACAGTTCTTCTTTCCTCTTTCCTTTTTTTTGTGGAAGGGATCTGCCCCAAAGGGAAGCCACCCTGACTTCTGAATAGAAGATCTAGGGGGGCCCCTCCTCCGGTTCAGACCAGCGGGGAAAAAGCCGTAGGCATAAAAAACCCCTAGGTGATGTAGTGAGATGAGATTCGACACAAGGTGATTTCTTGTCTGAGAAGCCGGCTGGAAGTGGCAGACCAGGATACGAGGGATGTCGATCCTGAGAGCAGAACGCGAGAAATGCAGGAGCGGGGAAGATGAGAGAAAACAGGAGGGGAGGGGGAGAGAGGAAGTAGCTGAGCTCCCTGCTAAAACTGACGTGAGCCTGCGGAACCAAGGGCAGTAAGAAAGACACAAAGGAAGGGGGAAAGCAGAAGGGAGAAATACCGGCTCCGAGAAAAGGCGCCGAGCAACAACAGCGGGAGAGAAAAACTTACTAGCGCTTCAACCCGAAAGCCTGACGCGAGTAGGTTGCAACGCGCAGACTTCCGGGTAGGAGCGGCTAATAAGCGATCACCTTCCGGCAGCCGGCTGGAAGGCTAGACCGCCACTGTGCGTTGCACGGAGACGTGGCGGAACCGCTAATGGCCGCTCCATCGCCATCGGCTCCATGCACGCCAGTCGCGGCGGATCATGACACCTATGCTTATAGATGGGCTAGCAAACCTATCTCATACTTGGGTGTCCAACTCACCCAAACTGTAGATGAACTGTAGCAGGCGAATTACCTACCTCTGCCGGAGAAAATTAAATCAAAGCTGGTAGACTGGGGGCCTCTATCCTTCTCATGGCTGGGGCGTATCAATGTTTTAAAGATGGTGGTCTTACCGCAGCTGTTATATGACTTAGCGGCCCTACCAGTAGGTATTCCACTTATCTTCTTTAGAGCCCTCCAAAAAGTCACAAACCGCTTTATCTGGAATCATAAGCAACTGAGAATAACCGCAACTCTATGAGGACACAACAGCCCGCAGGGGCATGGGGGAGCCGGACTTCAGGGTATACTGCATCACAGTTCAAATTAGAATTCTTAGTGACAACACCTGTGGGCACAGATACCGAAACTAACCAGATCCCTGCATATCCGAGAGATCTGGCTAAAGTTAATGTTGTAATGGCACTTAACTGGTCAGATTAAATAAGATGTTTCCACAATCCACACAATTCTGCTGGAGGGACTGCGGGGGGGCTGGCACTTGGGCCCACATATGGTGGGAATGCCCGAAACTAGACACATATTGGGGGACAATACAGCAGGCCACTGCTCAGGTCCTGGGGTTTGTGGGGGGAAAGAACAGGGTGCTAGATATGATGGGCCTGAATGGGACTCTAGTAGATATCCACACAAAATCTTACCATAAACTATATTTCATCATCATGATGATGTTGGCAGCAATGGTGCTTTCGAGCAAGTGGAAGTCGAAAGACCCTCGCCAGGAACATGAGTGGGTCGCCACAATTTGGTCACTCCTGCCCATGGAATGGCTTACATACTCAATACAAGGAGATTGCAACCGACTAGTCTGCCCTTATAATTTACCTAAAGGAGGGAGCGCACAGAGCATGGTGCCCTAAGGCTATGACACTGCTGGGAATTATAGATCCTCAAGAGGACTCCGATACATGAAGGCAGGGAAAGCAGGGGCACCTCACGTCGAGCCCAGGCAAGGGTAAAGGATATAAATCTCTCCGCTCCCGCTATGGGATCCACCCGGTGGGGGGGGGACTCTATGCTCATCTCCTGGACTGAGGGGGTTGGGGTGGGAAGGGGAAGGAGGAGGGAGAAGGGGGGTTGAAGGGGTGTTCTAATTGTTGACTGTTGTATCAAAAATGCTAATAAAAAAACAAGTTGAAGGAAAAAAAACGAACACTCCCAACTTTCTACCCTCCTCCTCATTTGGGCAAAGAGGAAGGGAGGTTGCATAGACTAGACCCAAAAAGGGCTCTGAGTTTTTACATTGCGAGAATGGCAACCTTTCGCCATGATGACCAACTTTTTGTGGGTTATACCCGTCCTAAATTAGGACTAGAAGTAACAAAATAAACTATATCCTGGTGGATTACACTGGTTATTGGAGATGTTACAGACTTCCTGTAAAGGACCCGCCGGAAGGGCTTCGAGCTCATTCCGCGAGAGGCATGGCAACTTCCGAGTCGCTTCGAAGGGGTTTCCCCGTAATTGACTTATGCTTAGCTGCAACTTGGGCGTCAATTCATACCTTTGTTAAGCATTACTGCTTAGACTCCTCTTAGTGTCAGGTAGGCCTTTTTGCCAAGGCAGTCCTTCATTCCATTCATGATGAGTCTAAATAGTACTCCCTCCTCCAAATTGTCACTGCTTTGGGAGTCTATCAAAGATGAGGAATACGTGGAAGGACACAATCCATTCGAAGAACAAGTTACTTACCAACTGGTAACATTCTTTCGACTGGATGTTCCTCCCACGTATTCCTCATCGCCCCTCCCAGCCTACCCCGCTGTACAATTTACGTGAATTACACTCTGCGTTTCCTGAGCGATTGCAGCCTGGGGTACGCCTGGTTAGTTTCTCGAGTTATGGAACGAAAAAACAGAACTGAAGCCAATGGGCGCGGCATGAGCTACTTATACTACTGGTGACGTCGACACGCCATGGCGGCCCTCGAGGGACATAGAAGCCACAACACCTTTGCAGAGAAAAAAGTTTCTGAAGCAGCAAAGTTGGCAAGATTCGTATATCAAAGATGAGGAATATGTGGGAGGACCATCCAGTCAAAAGAACGTTACCAGTTGGTAAGTAACTTGTTATTCTCATGGCTCTGGCCCCCTGAAGGACTCTCCTTTGCCTGTGGGCTATTCCCCAGCTTCTCCACCTCTGCCACAGGCCCTACAACAAAACCCTGTTCCCTCTGAATCACCTTTCCTCCCCACAACCCTCCTGACAATCTCTTTTTCTAAATGGACCAGGGATAGATTTGAGTCCTGCATGATTAAGATGTCGGAGTTTATTAATTTCTCTGGCAAATTTGACAACATTCTTAAGAGGCCACTTTCAATGGATGACTGGCCTAGGCCTTTTAAGTCACCAAGGCGCTACTTTGCTGGAGCTTGTTTCCTCTCCAACCAGGCAGTGATTGCCTGATCCTCCTGAAGATATCCTCCTGAATATATCTTCCAGGATGGCCAATATGATCCAGACGACGGTCTGTTATGTCCCAGATCCTGATACTGTCTCACATGACCCGGTTTCTTAGGATCTTAGGGACTTAGCCCACTGCCCATGAGGCTTAATCGGAATATATTCCTTGATGCTTCTCCCGTCTCTCAGCCCCGGGAGGCTGCACCAATTGACGATCAAATGTTATTCAACACCCTCCTCAAGAAGCCTGTGGATCACTTCAAGATCATGACACAAGTGACAGTACCCAACCTCGTTTTCGTTGAAGACATCCTCAAAGAGAAGGTCCCCGTCAGCGAGGCCATCCCTCTTCTGCACTCAGTTAAGAAGCGCCTTGCGCCCTCCTTGCTCACGCCCTCTTTCACTAGGGCCGGCAACGCAAGGGCTGACAAGATGTTTCACCCCAAGATGTGACACGGTTAACCATAACATCCTGATCTCACGGCTTTGTGACACCTTGGGAATCGCAGGTCAGGCTCTGGCCTGGTTAACCTCTTTTCTCTCTGACCGCCCATCCCAGGTCGAACTTGGTTCCTTTCTCTCTACTATCACCCTCTCAACCTGCTGCGTTACCCAGAGTTCTAGCCTATCCCCCTGGCTCTTCAACGTCTACATGGCTACCCTTGCACGTGTGATTGCTATTTTCACCTCTAATTTCCAGTGTTATGCGGATGACATGCAACTATCCTTCAGGCTACCCTCAGTCGCTGCTCCTCCTCCTCAGTCATACCTGAATGTCTGTCTGCAATTCAATCATGGTGTGCCACAAATGATCTTTGTCTCAATGCCAGTAAAACTGAGATTGTTCGCATTGGGACACTTGCTCCTGCTTTCCCCCTCTCACTATGGCCTCCCTCCCTTGGCCCCGCGCCTACCCCCACCTGTGCGGCAAAACACGGGGTCATATTCAACTCCACTCTCTCCTTCTCTTCTCATTTCTGATGTCTCAAAAAAGTCCAACTATCAACTACACCTCCTCGGAGGCATTCTACCCTTTCGCATTTTTCCCAAGCGGCTCAGAAATTCAAGGGCACTGAGCGACGACTGTTTTTTTCCCCCATGTTCCCACCCTTCTTTAGGGCTTTGAAACACTTGCCTGTGTATAGGCGCTATATAAATAAGCAATACCATACCACGCACCTTCTGATCCCTTATACATCAGAGGACATATCGTTTCAGACTCCCTGGTTGTGACCACCACCAGGAAACATGTGGGGGTTCCACTTTCCTCATCCGAGTCGCCTCCCGACAGACTGCAAGAGGCTTTTTGCACTTGGTAAGCGTATAACTTCCTTAACTGCTTACAGCACCCGTTTAGCCAATAACTTGCTAGCTATAATGACGTAAAGTGGGGATTAGTGCACAAAGGCCTGCAGGATGTTCCAGAGCCTTCTCGATCTCAGCTTCTGGCTGTGTTGAACGAAGGATGCCTGGTGACGCCAAACTTGTAAAAAAACACCCTTGAAATATGGCATTTATAATGCACCTATACACAAGTGTTTCAAGGCGCGACAAGGCCAGGGAGGGGAACAAAGGGAGGACAGACATCGATCCTACTAGGCCAGGTGTCATTCAGATCGAGCAAGTGCATGGGAAGGGGATGTAAGAGAAGTGCAGGGGGGGGCAGTGCAGTACATGGGGTAGGAGGAAACAAAATAAACAATAAAAGTATGGCCAGCAGGGTGCAAGTGCAGGGGTAAGTGCAGACATAAATTGTCAAGTGCTGGTAAAGGGACTATAGGGATACAGGAAACAGTCCCCAAGTGCAGGGGTTGCCGGGAAGGCAGTGCAGGAGTGCAACTGGAGGGGGAGGGGATCTGGGCCTGAGATCAGAGGGTGACCAGGAACCAGTGCAATTACAGTGTCAGTCAGGAAGTCAGCAAGGGAGATTAGGAGAAAAAGCAGAAGCAAATAGAAAGGTTTTAAGGTGCTACCGGAACCGCAGATGATTCTCCTCACGTTTCAGGGAGGCTTTTCCAGAGGGAGGCCACAGCCGAAGAAAGAGATCTACCACCAACACGTTGCTTGGAGAAGCGACTGGCCCTGAGGGAGTTTGAGGTGGATGAGCGAAGAGCTCAAGAAGGAAGTTATTTAGGGAGAGAGAGTTGAAGGTATTGAGGCCCCAGGCTCCAGAAGGCCTTGTGGACGATGCAGAGGGTTTTGAACTTAATCCTCGCAGCCACTGGGAGCAGTGCAGAGATTTCAGTCCTGGAGAGATACGATCCCTGGGCTCGAGGCCAAGGACAAGTCTCGCAGTCCTGTTCTTGATAAGTTGCAGAGGGTGGAGATTAGAAGCAGGCAGATTTAGAAAGAGGCTGTTGCAATAGGTTCATAGTGACATTTTCAAACATCATATTTTTGAAATGCCATTTTTTCGACACCAAAATGCCCAATGTTTTTTTAATTTTATTTTTTAAATGGGGGGTTCCACCCCATCCCACCATTTTTCTTTTTTAGACACTTTTTATTTACAAAAGAAACAAAAATAAAACATAAAATAAAAATAAAAAACATAAGGAATTTTTTTTTCAGCTTTTTTTTCGACAAAATGGCATTTCGAAAATGTTTGCGACAATTTAACTGGATACCGTTGCAATAATCCAGCTTAGAGAGAACCAGAGTTCTAGAGACCACGAGCTTCTGGGGGAAGGAGAGGAATGGAAGAATACCGCTGAGGAGGTGCAGCTGGTAGTGTGACTTCTTAGAGATGTCAGAGATGTGAGGAGAGAAGGAGAGTGTAGAGTCGAAGATGACCCCAAGGTTTTTTTGCCATGCTGGTGGGGGCAAGAAGAGGGCAAAGAGATGCCGGCCAGAGAGCTACAGTAAAGGCGGGAGTGGTGTGCCGATGAGGAGAATCTCAGTCATACTGGCATTAAGGCAGAGGTCATTGGCAGCACACCACTCGTGGATAGCAGACAGTCAGAGGTGAGGGAGGTAGAGGAGGAGGCTGAGGGTAGCCGGAAGATGAGCTGGGTGTCATCCGAATAGCACTAAAAGTTGGGGCAGAGAGCGGCGATCCAGTGGGCCAGGAGTGCCAATTATTGGTTGAACATCCAGGGAGAGAGGTTAGACACCTGGGGTACACCACAGGTAGAGAAGAAGATAGCGGAGAGGAAGGACCCAAGTTGGACCTGGGAGTGTCGGTCGTAGAGGAAAGAAGTCAGCCATGCCAGAGCCAGACCAGTAATACCCAGGTAATCACGGAGACGGTTGAGCAGGATGGTATGGTTGACGGTGTCAAAGGCAGAAGAGAGATCAAGCAGGATGATGATGCAACGGGTGTTGGAGTCAAGGTTGTAGAGCAGGTCTTCACAGATTTTCAGGTGAGCCGTTTCCGTTCTTCTGGCAGCTCTGAAGCCAGACTGACGGTCATGAAGACAACCAACAGATTCAGTGAGGAGATTAAGCTGGGAGATGGCCAGTTTCTCCAGGAGCTTGTCCAGGAAGGGAGTGATGGAGATTGTGCGATAGTTGGCCGGGCAGGAGGGGTCGACAGAGGGTTTCTTAAGACGAGGGTGCACAAGGGAGTGCTTCAGGGGGCATGGGAAGACTCGAGTGGTGAAGGAGTGATTGCAGAAATCATCCAGGGCAGGTGCCAGGGAGTCAATGTGGTCCGTGATAGTTTTGGAGGAACAGGGGTGAACCTGTTTCGACAAGACTTTCATATATCGGACTTGTCTAGAAACCTCATCTGCGGAGTACAAAGGGAAAGGCGGAGAAGAAGGGAAGAGAGGTGGCTGCAGAGAGGCCAGAGGAAGATCAGGTAGTGGGGGGATGAAAGGGGGTAGGAGGAGAGAGAGCACAGAATGTCCTGAGTTTTAGAGATGAAGTGAGAAGCCATTGCCGTACAGAGGGCCTGGGAGGGGACAGGAGAAGTAGAAACTGCAGCAGGGTTGGCCAGTTCCTTGCAGATTTTAAAGAGTTCAGCCGAGTTGCAGGAAGGGTACTAGAGAAAGGCATCCTGTTGAAACACCATGCATGGCTCAAGCATTCTGGTTTCAAGCCTGAGACACAGGCTTCACATATTAATAAACCTGTGGAAGACTGCCTCCTTCTGCAAAGTGGTAGACGAGGTCCTCGAAACCGCAATGAAGGAGCATTAAATACTGAAGTCACTAAATCAAATCTCAGCCAAGCCATTTGTTCAACGCAGGGTTTTTAACACCCGCTGGTCGTTTTGCATGCAATCCTTTTCCCGCTCATCTCAAGGTGCCACAACAATGGGAATTTTGGCGGGGCAAAGGTAGGGGGCGAAACTCGGCAGCCAAGAGGCTCCCAGCCATCAAGTGACTCAGTGGTGCAAGTCCCCTCCCATGTGTACCTTGTGGACGATTAACATCTTTCACCCACCTATGTGATGGCATCACCTCAGATCAGTGGGTACTCGACTGTCAGCAGCAGCCATTTTATCGAATTCCTGCAGCCACCCCGATACCAGCCGCCAAAAAGCAGACGGCTATCGCCAGAACATCTTTACATCCCACTGGAAGAAGTCCAGATCCTGCAGCAGAAGGGAGTGATCAAGGTCGTCCCAGATCTTCAGGTAAGCAAGGGTATTTATTCAATATACTTCCTTGTTCCACAAAGTATCTAATCATGCGCCCTGTTTTAGATCTGCGTCCTGCAAACAAGTATGTCAAACCTCAAATGTTCAGGATGACAAATGTACCGGAGGGTAATCCCACTGCTACAACGTGGATTACATGGCCACCTTGGATTCGAAAGATGCATACTTTCTTATTTCAATGTTGCCAGTGAACAGAAAGTACCTTGGGTTCAAGATTGAGAACACTCAGTGTCAGTTCAAAGTACTCACCTTCAGCATTGCCTCAGCTCCAAGGCTGTTTACACTGGTACTAGCAGTGACAGCAGCTCTCCTGCGCAGGCAATCCATTATAGTGTACCCTTATTTTGACCACTGGCTCATAACTGGAGACTCACACCAGGAGTGTCTGGAGAGCACCTAAAAGACTATAGATCCTATTTTCATCCTTTGGTTCTCAATCAACGAGAAAGTCAAGTCAAGTGTAGTCTCGAGTCAAGTCAAACAGTTTGTAGGAGCCCTCATTTGAACAGAAGACACACTTGTCTTCCCCTCCAACGAGAGAGTTCAAAGCATGTTGTTCCATATCCCTCAATATGTATTCAGTCATCGGATTACCGTACAGAAAGCTATGCGGCTGCTGGGGATGATGGCATCCTGCATCTTCCTAGTTCCACATGCCCGCCTGAGCATGCGTCCTATGCAGGAATGGCTCTCGAGCAAGTGGTCAGTGGGAAGATCTAGTGGTTGTCTCAACAGCCCTTGTTCAGTCTCTGCAGGGGTGTTCCAAGGAGAACCTTCCTTCACCACCCCTGCAGTAGAAGACACTCTGACCACAGACACATTCCTTTCAGGATGGAGCGCACACCTCTTAGAACATACAGCACACTGCATGTGGTCCCAATCAGTGGCAACCAAACATGAATCTTTTGGAACGACTTGCAGTGTTCAAAGCCTTGAAAGCCTTTCAAACACAACTCCAGGGGATGACCATTCTGGTCCTAGCAGACAGCAACATGGCCATCTATTACCTGATCAAACAGTGGGGCACTCCCTCTCCAGGGCTGTCCAAGCTCTTACTAAATCATGATTGTCCTGAAGATGGCCCAACACTGACTATTTAGACCACCGTAGACAACGATGGGACTATGGAAAAGGGGCCGAAACATATGTCGACCTATAGAAAATCCAATTGTGTGTTTTCCAATTGTCATACATATTAATAATAACTAATATGTGCTAAGAAAATGTTAATTGCCGAACCCGGTTGTCACAGAATGAGTGAATTGGTATGAATGGAATGAGTGAGATATGATAAAGCCTATTAAGTGTATATTTTTCTATGAAATTTTATTTTTAACTATTAAAGAGATTTATTGATATTTGTATTACGGCTTCTATTTACCAACTGTCTCTCTTAAAAGACAATAGCTGTAGATTTATATGCCAGCTTCTCAGCACCTGTACCTGTTGTGTTGCCAGACCTTGAGAGAAGGATCATGAGGGGGACAACAGGAGGCGGGGGCAGAAAATCAGGAATGACAAGAAAGGGAAGAGGGAACCTGCAAGGGAGAAGGTCCACATTATAACGGGGGAAGCTAAAGTCGGGAGACGGATTCTGGCAGTTTTAAGTGTATGATGCACAACGCGAGAGGGCTTAATTCCCTCTCAAACGTAAAAAGCTAGAGAAATTCACAAAGGCAACACGCCCGTATGTCCTAGCACTTCAGGAGACCCACCTCCTGAAAGAGGACCAGGGGCGACTCAGTATTAGGGGCTTCTCCCAGATCTTCCTCGTGTCAGGTCCATCCAAAGCGGGCAGGGTGGTGCTAGCGTTTAGGAATAGTATAGACTTCAGAGTACATGACACACTTCGGGATAAAGGAGGGAAGTACATGATAGTTAAGGAGAATGTAAGGAAACGGCGTACACCATAGTATCAGCATATGCTATGAACACAGGCCAAGAATCTTTTCTAGGCGAGCTCTTGAACGCTGTGGAAGGCTTCGCAAAGGGATATATAATCTGGCCTGGCACATGAAGGGGGAGAGGCTAACCAGGGAAGGAGCAGGTGGGGAGCGGTCGCGTCTCCCCAACTGAGGGACAAATTTCAGGGTGCAGGGCTGAGGGACTGCTGGAGAGCAGTACTGGGGCAAAAGGAAGGTTACACATTCCTCTCAGGAGTGCACTGTGCACAATCCAGAATTGACTTTATATGGGTGTTGATGCGACTAGTGGGGAGAATAGAAGAGGTGAAAGTGGGCCCCCTGGGAATAGCGTACCAAAAGATGGTTTCAATGAAATTAAGTGAGAACCGGGGGGTTGGAAATGGAAGCTCCCAGGAGAGTTACTGAGGGATCCAGTGATTGGGAGGAAATGGAGGGAAAGATCAAAGTGTTTTTTGAGATCAATAAAAGCTTGGATAAGAGCAAAAGCACCAGGTGGGATGCCTTTAAGGCAACCTTGAGGGGGGAGTTCATAGCCTTGAGGGGCACGCAGGGAGAAGGAGATGAGTAACCTAGCGTCACAACTATTGGGGGAAGTGGAGCAAGCGCGCCGGACTGCCCCACAAGTAGTATGCCAAAGCGAACAAAGTGGACACACTCTTGGCGTGACTCCATATGTAGTATCAGGGATAGAACACAATAGAAGCCATTAAGGCCAAAGTGGGACAAGGCCTCACCCGTACGGAAGACAAATGTCTGGCAAGGTATTACAGCGCCCTGTACATGTCACAGAATCTGCAGACCCAGAGACAAACAGATTTCCTTGAGAATATACACTTGCCCAAGATCTCCACACAGGATCAGTAGCAATTAGGGAGGGCAATAACGGAGGAGGTGAGGAACACAAGTAGACAAACGCCCCCGAACAGGGCCCTGGGCCCAGACAAGTACACGGCTGTCTCCTACAAAAGGTACACCCATATCCTCAGCCCCATTCTGACACAACTATTTAACACTTTTAGGACAAAGGGACACATAACGTCCATGCAGGAAGTGAAAATTACCCTCATACCCAAGCCCAACAAAGACTCCACTGAATGCACATCGTACATACCCATCATAAACATAGATGCCAAGATATACACCAAAATACTAGCAAAAAGACTTGAAGGCCATCTCCCCCTATTGATACATCAAGACCAGGCTGGGTTCGTTTTGGGCAGGCAGACAGCAGACAACATCAAGAGGGTGGTGCATTTGATGGAGAAGGCCCGGAAAAAGACTCCTCTGGCGGTCCTTCTAGCGCTAGATGCTGAGAAGGCCTTCGATCGGGTGGAGTGGCCGTTTCTATTCAAGGTAATGGAAAGAATAGGCATGGGAGGAGACTTCCTCAAAGTGGTCCAAGCAAATTGTAAAAATTTGACGCGCCTCTTGGTGAATGGGTCCACTTCCCGGCCTGTTGCCTTGGGCAGGGGTACCAAGCAGGACTGCCCGCTATCACCGCTCCTCTATGCAGTGTATCTGGAGTCCCTTCTTCAAGCGATAAGGGAGGAGGGAGAGATCCAGGGTATCCCATTCGGGGCTATACAGCACAAGGTTGTGGCATTTGCAGACGATATGCTGTTGGCCCTCACTAACCCTAGGGATTCGTTGGAGGCCTGTAGTCACCTACTGACGACTTTCAGGGAAGTGTCGGTCCTGAAGATCAACCAGAAAAAAATCCAAACATCTTGTTGGGCAGGGAGGATGCCAGGAAGCTGAAAGCAACTATGCCTTTTCGGTGGCGCCCCGGGGGGGGGGGGGGGGGTATGCTGCCAATTACCCATCCACATTAGACGGAATAAGGAAAGAATATAGGAAATGGAGGAACCTCAGGGTCTCGTGGATGGGCTGGATGGCAGCAGTAAAAATGGTTATGCTCCCTCGGCTGATCTTTGTTCCTGGCGATCCCATTGGCGATACCCCCAGCCTTTTTTAGGGAGCCGGGTAAGGTAACTAGGGATTTTATTTGGGAAGGAAAGAGGGCGTGAATCAGCTGCTACCTGCTGATGGCACCAATAAAATGGGGCAGACTAGCTCTTCCCAACTTTCAACAATATTACGAGGTGGCACAGCTGTGGGTGTTACGGGAATGGTTCTCGCAGAACGGGGGGAAGCAATGGATCCAAATGGATAGGGCGGCGGCTCAACATGACCTCTGAGAGATCATTTGGCTCCCGTGCCACCTTAGGCCAAAAATGTATACATGAGCGTGATCACCAAGACACTAGCGGACACATGAGAAAAAGTGGTAAAAAAAGCAGGGGATCACGACGTTCCCAACACCGTTCACCCCAATTTTTAATTACAAGGATTTCACTCCGGGGGATGGAGAGGGGGGGGCCTTTGATAAGTGGAAAGAGGGGGGCTGCAGGATGATCAGGGACATCTTCTGAGAGAATAAAGTAAAATCCTTCCTAGAGTGCAAGCAAGATTTCGGGGTAGTGGAAGGGGAGAAACATAGATACTTGCAGCTGAGACACTGGGAAATGAATGGAGAAATTAGAGCAGCGGCTACCCGCCAAGTCACTCCATTCGAGAGGTTCCTATTGACAAATGACGGTGCGAGAGGGCTCATCTCGAACCTGTATAAGCTATTGGACGAGGCCCCGACCATATGGTATGGCCATACATGACTCGATGGGAACAGATGCTGCGCAGGGAGATTACAATGGGAAGGGCTTTGGAGGATCATCCCTAGGGTGGCGAGGACCGTTCAACTCCAGGAAGCAAGGTACAAATACATATTCGGTTGGCACTACACCCCATCCCGCCTGCATAGAATTTACCCCGAGGTTCCAAAGGATTGTTGGAGGGGTTGTGGGGAGAAGGGAACTGCAGAGCACATATGGTGGGAGTGCCCCAAGATGAAGCCATTCTGGAGGGAGATTCACCAGGCTCGGGTACAGATCTTTTGGGAGGGGGCCACAGGGGATCCCAAACAAGTCCTCTTAGGGGAACGGGAGCAGAGAAGCAGAGTGGGGGACGGGACAAGGCTAGAGTGGTGTTAACGTTGGCAGCAATGGCCCTCATTGCGCAGAGATGGAAGGGGCCGACCATCCCGACTGAACAGGACTGGCTACGGAAGGTCTGGGAGCGCTAGAATGTGCCTCATACGCCATGAACAACCACCTAGGGAAATTTGCAACAGTGGGGGGAAATCCTGGCCTTCCTGAGGGGCGACTTTAGGATCCAATGGTGCCCGTAACGGTTGCAAGCAAAGCTTGCTTGCTCCCGACCAGGGGAATGGGTTGGGGGGGGGGGGCGGGCAGGTGAGGATGGTGGGAGAAGTTTACTATGTTGTAAAACAATAGAGATGTTTTTTTAAAAAAAAAACTCAACCTTTATGCCAGGTTTGTGAGAGGTTGAGGTATAAGGATTGAGACCTCTCGGAAGACGTGATGGAAGTTTTGGTTTCGGCACGAAGGCCAGCAACGAAATCTCTGTATCGTTGCCGCTGAAACAAATTCTGTAGCTGGTACAGAGATGAGAATATGGACCCTTTTCTGTGCGACAAACCTATGGTGGTATCATGTTTACTGCATCTAGCCAATCTGGGGCTCCAGGTTGGCATCATATAGGGATACTTGGCTGCGCTTTCCTTTAAGCGCAGATTTGAGCAGCCATCTTAATTCAAATTGCCTATTGTGATAAAATTCTTGAAAGGACTCACAAATGTGTTTCCTCCAGTCCCTATTGTTCCCGTTTGGGATTTAAATCTGGTTCTAAGATTCCATGTGTGCTCCGTTTGAGTCACTTCATTCTTGCCATTTAGATTACTTGCATTGTAAACAATCCTTTTAATGGCTACAACATCTGCATGCAGAGTCGGCTTGTTGTAGGCTTTGTCGCTCAAACCGCCGTTCACAACCTTTTTATAAAGAAAAAGTCGCACTGGGAGTCTGACCCACTTTTCTACCGAAAGTGGTTTCAGAATTTACCCTCTCTCAGAAAATTGTATTACCAACTTTTTATCCTACGCCTCATCCTGGTAAGGAAAAAGAGAGGCTCCATAGACTACACCCCAAAAGGGCTTTTAATTTCTCGAATGGCAAAAGTAAGATATGACAGTTGTTTGTCTGATACACTGGACATAAACTGGGTATTGCAGTGACAAAGCAAACTTAATTCTTTTGGATATTTTTATGCATCAGCTAGTGTTATAATCTGGCTGGTAAGGATGTTCCGGTGGGCTTGGGGGCTCATTCGACAATGGGCGAGGCCACTTCATCAGCATTGCATAGAGGGGTGCTGGTACAGGATATCTGTGCAGCAGCCACTTGGTCATCTTTACAAGACATTGTCTAGACTCGTTACAGGAGATGGGATTCCGGAAGGCTATACTTCACAGCGTTAAGGATAAATCTTATTCCCTCCTCCAATTCCATACTGCTTTGGGAGGGTATCGTAAGATGAGGAATACTTGGGAGTGGACAATCCATTCGAAGAACAAATTACTTACCCCTGGTAATGTTCTTTCGACTGGATGATCCTCCCACCTATTCCGCATTGCACCTCCCATCCTACCCCTCAGTAGAATTGTCGTGCATTACACCTTTTTTTCCTTGAATGCCTGGTCTTTGGACCTCGCGAATGCTGGGTGTTCTTGTACCAGAGGAGGGAAAACTAGGAATTGAAATAACGGGCGTGATGCGTGCTATATATACTGTTGATGACGTAAGCCTCGAGGAGAGACTGAAGCCGTCTAGGGACATGGAGTCGATGACGACGCACAGGCCCTCTGTCGCAAATAATTTTTCTGAAGCAGCTGTCGCTGGAAGAATGTTATCATAAGATGAGGAATATGTGGGAGGAACATCTAGTCGAAAGAAGATTACCGGGATTAACTTCTTCTATTCTGCATGTTAGAATGCATGGGGTTTGGATCTGGATCTCACCATATGGTCCGAGCAATGATCATTCCCCATCCATAAGCCTCTCAATTAATGGTAACCTCTCAAGGAAAATAGAAATTTGGTAGGGCACAAATCACGTTGTCTGTTATCACTGTTATTGCATGCCGTGTACTTAGAACCCTTTTTAGTCAAGCGCCGCAGCACAGAGCAGGTCAAAGGGATAAGCATGGGTGGCGAGTAGCAAAGAATTATGGCTGTCGCTGATGATAGGTTAGTGACGTTAGCAGATCCGGAAAGTTTACTTCCCGCACTTATAAGGGAATTTGAAACATTTTGGGAGGTGGCGGGCCTAAAATTAACATGTGAAAATCTGAAATTCTAAACCTGTCGGTCAACCCGGATCTATTGTAACGGATACAGTCCCAAACCCACGTTAAGATGGCACGGTGAGGGATCTCTTACTTAGCGGTCAAAACACTTGAGCAATTATATGGAGCAAACTACCCATAGCTACTATAGAATACCAAATCCAAGCTATTAAGATGGTGCACCTTTCCATTTCTTGGCTGCAGAGGATACAGTCTGTGAAAACCGTAGTGATCCCGAGGATTTTATATTGTTTCCAGGCTCTCCCCATTTCACTTCCCAAATAGTTTTTCAGATCCCTGCACAGAATGATCTTGGCATGTAAATGGCAGAATAAACCCCCCTGCATTGCAAGGAATACCCTGTTGGCACCAAGGAGTCGAGGAGGACTAGGGCTCCTGCACTTCCATAAATATTACCAAGCAGCACTTCATCGGGTGGTGAGGGAATAGTTCTCGGGCGACACTCAGAAAATCTGCCCGAAACTCGATTGGACGATAGCTGGAACACCCTTATCAGGGAATCTGTTGCTCAAAAAAGCACACAGACCACCTAATGTAAATATTAGTAGAATTGTAGGGTTAGTGGCGGATATTTGGGACTCATTGCTGTCAAAGGTTGCCTTATCCACTATTCCAGGCTCATTTACACCCCTATTTCACAACCCGTAATTTTCTCTGGGGCAAGAGCAGGGTTCTTTCAAGGCATGGAGAAGGCAGGGTGCCTAAAACTACAAGACATGATGCAAGGGAAACAAATCATGTCGTTCAAGACCTGTGAACAACATATAGGGGTGGCCAAAGGGGAAAGGGCTTCACTATCAGTTAAGGCACTGGCTGTCCGATCCGTACATTAAGGCCGCAGCCAGCAGACCCCATTTGAGAAATTCCTACAATCCGGGTCGAGAAACTTCCCTCTACAAACTTCACACTGTATGTCCGAATCCTGCGTATTGGGCATATATGAAACGCTGGGTAAAGTCGCTGGGCAGTGAGATTACAAGGGAAATGTGGGAACATTTATGGGGCAACATGCCTACGCGGACACGCTCCATCCATCTCAGGGAAATGTCATACAAAATAATTTTAAAGTGGCATTATACACCAGCAAGAATACATATAATGTACCCCAAATTGTCGTCCGAGTGTTGGAGGGGATGTGAAGACAGCAGAGACTGGGCCCATACCTGGTGGGGGTGCCCGGTTCTCTAACCATTCTGGGAAGTGGTGAAGGCCCAGAGGAGGGAGATGTTCCCTGGTAGCGAAGATAGGGAAATGATGATATGGTTATGTAGTTTGTAGGACCCTGATAATAGGATCTACACTAAAAGATAAATGAGGGGATATTTCATCCTTTTTATTGCAGTCCGGCTAGTAATAGTGCAGAAGTGGAAGCAGATGCAAGCCCCAACAGAGTTAGAATGGTTGCAAAAAGTGTGGAACTTCGTTGCTCTGGAAGGGGTAACCTACAGCCTGCAACGAGATCTGGATTCTTTCACACAAGACTGGGGACAAGTGTTATTGTACCTCCAAAATGCAATGGTGCTAGCACAGAATGAGAATATTGGACATAATGTGATCATTACTGGCATATTCCTTGAATGTGACAAAGTGCTGTATCTGTCCCTCTGGCGAATGGCAAATGGACAGGGTCGGGGATTTTGTCACATTTGTTATGTAAAAAATAAGCAAACAAAACAAATCTTTTGTATTCCGCTGGATGGCAGCATTGTGGCCGTGGCCAGCCTCGCTGACGCCGCCTACCATCAACACCTGTCCGTCCTTTTCTCTGCATGCACAATTTCTTTGCTGTGCACTTTATTTCCCAGATTAGTGTTTTGCTTTATTTTCATCTTTTCTTTGGTTCCCGGCCGCACCGGTCACTTTTTTATGACTGTTATAAAGGGATTCATGGCCTTTGCTTCCTGCGCAGGCATTGCGCAACAACAGATTTCCACACATGCTTCTTGGGAGTGCTTAGGCTCCGACCATCGGTGGCCTGTATTTCCTGTGACATGTTTACTCTCTGGGCTCTGTGAAGATCTGCACACTGGAGGGAAGTGTTCCCCGCTTTGCCTCAGGGACACATCAAGGAGTTTGTCTCTTCAAAGGCTTTAAGACTTCAGATATGTCTGGCAACCTGTGCAAGTGAGAGGGAGGGGAGTACTCCAGCAGCTACCCTCTCCTTTTCCAGAGTGCGCTCCGAGGCCAAGTCGGCTTTTACCGGTGCAAGCGCCCAAGGTTCCCTCAGGAATTTCTACCAGAGCGCACTCTGAGGCTGTTCCGGTGAAAACATAGAGAACCTCTTGAGGTATTCGAGAACTGAAGGAGCGCCTCTGCATCAAACGCATACCAAGTCCACAAAACCAGAGGGTCGTCGACCTTCCAAGTAGGCTTTATGGGCTTGTCTACAATAACTGGGGTATGTTCCGAGGACCCTCAGAGGTCTCCAAAAAAAGTGATCTCTGCACTGAGCAAGCCTCCTTGTGTCTCTAAAGCTCCTCACGAGGCAGGTCACAGATCAACCTGCATGGCCTTTTCACAACCATGCAAGGTAATGGCACCATTACAGGAACAGAAACAGCGACCCCTCCCCCAACCCAATTGCCTCCAAAAGGCAAGACAAGCCAAAGGACCCTTCCATTTCTGTCTCATTTGGCTGAAGACATCTGAGATTTCCTCACCAGATTCTAGCCATTCTTTAGTCTCACAATCTCTTCAGATTATTCTGCCTCCCACAGCCAGCAAGGAGGCTTTCATAAGGGTTGATTGCTCCCCAATGACAACTTTGTAGACATCATACCCCACTCCATCATCATCGCTCAGGTGCCCAGCTCCTGATCCGCCAAGACAACCTACCTGGTGTCCGGCGCCATCCTCTTCATCTTCCTGCTGGACGCCTACAGTGGTGGCTGTAACAGTCAGTTCCTCAAAGGATATAGTTGAGCGGCATATGTAATTCAGTGGGATTTTGAATGAAGGGAAGTTATGAATACCTATGATGCATTGTAAATGAAGCATATAATCATGTATTACCAGGTGTTTTGTCTAAATTTGTGGCAGAGGGCTTGTGTGACGCCATTAATCCAAGATGGTCGCTGCTACAATTAATGAATAAGAATTTGATCTACAACTCTTTTCAGAGTGATCCCATCAAATATTTTCTATGGACCTTTTTTGTTCACCATAAAAACTGAACAAAGGTCCTTAAAAGAATTTGATGTCTTTGGTTTAGAATTTCTGTTCTTAGATCGTTTTTCATGATTTCTAACATTTGTTTCCTTAGATTTTGTTACAGGTTCTGGTAATTGGCAAGAAAATTTGAAAATTATTTAAGAGCAGTTAAAGTGTAACATTTTATTCCATCTTTTATGACGATCAATCTTTTCAAAATGTCGATACCTCCTGATATCAAAAGTCATTTAAAAGTAGATCTTCCACCTTCAGCCAAAAAAAGAAAACTGATAACGGAATTTTCCTTGTGTATCTTTGTCAACAAAGAAAGTAATCTCCCCTGGTTAATCCAAAATGTTATGAAAAGGTTTGAGTGTATTAAGAAGAGAGCCGAGTGGAACAATAACTAATACTTGAACATAAGTCTACCATAAGGCAACTTAACACCTTAAGAACTGAAAAATGAAAAGCATCATGGCATTTGGAATGCTACAAGCAATGTACTCATAAGGCAAACATGGATTGAAGCAAAAGATTGTATGGAGATCAGTTATGTGGGCCGAAGTAGTCTATATCCAGCCATGAAGAAGAGGAAGAAGTAGAACAAAGCTACACTACAAGATCAGAAATACCTATGGCGAAAGTCTTGCTGTTAAGTTATTTTCAAGAATGTTTCGATGAAGAGTTGCTCGATACACATTGTAATCTCACAGAAGAAACCGAGACTGATGGATGTGAGACAGAACCACTCACTAATGTTCCGACTTGATCTCAGTACAATTCCATTATAAGTGATCCTCCAACTAAAGAAGCTAGTGTCTGTACTCCTACTAATAGATGACTGAACAACAAGCACACAAACACAGCTCACGTTCATGAAGTTGTGGAAAAGATCATCTGTTGTCACCCCAGAATCCAACAAAGGTTGTAACATTGAATCTTGGCCTTTACAAGTCTGTTTTAAAATTAGCTATGGCTTAAAAAGACTTGTCAAAGAACTAGATGCTTAGACCAGGTGAGCTACATGTAATAATGGCGATGATTTTGAGCTATTGGTTCTTTCTTGGGTGGTATAGGCATGAAGTAAATCTTAACTACATTATGATGTGAATGTTGCGTTGAGGATTCTATCAGAGAAGTGCTTAAGGAGAGCAGTTGAAGCGCACACCCCCCTAAAGCCTGCACTTTTCAAATGCATCATTGATGAATTCTACAAAGAGCCTGTTGAAACCAAGGAAAGAATGGAACCTGAGCTTAAGAAGTTACTTAAAAGTTTACAAGTGGATGATTCCCAAGACACAAAATCAGTTTGGTCAAATTTGAATGTGATGGCCAAAATGGAAGCATTTGAGGCTAAAGAATCTCAATGAAAACCACTCAGAGTTGCTCTTTAGTACGTTAATATGGTTGACACAATGCTTTTATTTATCAGATCCATCCGATTTAAAACTGAAATTTACACTTTGCATCACTTGAAGAGTGTAAGTACTTTTTCACCCCTGATTTGATAAACTACACAAGTATGATAGCATGGTACCTGGCAGAAATAAAACCGCTTGAAAGCAAACACCCAGACTTGTGGAGTGAGTTTCAGAAAGGCAATTTGGTAGTAAGCAAGACAAAAGTACCCTCTTTGGCTGTAGTTTCAAATGAGGCTCTGGAACATCAAAACGGGGCAATGAAAGTAGTTGGTGGTGTGGTTAATATTACTGAAATGAAACGGCTCAATCACATTTCTTTTTAGCCTCTCCTGAGCTGTGAAGGCTGTCTGCAGAAGTAAGAAAAATTATAGGAATCAAAGATTAACAACAGTCAAAACATCACCACCTAACGGCATACAAAGCAACACCCCAAAAGGATGATGTTCAACGGATGTACAACTCTATCATTACATCGACTAATCCTGTCAATTTTGATGGAAAAGAAATTAACATCTTGATAATGCAGTTTTTGATGAATAAATTCAGGACACATCAAGAATGACAGAAAACTGTTGCCAAATGTAGAACAGCTTTAAATCAGACAGTTGTAGCCTGTGGGCATCATTGAAGAAAGGGAACCTTCAGCTGTGTAAAAGTGCATGCAAAGTTGTTAAAACAAAAGCATCAGACACCACAGTGCAGTTGAAGGCAGATGGTTCTTTGATCACACGTTTGCTGATTGCTTCACAAAGTCAAACTGACATTGATCTACAGGAATGCTTGAGCAATTACGAATTCTCTGCAGTACCTCTTTTAATGTTCAACTAAAATGGTACAATTATTTTAGCTGTGAACAAAAGCAAGCTGATGAAGATACTGGAAGAGGAACAATATACAGAGGTTTCTAACAACATGACAGGGGTATCTTCATCTGTTACTGAGGACTGATTATCTGTACCAGAGCAAACCCAGTCAGCATCTGTCCTTGGCGGAGTGTCAGAATTGCAAGCACTGCAGAAACCGTTGTATGTGAAGACATGACATCACCTTGCAATTGAATTCAACAAGAAAATGCAACCGTATCTGCTCAAGTATTATGAAACTCATTTAGTGTTGATACCTACCTAGATAATCCACTCAACTCCATGCGAAAGGAAAAAAGCAGGAAAAGCGACACTGGTTGAGTACAAAATCACAGATTCTACAAATATGGGATTCTTTTTCCATGAAGACTGATGAATCAGACTCTTCTGGATACTGACCCTGGGGGGTGGTGTTCTGCGGGAGGATCACCAGGTAGTTGGGGGGGGGGGGGGGGGAACGGAAATTGGGGGAACCCTTTTAGTAACTTCCCTAGTGATCACACAATTTTAATGGCTTATTGTAAAATTGAAGTATGTGGAGAAAATAGGCATAAGAACATTAGGGTCTTCAAGTCCTATAATGCTTTAAGTACTGGGACAAGGAAGAGGAGCTCAGAGGTGCAGAACTCTGATGCGCCGTCTGATGGCTCTGATGACCCACACCTGAATGGGACTTGTGACTACTTAAAGCCCCCTCCGGTGCAGGCCAAGCAAACTCAGCGTTGTGAGCTGCAAAAGCAGAGAGAAGATGCCGGAACTGCTGCAGCTTTTCTGGTGCGTTGCAGCCCTGAGAGAGTTGTGGAAGTTGTTGCCTTGAGGTGGAGAGGGAAGTGGTATGTAGGCTGACTGTCCCGCGGCAGAGAGGAACTCTCCCAGTTCTGCGCGGTGCTTCGGTGGCTGGTGAGTACCAGAGTATGCATGGAGTGAAGCGGACTCCCTGCACTGAAAGCGCAAGCATTGGAGCTGTGACCGGAGCAGTCGGGCATTTAAATCCAGACTCGGGAAGCAGAAGTTGAACCAGCAGTGGTTTGGAAGGAAGCATAGGGGAAGCCTGGTGAGTTTGCCTATGGAGGTGACCAGAGGGCGCTCCGTGAAAGACTGATGTCTGGAATGGACATTTTGAATAGTATTGAATAAAAGTACTTTTGGAATATTTCTTGCATGAAGAGAAATGGGAAACTTAAAGGTCACATTCGTTGTTTCCAAAGTAACGAGGGGGCATTACTTAATTCAGAAAACCAGTATTGTCTAAGTCGAAGAAATGTGACAAGACCAGAAAACAATTATAACCACCACTGGCAAAGTAAATAGGGAGCCATACTTGATCAGAACCAGCATTGCCTAAGCCAAAAAGAGGGAATAAGAAGGAAACACGTTTTCCTATAGAATGGAAACTAAATCGGGGATATTATCAACAGTTAATTGGTGGAACAGAAGAAACCCAAAGGGGCAGGAACAAAGCCCTCCTTGTAATCGTTACCAAGGGGAAGAGAAAATTAACCTGCCTTGCATGTGGCAAACAAGTTAGAAGAATAATGGGCATCAATGGATACTAGGTCCTTTTGAAAGAAAGTTATACATCTCGTCGTTGAAGACCTTTATGAAATTTGAAGTAGACCTCACAACCGAGTACTGGTAGTTGTAGTAGGAGTGTTATCTTGGCAGGCGAGTATACCAGAAAAGGGACGGTTTAGTGGTTAGTCCTGGCAGGTTAGTGAACCAGGAAGAAGACCTTGAAGTACTGCATTGTGGTTGAAGGTTGTAGTGGAAAGTGCCAAGCCCACTAGAATGTAATGATTTGAATTGTTCTAAAGCTCATCCTGACAAAATCTAATGGTGCATGAATAAAGAAATATTTAACAGTAGCATTGGCAAAGAGTGGGACGATGAGTGTCTTGTCATTTTGTTTAAGCAGAAAATTGTGAACACTTTGAACAGTGGCATTGGAAGAGAACATTTTGTTGCATTTGATCCAAGTATCGATTGGAAAGCTTGTGGATTGAAGAGAACTTTGTGTTGCAATTTCAAACCGACTTTAGATATTGAAAATAACTTTCTTGACTGAACTTTGATCTAAGAATCCTGCTTTAATTCTGGGGGGCAAAGGGAATCTGACCCACATTACAAGGGAGCTTGGTTATAAAACTGTGTGTTCAATTATTATATTGTTGAGTTGGATCTGCCATCTAATATCTGTGTTTCGTTTTGTCTATAGGTGTGAGGGTCAGAAACCTTTATAGAGTGTTTTCCTTTAGTCTTAGTTTGTTAGGTAGGCAGTTCCTCGTTAGGTTAGGGAAAGTGAGGCGGGCTTCTCCCCCTTTTATTTAAATAAAAATGCATACTTTTGAGAAAACTCAATCTACTTGTCTGCCTCGCATTATTGCCCCATCAAGATAACCCTCCTATTGCATTCTAAAACTGAAGATGATTGAACAGCTTACCTCCCCAAAAGCAATTCTGCATGCACAGAGGACAAAAAGAAGCCTGCTAGCCAGTTGGAGAAAAGAAGCCAAGTCATCAGATGAAAATTATGTTGGCAACATTGAAAGCACACGAGGAGGCAGACCCAAAAACAATTCTTCACTCCCTTTATGTATCACATCATCATGTTACTACCCTCCACATCATTTCACCCAATACCTGTGTGGTTGTCACTGTTTTTTTTGCCATATGACAGCCTGCTTGTCACAGGAGTTGAAACCAATAGAAGATTTATATATCTCAAACTTGTGTCCTGCTGCTTAGGGCCTATGAAAGTGCAAGCATTACTAGGCGTTCATGCTCTTTGATGGATTCACATGCTGTGAATATTTAGCGTTGTCAGGCTGGGAAACCTCAGTAACTTTAACTTGCCGTTTTCCTATGGAAAACAATGACACTCCAGCATCCTTTTTGGGTGCCGTAGGCTACACCAGTAGGACTTCTGATATAAATAGCACCGTCCCTGCGGCTTCCCTTCAGATTTCAACCGTCTCAAAACTGTTGGGATAAGCTTGTGTTTCTCTTCATGGTTTGCACATGCTTTTTTGTATCCGGCCAGTGTCATATCTGTGGCCCAAAACACTGTTTAGGCCATGTGCTACCTCCGGCCTGAAGGTGATCGAAGGGGATAGTCATATGGATTGTCTCTACTGTCTATAGCCCCATCATTCGGCGGATGCCTGCGAGATATGCCAAGGGTTATCGCAGAAGACTTTGAAGAACCGCAACCGGCGGCTCATCTGTTGGTTGAACGAGGGCACCTACATGGCTTCGGAGGTGGGTTCGGCCCGGGGAAGCCAGTCTTCGGTGGCAGGCGGCATCGGCGGAACCCCCTACTAAAAAGCAACGTCGGAGTTGCCAACTTCAGAGGTGGGGTGAAGGTAGCAAGTCCTCTGCGTCCAGGTCTCATCACTCGAAAGGGGCGAGTGACTCCTCGCTGCCCAAGTCGGATTGGCCGGATAAGTCGAAAGTGGCCAGTGGTAGGCCCGAGAAGTGGTACAGATGACCAGCTTAAGGATCTTCCGCCTTGAAGCACTCCTCGTCTAAAGACCATCATAGATCTTCATCCAGCTGGTACTCGTCGAAGCAACGGTCCGGCTCTTCCAAGAAGTCTGCTTCACCGGATAAATCTAAGCCTGTGGAGGCCGCAGTTCCGACGACAAGAGTGTCGTCGATGGATGTTCCCTCGTCGACGGTGACAGTACCATTTGCTCTTCAGTCGTCGACGGTGGTGTCATCAGCTCCGTCCACGGCTGTTACTGACAAAGTCTGTTGTTGTCGTCGGCCCAGATGGATTCGGAAGGGTTGTTGCCAACGGGTGGACTGTGGCAATCGGCCGGCTTTGGGCCCATGCTTCCTGTGGACACACTGCAACAGGAACCGGCTGTGTACTCTGTTTCCTTGGGAATGGGGGAGGAACAGGAGCCGATGTTCAATCCGTCGGCTCCGAGTCTGCAGGGTGCACGCCTGTCAACATCGAGTGGGGTAGGGGCTGGGCCTCCCTTTTACCCGTTGGTGAATCAACAGTCCTTGCTATCTTTGCAGGTGTTGAATACGCTCCAGTCGGTATTTGGGCAACTGGATGCGAGGCTTCCGCCTCTCCCGAGCCCGGTGGCTCCGGTGGTTGAGTTTGTGCCTGGTGAGGCCCTTAGGAGGTCGCCTCTGGTGCAGTTGCCATTGCCATTGCCGGTGGGGTTGGACCGCCCCAGAAGTCATCCTGAAGAGGGGGAATTGCCAGAACCGGATCAGGGGAGTGCTCCGTGTAATACCCTGTCGGTGGTGCCTTCGTGGCAATGATGGACGATGCATGGGATAAGGATCCTGAGGTGGAGCAGCCTAGTAGCCCGGCGCAGCCGTCTCCGCCAGATGATGTTGGGGCTTTCCATGCCGTGATGGCCAAGGCGTGTCAGGAGTTTGGCCTGGCTCCTGAAGAACAACAAAAGCACTGTTTTCTCATCGACCATATGGGAAAGCGTCAGAAGGCGGTCTTCTCGGTTCCGATTCTAGACCATGTGTGGCAGGAGGGTCTGCGCACAATGCGCCACATGTTTTCTGAGCCTGCGGTGAAGGGGAATCTAGAAAAAAAGTTCAATACTCCCAAATCGACCCCCAAATGGCTTGTGTCGCAGCCCACGCCCGAGTTGGTGGTGTTAGCGACGGCTAGCCCTAAGGCCAAGAGCCAACACAAATGTGTTATGCCCCCACACAGTGAAGCCAGGAAGCAGGACGCGTTTGGGAAGAAGGTCCTGACGGTGGGGGTCTACGAGGGTTAAGGCTACAAATTCTTTGGCTATTATGGCCAGGTATGACCGGAGATGTGGCCTAAACTGGCCTAAACTGGCCCCAGTACTTGATCATCTTCCGGAGCAACACCGCAAGGAGGAATATGCTCCTGGTTCGGGAGGGGGAGGAGGCCTCCAACCACAGAATCAATATTGCAGTGGACCTGGCAGAGTCAGGTTTTAAGCAAATCAATAATGGTGGTGTGTTACGGCGTCAAGCTTGGCTGAAATGCACAGATTTTCTGCCGGAAGTCCAACACTAAATTGTGGCTATGCCCTGTGAGGGTGAACGCTTGTTCAGCTAAAAGATTGATGAGGCCCTGAAGGGCACGAAAGAGGACACTGAGACGGCGAAGTCTTTAGGTTCCATGCAGAGTGGCCGTCCTTTTCGTTTGTTTCAGGCCTTTCGTGGAGCCTCTGGTAATGCCGGGTTTGCAGCCTCCCGAGATAGAAGTTACGGACGTTCAGGCTATTCGTTTCAAGGCTACAGGCGCTCGTTTCAGTCGGCTCAAAAGGGCAGAGACTTTCAAGCACAGCGCAAGAAGGGTGCACAAGCCACAGCTGCTAAAGGGAGGCAGTCGAAGTCTCAAAAATGACTGCCTTGTGGACAATCTACTGGGGGGCACGGTGGCGTACCACGTCGACAAGTGGCAACTTATCACATCAGACCTCTGGGTGCTGGACACAGTACATCTTGGCCATGAGTTTTGACATTGTCCTGTCCCCATTCTGCCCATGTTTGTGGCACAACCGCATCTTCCTGTCTTGGGGCAGGAGGGGGTCCTCATGCTAGAGAAAGGGGCAATTGAACCAGTTCTGGTCTCAGAGCGTGACCAGGGGTTATACTCCCGGTATTACGTCGTACAAATGCCCAATGGCAAGTGGAAGCCTATTCTAGATCTTTGGCAACTGAACAGGAATCTGCAATGCCTGAAGGTCAAGATGCTCATACTTCAGGATGTCATCCGCTCGGTGCAACCGGGGGAGTTTCTGACGTCGTTAGATCTGCAAGACGCCTACTTTAACATCCTGATGAGGCGAAATCACCGAAAGTTCCTGCGTTTTGTGGTCGTGGAAGAGCACTACCAGTTCCGTGTCCTCCCCTTTGGCCTGAAGTAGTCTCCCAGGACATTCACAAAGTGCATTGCTCCGGTAGCTGTCTTCCTCTGCATGGAAGGCCATGATGTGTACCCCTATCTGCACGATTGGTTGGTGAGGGGCCTCTCATAGCGACCATGGACCTGTTGCAACAGTTTGGATTCACCGTCAACTTAGAAAAATCCTATCTGACGCCGTCCAGGGAGTTTCTGGGGGCTCAGTTTCTTACCCAGAGCTATCTGGTCAGACCTTCCAGTGAAAGAGTGGTAAAGTTGTGGTCCAAGGCGGGCGAGTGGGGCCAGGGTACGGTGGTCTCGGTCTGGAGTTACATGTCGCTGTTGGGAGTCATGGCGTCATACATTCTGCTTGTTCCAAGTTGCTGCCTGTTGATGAGACCAGTGCAGGAATTCCTCGCAGACATGTGGTCTAGGGTTATGGTCGGACAAAGTGGTTGTGGTCCAGGGGCTGATGGAAGCTCTTCGGTGGTGGACTTGCACAGACAATCTCGTGTGGGTCATGCCCCTGCTGGAACCAGAGTTTCAGTTCACAATCGTGGCAGACGCCTCCCAATTGGGGTGGGGGGGCGCACCTCGACGAGTCACTGGTACGGGGCCTATGGTCTTAGGAGGTGACAGGGTTGCATATCAACGTGCTAGAGTTGAGAGCGGTGCACTGGGCTCTGAAGTCGTTTCTACCTCGCATTCATGGAACAGTGGTGCAGGTGTTGACCGACAATACCACCACAATGTTCTATTTGAGAAAGCAGGGCGGTGCGCATTGCCGGATCATGTCAAAAGAGGCTCAGGAGGTCTGGCATTGGTCCCTGGCTCAGGGGATCCATAGTGTGGCTTTCCTTCTGCCGGGGGTTCAGAATGTTCAGGCCGATGTGCTCAGCAGGGACACCATCAGCTGCACGAGTGGCGGCTGAAAGAGGAGCAGGTTGCAAAAATCTTCCGAAAATGGGGGTCTCCCCTGCTGGATTTGTTCAGCACGCAGGAAAACGAGCAGTGTCCGGGGTTTGCCAGCAGAGTGGCTCATCAGGAGTCGATCGGGGGAACGCGTCCTTGTTCCCGTGGACGGGCCTCTTCGTGTATGCGTTTCCCCCCCGTTTCCACTGATTCGGAGAATGATCCAGTGGGTGCGCAAGTACCATTGCAAAGTGATATTGGTAGCCCCCATTCTGGCCCTGGCAGACGTGGTTCTCAGATCTGTCATCTGGCTGTGGAAGAGCCGTTTCGTCAAGGAGCAGAGCATGATCTGCTGTCGCAGGACAAAGGCAGAGTGTGGCATCACAATACAGCATCTCTCAGCCTGGTTGCGTGGCTACTGACCACAGCAAGTTCAGCCATCTAGGTATCTCGCAGGAGTGTCGGCGGATCCTGGAGGCGGCAAGGGCCCCTTCTACCAATGTTTCTTATGGTCATAAATGGGCAAGGTTCTGTGCCTGGTGTGAAGGGCATCCAGGAATACAGCCATTGGACGTCTCACTGGCCCAGATTCTCCTGTACTGGTTACAGCTGGCACAAGGAGGCCTGGCCTTGTCCAACATCAAGGTGCCTTTGACAGCGATTTCTAGGTTTACAAGACAGCGACAGGCCACTCCCCTCTTTAGTGATCAGTTGGTCAAGCATTTTTTAAAAGACTGTTTCAAACATTTCCCCCGGCGAAAAGCTTTGCACCAGTGCAAGGCCTTTGTGTGGTTCTCTCTGCTCTGATGAAACCACCGTTTGAACCCTTGTCGACGGCTTCCTTGAAGTTCCTCTCATGAAAAGTCGCATTTTTCTGGTGGCGATCACGTCGGCCAAAAGGGTGTCAGAGTTGCAGGTGCTCGTCATTGACCCGCCGTATCTGAAGTTAATAAGGGACAAGGTTCTTCTAGCTACTAATACACACTTTATCCCGAAAGTGCCGTCAGTATTTCACAAACTTGCTTCCATTGCCTTACCCACATTCTTTGCTAATGCGACCACTCCGGCAGAAAAGGCCTTGCATTCTCTGGAAGTTAAGAGGACATTGAAGTTTTATTTGAACCGTACTTAGGATTTCCAGAGGTCGAAGCAGCTGTTTGTGGCATTTGGTTCCTCCAACAAGGGGCTGTCTATTTCCATGCAAGGGCTTTCCCGTTGGGTCTCCTCAACGATTTCATTTTGCCACACGAAAGCTGGCAAGCCTTTGATGGGCACTCCTAAGGCTCATTCTATATGGTCCACAGCTTTGTCAGCGGTGCTAGGATCTGGTATACCGCTCGTGGACATTTGCCAGGCGGCCTCCTGGGCGGTGCCGCATACCTAAACCAGGCACTACTGTCTGGGGCAACAACATGTGGAAGATGTGCAGGTTGGACGGGCAGACAGCCAGCGCCTGTTTCAGTAATGTAGGCCGTGCAGCTTCGGAGATGTTCTGTTGTTTTTTTGTTTCCTTAATATGTTTGTTTTCATGCTTGGGGGTACATGTCATTTGTGGGGTGCATTGTCATGTCTTATGGTATGGGGTGTGATTTGCCTGTCATGCACCACCAAGTTGTCATACTGCTATGTAATCTACCTGTAACTCCATTTCTCGAGCGTTGGTTTCTTTCATGGATTCACATGCGCCGCCGGCTGCCCCTGCAGGCAACCCTTTGTTAAGGATTCCTCTGTTTGGAGGTTAAAATCTGAAGGGAAGCCGCAGGGCAGGGCTATTTATATGAGACGTCCAATGGGTGTAGCCTACCGCACTCAAAAAGGACGCTGATAGGACACTCAAGTGTCGTAGTTTTCCATTTAAAAATGCTAAAAGTTACCAAGGTTTCCCAGCCTGATGCCGGGATATAGTCACAGCATGTGTATCTGTGAAAGATACCAACACTGGAGAAATGGAGTTACAGGTAAGAAACTACTCCCTTCTCCTCTAAACCAATCACTGTCCTCTGGGTCATGCTGCCAATGGTTTTCCGGCTGCATCATGCACTGCTATTGTTTGGCGAACTGACCAACGTCCTGGCTGTCGGAGAGCCCGCTCCACCCAAGCGATTGCTGTGACGACGGCGTTTCTATCTGCTGTGCCCCTGCTGGTCATCTGCAATGCTGCTACGTGGAGGTACACGTAGTTCTACTGCGTCAACCGGGATTGAAGGGAGGAGTCAAAGAGTCGGCCAAGCAGTGCTACGCAACCTGTTCGCCTGAGGCGAGTCTGTTCCAAAGGTAAGAGTTAATTGCTTCTGTGGAGCCGTGCCACCTCCCGTGGTTGTTTATTGTTGTACTGCTGTGTATTTCTTGTTCATGAGCATGTGCATCCATGCCAGACCCCATGCTGGGCAAGGAATAAGTTACTTACCTGTAACTATTGTTCTCCAGCATGGGTATGGCATGGATTCACATTCGAACCTGCTCTCTGGCCCCTCTGCGGCTCTTCTTGGTCATACTGCCACTTTACGTGCTCACCAAATCTAAAGATGGCTGCCAGAGGCGTGGCTTAGGGAGAGGACGGTCATTGTATGGGGGCAGTATGACCCAGAGGACAGTGATTGGTTTAGAGGAGATAGCGTGTTTTTTCCCCATACTTTTTATTGGCATTTCCAAATTAATATCAACATTCCTCCACCCTCCTTGGTAACTCACCCTCTCGCTCTTTCTTGCCCTTTCCCCCCACCCCCTCCGCCCTATCCCTAACACCAACATGGAAAAACCAGCTTTTATGTGCATTCTTCGTAACATGACAACTCTCTTAGCCTTTTCCATTAAGCCATCTTCCCCTGTGTTTCTACAGTCTTTAACCCCCTCTTCTCATGTCCTCCCTTTTGTCTGCTTCATCTCCTCCTGATTTCCCAGGGCCTCCCCCAAATATACTCGTCGGGTCCTCACTGACACTGAGTGGTGCCATCTCCCTGGCTTCGTACCAAGGTTAACCCCAACAGCTGCATTCTCCTAGGGCTCCAAGCAGTTCTCGAATCTTTTCGCAGAAATGGCCAAACTATTCCCAGTCCTTCAAACGTTTTTGGTGTCCCCCTGAATCTTATAGGTTACCCATTCTAGAACCACAAAGTTCCATATCTTGTCTACCCATTCATGATCCATTGGGGCTTCTTTCTGCGCCCAACTAGTAACATAGCTACCACCATCAAGATTACATATGCTTTTTTTTCACTCTCAAGGGTAGGTTCGGCAATACTGCGCCCGTCCCCGGTAACGCCTCCCCCACCACCACCCCCCTTCTGTAGACTAAAGATCTCCTCAATTGCTGCCTTAAACATATCCCAAAACAGCTGTAGTGCTGGGCATTCCCACCATATGTTTACAGGATCCCACCGTTCCGCATCCCCTCCAGCACAGCTCGATGTGTGTGGGTAGAACCTATGCAGTTACTCAGGTCTAAGATGTCATTGGATCAGGACTTTGATCCACATTTCCTGTACCTGGATGGCCCTTGTAAGTTTGGAAATGTTTGTCCAAAGTTGTGCTCGTTGTTCCTCCTGCAGTTGGTGGTCCAGCGCCATTTCCAATTGGGTCATATACCCCCATTTTGGACTCCCCTCCCCCTCCAACGCGATTTTGTATAAAATTCCCCCCACCAGGTTGTCCCCTGTGTCTGTTGTAACATATTTCTCTAAGTGGGTAATGTCCCTTGTGGCTGCAGATTTAAAAAAAGAGGTCAGGAGCCAATGTCTCAATTGTGAATATCGAAACCTCTCCCCCCTCTCCCAAGTTGAAATCTTGTTTACATTGCTCATAGGATTTGATTTCCCTGTTTTCGAACATGACCCTTAAATTATGACCACCTAACCTCTCCCGTTTGGCAAATGCTCCCTTTTCCTACCCTGGTGTAAATTGTGGGTTCCTCAATGGGGTCGTTAGCGGGGAGGGGAGAAAAAATCAGATTTTTGCCCGCCACCGCAGGTCGTCCCAGGAATCTCCTACCAGTGCTGTCAAATGGCTTAAATACATATTTTTGGGTCGATATTCTTTAGGCTACCTGAACACTTCCTCGAATTGCTTTCCTACCAATGCCCTGTCCATCCGGCACCATATTTGTGTGCAGTTTCCCTTGAACCACTCCTGCACCACTCTGATCTGTGCCACCAGGTAGTAGAGACCAAAGTTCGGAACTCCCATCCCACCTTTGCTTCTTGGGGCCATAAGTGACTGCATTGAGGCCATGGGTTTCTTGTGGTTCCAAATGAAGGCTCCCACCAATTTTTGCAGGATCCTTGGCAATCCCTGTGGGATTCCCACCAGAAGGTCCATGAAATAGTATACAATTTCGGCAGGATCACCATTTTGAGAATTTTGATCCTACCCAGCCGAGATGGATAGAGCGCCCCAATCCGCCATCAGTTTTTTCACCTGCTCTAGTAACGGTCTACAGTTCACCCGATAAAGAGACTCCACCAAGTCCTTAATTTGCACCCCCAGATAATGCACCTATTTCTCGGCCCACCTGTATGTCATGGGGTCACAGAGCGTCTGGGCTCTGGAAGTAGGCTCAAGTAGATTCAATAGTTGTAATTTGTGTGCATTAATTTTTAACCCTGCTACTGCTCCAAAGAGGCCCAATCCTCTTGAGATCGCCAGGAGTGTCTCACCCGGGTCAGTGATCAGGAGGAGCAGGTCATCTGCGAAGGCCTTGACTTTGTGCTGTTCTGCGCTGGAGCTGATCCCACTAATGTCCCGGCTCATCCTGATCTTCGCCAGTAGCGGCACCAGATGGACCGCATACAGAAGCAGAGATAGAGGGCATCCTTGCTTGGTACCTCTGCTAATTTGTATCCCTTGTGACTGGTGTCCATTGATAGCGAGTCGAAGAAGGGGCGTCTGGTAGCTGGCTCATATTAGTGAGTGGAACTTGGAACCAAAGCCCATGGCCTCCATTGTCTGGAATAGAAATGGCCATTCGACCCGATCAAAGACTTTCACCGCATTGAGTGCCAGTAGCAGTGCAGGGGAATTCGATTTGTCAACCTTCTCTAAAAGGTGGCACACCATACGAATGTTATCGAAGGTCTGTCTTTGTTTTATAAAAGCAGACTGGTCTGGGTTGATCGGTTTGGGAAGGAGCGCTCCTAACCGGGATGCCAGCACCTTGGTGTATATTTTTGCATACCCGTTAAGTGCTATCGGGCGGTATGAACCGCAAAGTACTGGGTCCTTGCCCAGCTTTTGAAGTACTTTGGCTTCCTTCATTGAATAGGTAATTCACCCCCGATAGTTCAACAGGTTGAGGGAGTAGCTTCTCCAAGGGGAGGGTATCAATAGCTGCTCTTACTTCCTGATGGAAGATATCTTTCTGTAGGTCTTCCCTCTCCTGTTACGAGATCTTGGGGAAGGGGCAATTGGCAAGATATCTGGATATGTTCTCCTCCTTCGGTGAGTCAGACCAGTGTAAGTGGAATAAAACTCCATGAATTTCTCAAGGATATCTGGAAAAACTGCCAATAACACCCGATTTCCTCTTTATTTTAAGTATCGTCCTTGATGCCTCTTTCTTTCTTATTTGGCGCGCCAGGTGCCGGTCAGCCTTATTCGCCTTCATGTAGTACCTTTGTTGGAGGTGTAAAAGAGCCTGTTCCTTCTCTCTGGTCTGCAGCATGTCTAATTGACCCCTAACTAGTTGGTATTCCTTACTGCAGCTTCCTCACCACATTATCTGCCATGCTCGCCATTATTTGTTGAAGCTTCCCTTCCAACTCTGCCCGAAGCTTACCCTGTTCTTTGTCCCTCTGGCACTTACTGGCTATCGGTTCCCCCTTCATTGTGGCCTTAAAATCATCCCATACCACATGCTCTTTGGCTTTCTCGGTTGAGTTGAATCTTAAGAATTCCTCTATTTTGTCCTTTAGCCCGTCACATACATATGACTTTGTCTCTCAGCAACTGGCTGGGGAATCTCCATTTCCACAACCCTGACTCCGTTTTCCACCCTTGCAGGACTGCCGTTATAGGGGCGTGATCGGATACCACTATTGCCCCTAGTTCCACCCCCGACATATTCCCCAATAGCATGATTGAAACCCAGACGTAGAACGTTTTATGGACATGGGAGTAGAATGTGCATCCTTTATCCTTTCATTTAAGTTCTCTCCAGCTGTCCGCAAACCCCATCTGGACCATGCGCTCCCGTAGCTCCCTAGATGGGACCCCTTAGCTATAGAAAATCCTCACTCTTCTATCGGCCCTCGGGTCCCATGCCTGGTTGAAGTATCCCACCAATATTAGTTGCCCTGTTGCAAATGTCTCTATTTTTCCCAGCGCTCCCCGTATGTTCCCTTCCTGCCGCGTGTCAGGTGCGTAGAGTGTCACAATGGTATATGTGCCCTTTTCCCAGTGAAAAGTACCCGCCAACTAGCTACCCATTCCATCGTTCTCAGTGGCTTCAATACCAATACTCCGAAGAGCTTGTATTGCAATTGGCCTCCTTCCCGTCTTCCCATTGGCATTGAACTGGAATAAATGATTATACCCTTTGAGTTTTAGCTTTTGTTTATCCCGCTTCTGAATATGCGTTTCCTGTAGGGCAACAGTCTCTGGTCTCCCCCTCTCCAAAAAACTGCTTCACCTTTTTCCTTTAGACTGGGGAATTGAACCGTCTAATATTTATGGTAGTGATTCGGAGTGTCACCCCACTCCCTATCTTGGGATTGATTGCAACGTATAACTGTGACCTGGTTTCCCCTGTTGGTACCCCCATCCACACCACTTTCCATCCTTGTCTCCGCCGCTCCAAACGGGTTCAACCGGCCTGTAGGGCCCCCGCAGCTTCACATCCTGTGAGTCGAGCCCCTTTAAAAACCCAGAGTGAACTTGTGCGGGTCTCCCACAACCCATCGACTAACAAAGATGGTATTGCCTACCCCTCGCCCCTGCACCACTATCTCTCTCTCTCTCTCTCTCTCTCTCTCTCTCTCTCTCTCTCTCTCTCTCTCTCTCTCTCTCTCTGTCTCTCTCTCTCACTCTCTCACTCTCTCCCCCTCTTCCCTCTCCCCATGCGATCAGTACCTATTCTTGCCGCCCCTCTGCCTTCTCAGTTTGGTGGGCTTTCCTCCGTTGGTTTGGGGTTTCATCTCATAAGTCTCCTCCAAGTCGGCTGCTCGGTACCCATTTCTTAAAGCCCCTCGGTGGGACCCTTGTCAAGTCCCACCATTTCCGCTTCAGTACTTCCCTCGGTTGTCTCCTTTCTTGTTGGGTGGGTTCTTACTCTTCTATTTTCAGAATTTGCATGCCCTCCTCATAGGTCGTTATCCGGTGTTGCAGACCAAATGGGAAGGTCCATCTGAAGCGCAGCTCTGCCCGGGCCAGTGTCTGCACCACCGTCCCATCATTCGACGTTTGGCCAAAGTGGTCTTGGCCAAGTCTTGAAGTAGTTGAATCTGTTGTAGGTAATCTTTTTGGCTTTCCTAGCAGCCGCTAGTATCTGTTCTTTCTGGTCGAAGCAATGTAGGGCTGTTACCACATCCCTGGGCCTGGGCCCGGGCTCTCCTCGTCTTGGAGCCACTCTGTGGATGCGGTCCAACTGTACCTCGGACCCATTCTCTGTCCCCCGCAGGTCCGGAAACACCTGTTGCACAGCCCCCCGCAACCCTTGTTTGCTACTGTTTCTGCCAGGCCCCTTATTCTGATATTTGCCCTTTGTGACCTGTTCTCTAGATCTTCGCTTTGGATTTCCAGATTTTGGATGACCATTGCCAGTCGTTCCACTAGCTCGTCTATCTTGCGGGTATCCCCAGCAATTTCTTGTAACGCGCTTTCAAATGGATTGTGTCCTCATCTTATATTTCCATATCCAGCTTCTGCTGCTACGGACATTTTTTCCAGCAGAGGGCCCTGCGCGTCGATGTCTGTTGACTCGATGTCCCTCTCAATGTCAGTCAGCCTTGCTATAAAGCGTGTGCAGCAACTGTTGGCTTCCGTTCTGTTTTTCTGCGAACGTTTCGCTCCGGATACAGTATGCTTTCGTTCCCTATCTAGAATCTTTGAGTATATTTTTGAAAATGGTATCGGCGTCTTCGACTCAGAGATCGGGGTTTACGAAGTGCCACGATTGTGGGGCGAAGATGTCCCTTACGGGCCCCCATCGGGTGTGTCTGTGGTGCTTCGGTTCCTCTCATGCTACCGTCGACTGTAAGGCCTGCCTACCGATGATGGCGTAAGCCCTAAAAGAAAAATTAGCGGCAGGTAG